>NW_021131484.1:0-402186 GCF_004193835.3 Ostrinia furnacalis | reverse complement strand
AAAATGGTTGTTGGAGCAAAAAATCGCGCATGTTTTTTAAAGTAAGATAAAGTAATTTTAACTCAAAACTGCCAAAAGTGAGTTACGATGTTTTTCCTTGCAGGTGTCGATATAAACGCGAAAATTGTATGAATATTATGTTTGATCTTGGCTGCTTACAAGGTTTTGACTTATTAACAGTTATGTTTTGATTAGTCACATTAATTATACAATTAATGAATAGTAAATGATGAAAACAACAATTGGGTCATTCTACAAAAATATGTCAACTCTTAGTCCGCGCCACATTTCACATGGAATATTTGTTAATATTTTATTCCAAAATTGTTAAATAACAGCTCGCAATGTGTTTTATTCATCACCCATTTATATTTTTTAAAACTATTTTTAAAACATCTTAAATTCCTTTTAAATGACCCAAAACGTCATTTCCTAGGCATGTCCGTACTCCAAAAGTTTGTGTTTTGGAACCCATATTTATAGAAACATCAACTTGATCCTTTGTTTTAATTAACGAATAATCTATTTAATCGTATATTACACCCAATTCTTTTAATATCTTGCGGTTTCAATAAACAATAATTTGATTTTCTTAAGTTGAAAAAGAGTCCACAGCTTTTAGCGTCATTCCCTCGCCACGCACTGATTTTATAATTTTGCGCTTTAATATGTATTTAGAGTGAATGACATTTAGTTGAGTTTAAACTACGATACAAAGTTATCCTCAGACCATACTGGCTTTGCGGCAGCCGTTTTTTGAATTAGTGCAAACGTGCCAGTTGTTGCGGAAACATGTGTTGATCCAGTCACTTCGTCAGTCCCTAGTTGAGTAGCTTTATTGATTACAATAGGAAATTGTATATAATTTTATAGTATTTACGTGTGGTTTTTCGGCTGTTTTCGGCACATCGTATTAAGCATTTTATAATTTAAAGTTANCGCACTCTCTCAGACTACAACATCCAAAAGGAATCAACACTTCACTTGGTATTGCGTCTGCGTGGTGGTATGCAGATTTTCGTGAAGACCTTGACTGGCAAGACCATCACACTAGAGGTTGAGCCCTCTGATACAATCGAAAATGTCAAAGCCAAGATACAGGACAAAGAGGGTATCCCCCCAGACCAGCAGCGATTGATCTTCGCCGGAAAACAATTGGAAGATGGACGCACTCTCTCAGACTACAACATCCAAAAGGAATCCACTCTTCATTTGGTATTGCGTCTGCGTGGTGGTATGCAGATTTTCGTGAAGACCCTGACTGGCAAGACTATCACTCTTGAGGTTGAGCCTTCAGACACAATCGAAAATGTTAAGGCTAAAATCCAGGACAAAGAGGGTATCCCGCCCGATCAGCAGCGATTGATCTTCGCAGGCAAACAGCTGGAAGATGGACGCACTCTCTCAGACTACAATATCCAAAAGGAATCCACTCTGCACTTGGTATTGCGTCTGCGTGGTGGTATGCAGATTTTCGTAAAAACCCTGACTGGCAAAACCATCACATTAGAAGTTGAGGCTTCCGACACAATTGAGAATGTTAAGGCGAAAATCCAGGACAAAGAGGGTATCCCCCCAGACCAGCAGCGATTGATCTTCGCCGGCAAACAACTAGAGGATGGTCGCACACTCTCTGACTATAACATCCAAAAGGAATCCACTCTTCACTTGGTATTGCGTCTTCGTGGTGGCATGCAGATTTTCGTAAAGACCCTGACTGGTAAAACCATCACATTAGAAGTTGAGCCTTCCGACACAATTGAGAATGTTAAGGCGAAAATCCAGGACAAAGAGGGTATCCCCCCAGACCAGCAGCGATTGATCTTCGCCGGCAAACAACTGGAAGATGGACGCACACTCTCAGACTACAATATTCAGAAGGAGTCTACACTTCATCTTGTACTCAGACTTCGGGGAGGGATTTAACATGTATATTCTGTAAGCCTTTTTCTCATTCCTGTAATACATAAAGGGCAAATAAAACAGCTTTGATTCTCTGAATAAATCTTTTATTTCTATTATTAACTTAGGTGTAGGTAGGTAACAACAACACATGATACTAACTTTACACTGTAAAACTCATTTTATTTTTGCAAGTAGCCATAAAGTAATAATGTGAAACCTAGTAGCCAAACAACACAAACACAAGTATTTTATATACCTATAGGTAGTTTCGGGAAACGCACCGTGTAACGTCCCGTCCACCCAATGTGGACCGACGCCCTCATGTCCGCTGGCCGCTACCAACATGATTCAATAAACATTTATTTATGACTATAGCTATGATAGTTTCCCGCACTAGCTTCTTGATCTGTGTGATAACAGTCCCCTCTAAAATGAGTATACAGGTTGTTTGGCGGAAGGTTAGACAAACTTCGTGGGTGTTTTTAAGATCTGGCAATCCATTATCACCTTTAATTTTTTTTTTATCGAATTCAAAGTTGAATTTTTTATCGTGGTTTGTGCTTTTGTTAAACTTTGGCGGCTCGTAACTAATAGCTATCATTATTATCTGGACCTAAAATTGATTTTATTTGATTAAAGACATATTCAATATTAATATCAAATAATGAAATCGGTTGAAAACAAGCGAGAAAAAAAATGAAAGCAGTTTTCAGTAAAATTTCGGAAAAAATGAAATAAAAACAAAAAAATATATATCAATAAAAAAAAGTAGCTCACTTAGGGTCAAATGGGCGAACTTATATTCTTAAAATGACCCTATCTATACACCCACGAAGTTAACCTTCCGCCAAACACCCTGTAGAGTTAGAAGAACTTCTGTTACAAGTAAATGCTCTAGTCGTAGTCTACACTCATCTTTAATGCAAACGCACGAAAAGGCCTCATAATTGAAGCGTAGTTTCAAGCGTCCACGAGCGCTCCAGTCGATGACACAGTTTCATCATCCTATTAATAGCTGTTGATGAGCACCTTCATGCTGTATAACGTAGAGCTGGCTAGCTGGAACCGCTATGATAGAACTGTCATTTATATTCAAATGTGATGTTGTCTTTAGCTGTGTAATGGCTGTGCCGAACTCTCTATTGTAAATATTCTACGTGTGCTTTGATACCAATATATTATATATATATCAATAATTATGTTAATCATAATTATTATCCTCTGGTCTACCAGCAAGTTTTTGGGCGGAAGCTATTGCAACCGCGTGTTATTTGCGTAACAGATGTCCGACTAGCAGCTTGAATGGAGAAATTCCATATGAAAAATTGTTTAATAAACCTGTAAATATTGGTTATTTCAGAACATTCGGTGCGAAAGTTCATGTTTTGGAAAAGGAGCCAGGAAAGGATAAGTTCGCAGCACGAAGTTCTCCCGGCATTTTTGTGGGCTACCCGGCTGAATCTGGTGGCTATAGGGTGTGGATATCCGAGAAAAGAAAAATAGTGGTGTCAAGAGACGTCAAGTTTCAGGAAGATAAGAAAACTGAAAGTGAAGTTTTGAAAGAACCATCTATTGAGCTGCAATGTGAACAAGATAGTGTTGATAAAAGGAAGACTATCGAGTTTGAATTGTCCAACAGACAATGTAGTTCACACTTTAGTGATCAACCTTCGAATATTCAAGTTCCAATAGATCGATCTCAAGATGTACCGTTCAGAAACGAACTAAACACAGAAGATACGGAAGTTACTAGTACTACTGATAGAAATGAGACATTTGACTGGAATATCACTTTGAAAAGAGGCCCTGGAAGACCTAGGATGGAGGAAAGTCTTTTCCGTTCCGAGAACTCATAGGGGCACTTATGTTCTTGAGCGTAGCGACTAGACCAGATATCGCGAACGCGACGGCAAAACTCGCACAATTTTCAGAGAATCCTCAGGAAACTCATTGGAGAGCTGCAAAGCGGATCCTTAGGTACCTAAAAGGTACGATTACTCAGGGTTTAACATTTAAACCGATGGGTAAGTGCATTCAAGGTTATGCGGATGCAGATTGGGGTAACTGTGAAACAGATAGACGATCTTTTACCGGCTATGTTTTCATTTTAGGCGGAGCAGGTATCTCATGGGCATCACAAAAGCAACGCATCGTTGCGACGTCGACTTGTGAGGCTGAATTTGTAAGTTTAGCGGAAGCTATGAAAGAAGCAGTGTATTTGAATGGCTTACTGAAGGAACTTGGTCTTCACCATTGGTCTAAGGTAAGCATGCATGCTGATAACTTGGCTGCTATCTGTCTAGCTGAAGATCACGGTGTTTATCACGCGAAAAGTAAGCACATCGACATTAGGCATTTCTTTATAAGGGATGTGCTGCGTGACAATAAGTCGATAACTTTAGAACATTTGGCAACTGAAAATATGCTGGCAGATATTTTCACCAAACCTTTGCCTCGTATAAGGCATCACTTGCTGAGTGAAGGGTTAGGGTTGCGCGTACTCTAGTGCCTTGTATAAAGCATGAGTTGAGGGGGTGTGTTGATGAGCACCTTCATGCTGTATAACGTAGAGCTGGCTAGCTGGAACCGCTATGATAGAACTGTCATTTATATTCAAATGTGATGTTGTCTTTAGCTGTGTAATGGCTGTGCCGAACTCTCTATTGTAAATATTCTACGTGTGCTTTGATACCAATATATTTATTATGTTACTACCAACCACTGTGTTTATTGCTCTGTAGCGGACTTAATATATCCCTAACAATAGCTACGAGATGTGTGTATTGTTGAATACTGAGGCGTATATCGTTGTTATTGCCTACGTGGAGACAGTATGATATTGAGATTTAGGCTAGGCATCAATCTTGATGAATCATTAGAAGAAACTGATGTAGGTTAATAACAACTTCGTTTGTTTGTTATTTTTATGTTTTTCACACCGATTGTTTGCCGACGCCGATGTTTGTGTTTAAAATATACAGGGTGTTTGGTAAATGGGTATATGAGCCGACACTAGCCCATGTTAACATGGGCAAATAAATGGTATGGTGGAGTCAGAAAATTGATATCTTAAATTTAATTATTTTAATTTTCATATAAATCGGATTTTATAAAATTTATTTTGAATGAAAATTAAAAAAAATGAAATGATGATATCAATTTCCTGACTTCACCATACCATTTATATGCCCATGTTAACATGGGCTAGTGTCGGCTCATATACCCATTTACCAAACACCCTGTATAAGCAACAAAATCTTTTGATAATTTCTAAATAGAATGCAGTTATGTGTAGGTAGGTACTGATATCAATTCGTAAACAAGATGAGAAAAATAAAGCAGAAGATTATTTTCTAAATAGAATATAGGTCACGCGTAGGTAGGCTGATAATTTAGAAACAAAATGGGAAATGATTTAAACCATCACGTAGGTAAATAAAATAAACGCACGTAAAATCAAACAATTTATTCGAAATAAGGTCCAGTTCTTAGTCTAAATTTGACTTGTGCCTTGAATCACCGTTTTCATACTCGGAGGTTTCTGTTTTGGTAGTCTGTAACAAAATAAATTTTGTAAATACATATAACAAATAACAATGTAACTGACGACTATACATGTTGGACGAATTTTGCATTTAAGTATCATGGTACAAGCTTTCCGCCCGCGGCTTCGTCCGCTTGAAATTTTGTCTTCTGTCACAGAAAATCTTTATCGCGCATCTCCCTGTTTCAAAAACCGGGATAAAAACTATCCTATGTCCTTTCCGTGACTCAAACTCTATGCCAAATTTAATCAAAATCTGTTCAATGGTTTAGGTTTAGACAAGAGTTACTCTCGCATTTATAATATTAGTAGGGATAAATAGATGATGTTGTTACCTAGTGTGTATAATTTTCCGTGGAGACGAAGGGTGCACGAGGTCGTGTTGTCTCTCCCACTCGAGGTACTTCTGGTGTTGGCGTTGCCTTCTGCGGTCTACGTAACTTATCTGCAGTGATACACAAAATATAAAAATAACAGTCGACTGCACATCACACACATTTTTGTTGCAAGTGCGTAATAAACTAATGTAATGCGTAAACACTGAAGTCTAATCTCGTTATAATAAAGGCTATTTTGCAACAAATACGTATAGCCTGATGTGCTATCGACTTTAGATATATTTCGATACGACTGATTTGGTTGAATGACGCCTGGGCTGCATTAAGACGTAATAATACTGTCATAGAAGTCAACCGAGCTTTAGTATCTTACCACGCAACTGGCGGGAATCCAAACGAAGGCAGTGACCAGCACGACTACGCCGACGATATTGTCCCGCAGGAACCCTAACACGTTATTGATGTTGATATCCTCGATGATGTCCCAGAAACGTTCCACCACATCCTGGATAGTCTTCTCGCAGACCCCCTGAAAATTAATAATGTAGTGGTAATATTCACGCAGCGGCTAACTAATAAAAGTCTGCGCCAATAAAGTGAAGCAATATTTAAAAATAAACGCTTATTACAAAAAGTTTAACGCTCGTTCAACACTTGTTTAAATTATCACCAATGTTTACAGTTTCTTTAAAGTCCTTAAGCTACCTTTCATCATTGGCTTAGACAGGTGTCGTGGGTGGTATTGAAATACGTAGTCGCATTTAATAAAGAAATAATACATTAGCTTTAATTTGTTTGTAAGATTGCCAGTGTCTATTGACGCAGACCATAAAAGAGGATATTAATCTAGCTGACCTTGTTGCAAAATCCTTGAATGCAAGGCGTGCCATCCGGCAGTATGTCGTTGTGGGCCACCGGGAAACACGTCTTGTTTAGACTTTTGCGGCAACAACGCTTGCACGCGTCCGCCACTGAGAACAACAAACATGGCGTAAATTATGTGTCACAAATTACGTCCTGTTATTTTTAAAACATTTTATTTATTACCAAAACAAAAAGAACAAACATGTTTAGATTTTGTTAACAAAATAATGGTTGGTTCCCTTTGAAAAATTTCAGCCTCTTCCAATGGCCTCTTCAAGTTTTATTTACGTCTATATTAAGTTTCGAACAACATGTTGTTATCTTCTTCTGCCGTGCCTTTTCCCATTTATTTGGAGGCGGCGTTTTCACCAAGACAATCTTTCCTGGGTTGTCTGGTCATTGATTTAAGCCTCAATAATGATACAGGGATTTACATCTATTCTAATGTTATTTATAAAGAAGAAAGATTTGATTTTTGCATTGAATAGGCTCCGAAAGTACTGGACCGATTTGAAAAATTATTTCACCATTAAATTAGAATCCAACATCCCTAATGAACATAGGCGATAGAATATTTACAAAAAAGTTATGGATCTGTATAAATGAGATATACCCCGCCGTCGACACTAATTGACTGGGTGGTATGAAGTTCGCTGGGCTGGCCCAACTATGACTAGCTGGCTAGTCAAGAAATATATTTGTAAATGCATTACCGATGTCGCACATGCAGCTGTGCATGCCCTGCGTCTCGCAGTAGGGCACGCACGTGCCGTTGCGGCAGCGCCCGCGTTCTGCGCACTCGTGCTCGTCCGCGATCGCCGGCGCCTGTGGACACCACACAAAGTTAACCCTTAGCAACAAGAACAACCTTAATTTCGAACTCCTCCTAGTTTCTTCTGATTAATTTCGATGCGGGCCCAATGACAGTTTAACTTTCCCCCGGGACAAACTTGACCTTCATTGGTTGGGTTTATATGGCGGTCAAGCTGTAGATCCTGGCTAAACAGGAGTTGCAGTGGTGGGAACGAGAGGTGGGAAAATAAGAACAAGGTTTACCAAAGTAAAGGAGCTAGGGCGCCATCGTTTCAGCCAAATGACTTAATATTCCACTGCTGGACAAAGGCCCAGGGCCGGACTGTGAGTTTGGGGCCCTGGGCTAATACTACTTAGGGGCCCAACTAATTACTTAAAGTATAGAAAAAAATTAGACAGTTAAATATTATTTTTCACTTGACTTTAGCTGGGGGCCGCTTGAATCCACGGGGCCTTGGGCTGAAGCCCAAAAAGTTATATGGTAGATCCGGCCCTGCAAAGACCTTTTCCAAGGATTTCCAAGTACTTCCCGGAGGATGTCATATGGGCAGTAAATAGGAGCGCCGCGAAATGCCCAAACTAAAAAATAGGTAAATCTCGAATGTTCCTATCAGTATCAATTTGTATCGTCGCCGTAAAGATATACAAAGAACCTGTAAAAATTGCGCCATGTACTGAAAAAGCTTTGGGAATTCATACTAAGAAATGTTGGAGATTGTTATGAAAACGATGATACCAGATACCATTAATACTTCATGATTCATTCAAGTTTCAGTACTAAAATCTAGAAGCTATAATGAATTTTCACTCTAGTCACAAACAAGTGTGAGTCATAATAATAACTTCCATTGTGCAATAATTTTATCAGTAAATAACTTTGATATGGAATGAATGACTAATAAGTACAGTAAGATAATTATAATGGAGTTTTCGAGAAAGAAGAACGGTCATCTGTGACCCAGGCCCGACAGAAACGAGACATACCTCAGTTTTTTTGTCATGTCTTAATTAGTTAAATTATATATTTTTTATTTTCGAAATCTATGTATAACACCAAAATATTACCCTTTGTTTTTGTTTAGGCGTTATACAAAAACTAATACAAAATGCCTATTTATCACCAAAATTGGTAAATGTATGTACCTAAATGTCTATTACAGCTGCTATGGAATGTATCTAGGTGACCTGGAGATACAGCCGGATTATACAGGGTGGAAAAAATAATAAGTTACAAAATCCAAAAATTCTATGTTACCAGCTTCCATAATCTGTACCCTATTAATGGTACTATTTGAAAGAGCTCGTGAAGCACTTTCAGAATCAGTAACTAGTTTTTCGATATCTTGTATAGTTTAGAAATAATCGAGTGAGATCATTTATCGTTCCATATGTATAACCACCCTGTATAATCCGGCTGTATCTCCAGGTCACCTGGATACATTCCATAGAAGCTGTAATAGACATTTAGATACATACATTTACCAATTTTGGTGATAAATAAGCATTTTGTATTAGTTTTTGTATAACGCCTAAACAAAAACAAAGGGTAATATTTTGGTGTTATACATAGATTTCGAATATAAAAAATATATAATTTAACTAATTAAGACATGACAAAAAAACTAAGGTATGTCTCGTTTCTGTCGGGTCTGGGTTTTTTTTTGTATGGGGCGTGACCGTTCTTCTTTCTAATCTTCTATTTCTAGAACATGTTACCATCATAATCGATTATCTATTTTGTTTACCTACTCTCGAAATGTAAGGTAAAAATACGCGTAACATAAACATGCCTTCAGAAATTTGGTAATATAGGCAGTTTTTAACGCCTAGATGAACGAGTTAGGTTACACCCCCACACTACCGTCTATCGAAGGTCGTCGTCTCGTCAGCGCAGCAAGACGCCGCGACGTAAATGCTGAGCTTAGTGAGGTGTGGATGTTACGTTATACTTATCGTAACGACACTCGAAAGGCACTAGTGTGGGGGGGGGGTCCTTTATGATGAATATACCGGAACCGGTGTGATCTAGACAGTTTCACTGAAGGGAAGTCGAACCCTAACTTCGAACTCCTATGTTCTTCTGATTAATTTCGTTGCGGGTCTAATGACAGTATAACTTTCCCCCGGGACAAACTTTCCCTTTTATTGGCGGTCAAGTTGTAGATCCTGGCTACAAAGTACACAGGAGTTGCAGCGGTGGGAACGAGAGGTGAGAATAGGTGGGAAGTTTCTTAACGAGGTGAGTGAGTACCTTGGGGCAGTCTGCGGAGGCGCCGTTGCAGGTGGCCTCGCCCTCGCAGGCGGAGTGCGCGGCCTCGCGGCACACCACGCCCGGCGGCGCGAACACGCAGCCCGCGCAGCAAGGCGAGTTCTTGTCGCTGGCAAACACATAAAAATTGTAAAGCTTACCACCAAAACAGGAGTGACTACTACGACTCTAAAGTGTCGCGACGAAGAAGAAGAATAATATTAAGAAGATGAGTATTTCTTCCAAGTCGAGTAATAAGTATAAAAAAATGTAGAGGGCAAATGCAAGAAACACAATTTTTAACTTTATACCTTTGCTTGGACTAGTTAGGAGGTAAAAAGTCAAAGTTTCCGCCGGCTCAAGGGCTCCGGGCGGGTCCAACTAGTCCAAACAAAGGTACGATGTCAAAAATTGTAGGCATTTCTCTTCTTTCCTTGACTGCCCTATTGAGCACAAAAACTGAATCTTATACCATCAGATTGTTTAGAAGAAAATCATTAGACCGAACAATAAAAGGCGCGTGGGCGACAATGGACCGCATATTTCTATCACAAACACCCAATTTACCTGCAAACGGCGCCTTGGTTTTTCCTCAGTTTGCAGTTTTTATCGCAGCACATATCATTGTCTTCCGTACCTAAAAAAAACAAGAAGTAAAGTAACTAAAAAGTCGCCAGGGTTAAAGTCACATACTTTACTAACTTTGAGAATAAGGTATCACCTAAGGTAAAGGTTACCTAATAATCCAGCGTCACACTCCTCGCCACCTTCCACTCGTAGGTTGCCGCAGAAGCTTTCTTCGGGCTCGGAGAAGCATCGCCCGGACTTTGCTTGAAGCACCTTGCGAATCGATCGCAAGCTGCATGGGGAAAACCGCTGCGAACAATTTAAAAGTATTATTTATTTGTTTCTGGAAAACGTTATAATAAGTATGTTATTGTTTAAAATTTAAATGTTGGATTGGACTTGCCCTACAAAATCTTACTATAACATATTATAACCCAAACTGATATTGTGTTGTATACCTACTTAATAAATAAGATACTATTTTCTGGTAGAACAAGCCCTGTGGTATTTATGTTTCTTTGCACGTTAGGCTAGTGGGCTAGAGGCTAATGGGCATTTATTACCAGTCAACCATTGGTCAAGCAGAGAAAGTAAGGTGGTGCATGAGTATGGCGGTATGGTATTACAGCACCGGTATGTAAATCGGGTCTCCGGTGCGTGTTTCGCCCTACACAATCAACATTAAACAAAATTGTCTACACATAACATTGTTTCACTACGTACGTGTTTTCCACCGGGTATGGAAAGCAAAAACATTGTTGATGCAAAGAAAACTATGTAGGGAAACAATGTTTTTGGTAGACAATGTTGTTTTTGTGGATTGTGTAGGGAAAGACACGCTGGAGACCCTGCTTTATGTGAAAGGCTAGATATTCGTATTACGCTACGCTATCTACTGCGAGGAGGCGGGCGAGCACTCGGCCACGTCGGGTCGTGCTCGGGGCCAGTCGTGGCCGCACTACACTACACTGCGCGCACCTTGTTGTTGACGTCGTAGCCGCTGACGCTGTACGTGTACATGAGATAGGAGCCGCCCTGGGACGAGGCGGGCGAGCACTCGGCCACGTCGGGTCGTGCTCGGGGCCAGTCGTGGCCGCACTACACTACACTACACTGCGCGCACCTTGTTGTTGACGTCGTAGCCGCTGACGCTGTACGTGTACATGAGATAGGAGCCGCCCTGGGACGAGGCGGGCGAGCACTCGGCCACGTCGGGTCGTGCTCGGGGCCAGGTCGTGGCCGCACTACACTACACTGCGCGCACCTTGTTGTTGACGTCGTAGCCGCTGACGCTGTACGTGTACATGAGGTAGGAGCCGCCCTGGGACGAGGCGGGCGAGCACTCGGCCACGTCGGGGTCGTGCTCGGAGCCCCAGTTGTGCCCGAACTCGTGCGCCGTCACCAGGTCGGCTTCGCGCGTGATGACGCGCTGGCAAATGGAATATGGATTCAGTTTCGTTTGCAAGAGTCAAAACATTTTAGACATTACAGTTTAACCCTTTAACTGGTAAAGAGAAAAATATTTTTCATTCGTTTTGTACCTTATGTTTTCTCAATAAGGTTCAAAATATGGTGGCAACAATTCTGCCACTACCAGGTAAAGGTTTAAACTTAATAGATCGAAGTCATAAGAAAAGTGCTTCAGTACGTTAAATAGTGTCAGATTGTCCAGTGGGCCGAGTGCGAGTTTAAATCAAACGCGCGCGTTTAAAAAATGTATGCAAATTTTAGTTCTTGCACGTTTCCGCTAGGGGCGCTGTACAATCCGTCATACATTTAATGTAATTTTTTGACGCGCTCACTAGTCAGCACGGTTGATATAAACTCACACTAGGCCCTCAGTAGGCTTGAGCCTAAGGCGACTATAAGGTTAAATAATAATCCGTCAGCAAACATCTGTAGTTGGACAATTTTACACAGCGCCAGCTAGCCCCAAAGTAAGCAACTTATATGCTTGTGTTATGGGTGCTGGCTTAACGGATATACTACTTAAATACTTTTTTTTTTAAATACATACATATTATACATAGTAACACCCAGACCCGTCACAGAAATTAAAATTCATCATCTCAATTTCTGCCCGGCCGGGAATCGAACCCGGGACCTCTCGGCATAGTAGTCCGTTCTGAACCACTACACCAAACGGCCGACTGTTATTATGGTGGCGGTAATTTCAATACGACAGTTATTTATGGCAACTTTTATTAGGAAACTCTTAAATAATTATGAAATCAGTATTTATATTAAGCGCAAGTAACAATACAAGTAGAAAGATTATTGTAGAATAAAATGAGTCTTTTTTACCTGCCCATAGTGATTTCGGGACGAGCTCAATCCAGAGTTTAGGTACAATGTGTATCCATTCTTGAAGTATTCTGTAATGTTTCAAAAAATATTGACAAAATGTTCAGAGTTAATCTTTCTTGATTGACGAAGGTTATGTATAAGAAAATAAAATATATGATAACAATGATTAGATAAAATAGAAATTGAACTGAAAATAAATTTATTTAAAAGCAAACAAATGAAAAAGATAAATTACAAACAAATGACAATACCATAAACTTAATTAAAACTTATAAAAACAAAAGCAGTAAGCAACATAAAAACACTTACACTATTGCTCAACAACATAGCTGAAAACAGAAACACAAAATCATAATTACTAAACAGGAAACAACGTAAAATAAAAAAAGGTGGGGGCCCATAGAAAGATATCATTGGTCTTTGTTTTGTATGTGGTTTTTTGAATACCTATGAAACTCAGGAGATGAAAATGGCTTAAGACAAGACAGATTCAAAATTCTTCACATTAGAATAAAATAGACATACAAAACAAACTCTATGTTTAGAATACAATCACCCTCCATTAAATTTTCCATAGGATGAAATAGAAATTAATTTACCAGGAGTGCAGATGCCACCAACAGAGTTACGTCGAGGCGAACCTACGTACGCCAAGCCTAGGATACCTCCTTCGAATTTGAGGTCGGTAAACAGATGCGCCAGGCAGAAGTCTTTGTGCGAGTACTCGCGACTGAACACCTGAAATTACATTTTTAGTCATATAATAATATAACTAAATTTAACATAGATCATGCATGGAGAGAGTGATGAACATTGAAACTTCTGTCATCAAGATTTGTAGTCCCCTAGTTTAATGCTACATTTGGAAGTTCCACTTACATTTATGTAACAAAGAAAATTATTCATTACCTCAAGCAAATTACGCACATCCCACTTCTCTCGCACCATGTTGTAATGTGCTTCACCACCACGGACCCGAGTGGGCTCAGAATGGACCAGGATCTTCTTTATTACAAAACCCATGCCTTTGAATCCATCCATGTCCTACATAATAAGTCCATAGTTTAATGATCTTTAAAAATTAAAATATCAAAGATCAGAGAGGAGAGTACAAATAAAAATAAACTAACCTGCCTGTCTTGCCACACTGTGTCATTGTAAATCTTGTGAACTCTATCTATAAGGCTAATCTGCAAAAAAAGATTTCGTTTTAACATGTGTGTTACTCACCAAATAACCTCCTAAAATAAATATAACTTAGCAGTTACTTATGCTTGCCAGCAGCAGTACACTTACCAAATAACTGATGGTGGTTTTGGTATTACTGGCACCCATTTCTTGAAAAAATCTATAATCTGCAACTAGCAATAAGGGACACCTAGTTTTTGTAGGAGTGTACTCATAGTCACTTTGTCTTTTAGTCCTCTTATGATTGCCATCTTTTTCTTCATTTTTCATTTCCCTCAGTTTGCCATTATGTGAATCACCATTATGGGTACTGGTGATGGTCTGGTTTAAATATTTGTCTTTTTCTGATTGCTCATGCCTTGAAACTTCTATATCATCTTCTTCTAACTCTGAAAAGTTTCAATATAAAGTCAGTGGTGGTTAGTATGTAAAGTAAAAGAAACTAACCTGTGTTACTTAAGGCTGCCGTGACACAAGCACAGCTTAGTGCAGCAGCCGCTAGATAAACAGACTGTAAATTTTTTGTTGGCAAATAAAATACTTTTACTTTACTTTACTTTTAAAAAGAAAAGAGTAAATAATACATACCTTTTCCTTCCTTAACATATCCACAGACCCTGGGTTTGTTGCCAGTTTGACCATCAGACCAGCTGAACCGTATGTCTGAGGACTTGTATGTTATCATCGTTTTATCATCATGGTCTGGCAGATGTCGCCATGAGGGCTGGTGAACATAAACATCATATCATCAATTTTGCATTAATTAATTCAGATAACTGCCTAATTTAACTACAGCATAATACCAAGTCTTTTTACCTCTATATGATAAGTTTCATGAGGTGTGTGTATAATTCCAGTAATAACACCATCTTCCAAGTGCAATTTTACATCAGATGACTTTTCACCAAACACTCTGCCAGTGTAGAAATTATTACGATCTGAAAATCATAGATATCAAATTAGTAAGTAAGCCCTTTTCAGGGCACTTATACATGTCCCAGTTAAAGCTTGCCCTACCACCTTATTAGGCAAACATAATATGTTGCTAAGAAGTCATCAAAAGGTTGTGCAATTAAATTTCATACTTACCAACATGAACAGTAGTTTCTTTCCCATCAGCATCAACTGAGTAAGCCTTAAAATTTGAATGTAGAACAGAGCTGTGAGGATGAAGAATTAATCGGAAGTCTTTTCCATGGGTTTTGAACTGCAGTTCCTTGATCGTGTTGAACGGATGGCTCGACAACTTAGCACCGCGTTTTACAATGTTGTGCTGAAGACTGTCCGCGTGTATAGTCTCGAAATACTTTAGATTATTATGTATAGAACCTATAACAATAAGATAATGTAAAAAACATAGTACTTTTCATGTAAGAAAGTAAGTTTTACGATACTTACATTCGAAATTCCCCATCAAGGTGGAAATCATTATTGCAGTAAATAAACTCCAACTTTTATAACCATGCATGATTGTATGTAAAAAGGTTTCACTAAAATGGGTGTCTTTTCGGTTTTCACGCGTAAGTTATGTGATAAATTGAATTCTGAGAACTTTCACTTGGGTAAACAAAATATTGATTTCATTTCATACGCCCCATACGTCATCTGTCATTTTGACATAGGACGGGAATCACTTCACTAGTGCTGCAAGTTTTTTTTATAAATACCGATCTTGAGGCAATATATCGGTAAATTACCATCTCATTATGAGGTATAGAAAAGTTATCAAGCTGCAATCACGGGCCGGCGAAGGTGTAGGGTGTATTCCTGCTCAGCTCAGTGCTCTCACTGAAGGGTGTGGAGTGTGGTGTGGAGACTGGAGCATGGAACACACCCGTTGTGTTGGCAGGCCCCCCACTAGGTGAACCGATGATCTAGTCAAGAACCTGGATGGATACGGACAGCGCAGGACCAGTCATTGTGGAAATCCTTGGGAGAGGCCTTTGTTAATGCTGTATAAAGGTAATCTATTCTATTCTTTGTCCTGCAGTGGACGATATTTGGTAGAGACGAACAAACCATCGCTATTCGCGATACATAATATGTACATTAAACAGTCATAATCATTATACCTATCTCAATTATGTCAGAGCTTTTACTTAAATATTTTATCGGGCAATATTTGTTAATTCGGTACCCACAAACCACATTAAATTTCATCATATTATGGGTTTTCTTCTATCTCTAGTTGCTTCTCTGATAAATAATCACATTCGCTCAAATTTTATGTACAACTAGCGGCCGCCCGCGACTTCGTACGCGTGGATATCGTTTTACCTCCTTAGGGGTGGTTTCGTAAAATTCTTTCTTAGCGGATGCCTACACGTCATAACATCTACCTGCATGTCCAAATTTCAGCCCGATCCATCCAGTGGTTTGGGCTGTGCGTTGATAGATCACTATGTCAGTCAGTCAGATACAGTTAGATACCATTTATTAAAAAAACTATAACAATATTTTTTAATAAATATTTATTAAATAGAAACAATAAATACTGGGTTACATTTTGTATCTTTATTTGCTAAGCTTTTGCTAATATATTTTTTAATCTTGCGATAGAAAGCATGTAAGACCCTAAACTTACTGAAAAAACATAATATTTAAGCTTTACAAATCAATATTATCATCGAGAGGAAGTTGCCTTGTGCCAGAGGCATTTAAAAATCAAGTTATATAATAATAGAATCTCAAGTAACCGTATATTTTTGAATAAACATGTTAAACTTCGGTAATGATAATAATATACGTGTGACGTCTATGCCGAAATATTTTCCAACATCTAAACAGTTTAGTTGAGTGCGGTAGAGGTAAGGAGGGCGACGCCTCGCTCGTAGAAGGCGTGAGGCTCCTGCCCAGGCGCGACTGGTAGGCGCACAGTGAACAGTAGCTCGGAACGCGCGCTGTTCAAATACACCGGAAGGGTGAGAGTCTGCCCGCCTGTTGATGTTTCCGGCCCACTGTGAAAAGAAAAAATAAAATTTATTAGGAAATAACGGTAAGCACTATTTTGGCAAAAAATCATAAAATAAGATTAATGTTTTTGTATTAAATTCGTGCTGTTATTGCTCCATTCGGTTGATTATTGAAAAAAAAGGATAACATTTTAAAAACCGATTTTCAGAATATTAGTCACATCACTAGTCTAGGTGTAGGTGGGCAGCATGGCCTTTGCTTTGACCTTAGCCTGTTCCCGCAGGATGTAATGAAAAATAATAATGTAGAAGCATAACTAGGCAGCGTGGCCTATTCCAGTAGGAACCAATAAAAAGATTATATAAGCATAGAAGGAAATTCCAGTTGGACTGACCGTAGCCAAGTGAGCACGGTGAGCGGCAGATCCACCATGATGGTATTCGTGAGCAGCAGACGGTTGCCCTTGACGGTGGCGCCCTGCAGCTTAAGGCCAGTCACCGAGAACGACCACTCGGACTGCGCGTTCTCCGTCGGCGTGCCCGGGTCCGGGATCGTCACCTGGTGGGGACAAGTTGTTTTATCTTTAAATATACATAATAACTCAAAGGTCACTGACTGACTGACATAGTGATCTATCAACGCACAGCCCAGTAGATGTTATGACGTAAGCATCCGCTAAGAAAGGATTTTACGAAACTCCACCCCTAAGGGGGTAAAACGGGATCCACGCTACAAAGTCGCGGCGGCCGCTAGTAAGTTTTAAAAATACCCCAAAACAAGGAAACACTTAACTAAACATCGAAAAAAAAAGACGAGTTCATCATGCTTCTTTGTTGAAGTGCTTTTTGCTCCGGGAAAACAATCTTATCCATATAATTTTTACGTTTCTTTTGAATTTTTGTACCTCCACTTTGATGGAGGTTTAGATCGACATTAACGACCTCTATTAATTTTACACAGGTATGGCTTAACATTACATATTAGTTAAAAGATACTTTACCTGTAGGTGAAGTTCTTCAAGAGACCAAGAGTTGGCTTGAGCTACACATTGGCGAGTTGCAGTGATGTATGCCTCTGGGTTGAGCAGGCCTCCGAGCCAAACCGGCACGCTCTGTAAGCAGGATAATAAATTAATCAGTAAACATATAAGTACTCCTAAAAGCACTCAATAAACATGCAAGGAGGGCCCGAATCCAAGTGCTTCTTGTGTCACTTTCAGTCTACGTCGTTTCACTAGATCGCTGGTGCAACCAATAGGAAGGCTCTCTACAAATACGTTTTCGCCGCACAAGATTAGCCTTATCGTCCCGGCTAATCCTGTCAGCCTCGCCAGCTTGAAGGCAGCGCACTAAAGCTCCCACCATAGCTCGCGTCTCATTCGAGCGCTCAAGGTCCGTGTCGTCTTTTGTTTTTTACCTGCAGTCGCTTGGCGCCCTTGTCAGCCACGGCTTCTGATACAGCCGCCAACTGCGTTACGCAATGTGCGAAGTCGCCAACCCACTGCTGCACAGTACATCTACGCGCTACGGCATAACGCCGCCAACTTGAAGGCAGCGTGCCGCGGACTATTACTCCCAACCATGGCTCGTGTCTCATTCGAGCGCTCAAGATCCGTGTCGTCTTTTGTTTTCTTACCTGCAGTCGCTTGGCGCCCTTGTCAGCCACGGCTTCTGATACAGCCGCCAACTGCGTTACGCAATGTGCGAAGTCGCCGACTCACTGCTGCACAGTACATCCACGCGCTACGGCATAACGCCGCCAACCTGAAGGCAGCATGCCGCGGACTAATGCTCCCACCATGGCTCGCGTCTCATTCGAGTGCTCAAGATCCGTGTCGTCTTTTGTTTTTTCTTACCTGCAGTCGCTTGGCGCCCTTATCAGCCACGGCCTCAGAGACAGCTGCGAGTTGCGTGACGCGGTGCGCGAAGTCGCCGACCCACTGCTGCACAGTACATCCACGTGCAACGGCATAACGCCGCCAACTTGAAGGCAGCATGCCGCGGACTAATGCTCTCACCATGGCTCGCGTCTCATTCGAGCGCTCAAGGTCTATGTAATCTTTTGTTTTACCTGCAGTCGCTTGGCGCCCTTATCAGCCACGGCCTCAGAGACAGCTGCGAGTTGCGTGACGCGGTGCGCGAAGTCGCCGACCCACTGCTGCACAGTACATCCACGCGCAACGGCATAACGCCGCCAACTTGAAGGCAGCATGCCGCGAACTAAAGCCCCCACCATGGCTCGCGTCTCATTTGTTTGCTTCATCTCGCCCTGTGGAATCGTGCGATTTATTATAGACCGTGGGATGTAGGACGGTTCAGGTGACATGGACAGTTTGACATGATTAGAGATTTTAATCGGATTAATAAATAAGGTAATTTTTACATTTGACTATAAAATATCTTAAGATAAGACGCAGATTTTATGAGACTTTAGACACATATCTTTTAGAATGCTATTATATCTCATTCCGATGTAAAATTCCTACATATGACTCTACTGCAGGGTTTCCCATTTTTTTTTGCCAAGGAACCCTAATTGATTATACTTTTCCTAGCGGAACCCCCGTACTACTCCGCCCGCACGCCCTGCCCCTCCCTTGTGCGTAAACAAGTCGGTGCGAGCGAACAACGTCGGTCACGAAACGTGGGATAATATTTTTTACGGAACCCTTGCGGCCTTTCCACGGAACCCCAGGATCACCATTCGGGAACCGCTGCTCTACTGGACTAAAGTGAGCTTTCACACAAATTGGACACCTACGAAGAAAAAACACTCTAAAACCTGACTTTTGCTTACCTGACAGATGGAGATGACATTGCGCAGGTCGTGCAACACTTGCTGCAGTAGCGACGCGCCGGCCGCCACCTCGCGCTCGAAGAACCGGTACAACGGATCTTTGATGTTCTCCACCGTACGGCGCAGCGTCTGTGAGAAGACCGTTGGATTAGCAAACCATTTTCGAATGTTTTATATTGTTGTTTGCTTTGATTGAACTCGAAGAAGTGCACATGGTTTATTTTTATTAACTGATTCATTAGACAATAATAGAACATGACCAAAATAAATAAAAACTTCACTGACAATATTACTTGAAACAATTTTCTAGAGTTCAGAGAACAACACCAATTTACTCCATTGGAGTTAAATTACATTAATTAAAATAAATAACAACGTCACTCACAATAATCTTATTTTTTACTGTTCAGAGAAAATTACCAACGGAGTAAGTGAAAAATAATTAGGTGTCTGAAAAGTGGGCAAAAATGATTTCATAACAGAAGCTATACCGAAAGAGAAAAGTGTATTGTAATAGCCTATCTGGAGGTTTTCTTAATGAATATACACTTACGGGTAGTTCTTGTGGCAACAACTGCAGCCAGTTGGTAGCAGTCGCGTGCAGGGTCTTCATCCAAGCCGGCCTGCCGTCTCCTTCCACCACCATCGCGGCTACAAAAAGATATTTAAATGTAGACGTTTTAGAGCGACAATATCCCTTCAAGCCCCGCGAATCGCGACACAATATAAAAATCAATTGTTACGCGGTCATATGCGACCTCTTGGGATATTAAATACTATTTTAAAGAGCGATGTTTTTCATTTATCGATTAATGGAGTCTCTCGATTATCATCGCAGTTCTTTTTGAGCTGATATTTTTACTTACTGAGGTCATCCTGCGCTGCGGCGTTGTAGGCCAGTTCTTCCTCGTCTTCAAGTTGTTGCATCTTGAGAAGTTTTGATACGAGATCGCTTCCTTGAGTTGTCAGTAGCACCTACACATTTCAATTGTTGTATTGTACGACGTAATTCCATATCAATTTATTGCTTTCACTCAGAGTTAGATATAAGTTTGAGTGACAAACAGTGGACCCAAAAAACAGAAATAGCATTGGTAAGAAGCCCTGATGATATATTTTCCTGATTCTAAATTCTATAAGAACAGAATGAAAATGTATGAAAAACTGACAGTAAAAAAGTGTAAAATGGAAACGGCATCATTTAGGCGTTCCCATTTCTAGAAATTGATAAATTATTAAAAAATAAATGTGATTGATATTCACCTTCTCAGCATTGTTTGGCAGTCCCAGCCACGACGGCGTCTGCCTATCGGACAGCTCTTCGATCCACTTGAGGAAGTGGTCGCGGCGGTTGCCGTCCGGCATGGTGATGTGGCGCTGGTTGCCGGTCGCCTGTTGCAGCAACTGCCGTTATTCCAGTCCACCAGTTAACACACAACACGACACAACATGCAAGCGATTACGAAGGGGAACGTACTGGATAATTGCCATAGCAGTCGAAAAGGCCTTTATGTCCCAACAAAGGTTTTTTTAATTCAGTAGATTATATCTGGACAGATGACAAGCTGAGGAATCTATTTTACATAATGCAAAATAACGAGGGCTTGCTTAAACCTACTAAATAAGTAAGCACTTGCTACAACTTAATAATATCGAGATTGTATCTATATCTGTCCTAGTTATTGACAAATTCTAATAAATCGCCATTTAAAAGCAAAAACACTTAATAAAATTCAATATAACGACAGGCACACCCATTACACGTATAAATTACGAATCAAAAGTAACTTGTAAAAGTAAAAAATAGAACCTCTAATCTTGCTACGTTATATTATTGTCTTTCAATATTTTACAAAATAAATTAACCATCTATACATAAATATCGATCAAAGTAGCGGTATAAAATGAATCCGATGACATGCTCATTTTACTTGGAAATGCGTTTAACATCTACCACAAACATGCTAGCAAGCACATCACTTACCCCGTCCACATTGGCGACTAAAGCAAAATCTGCCTCGAAGGACCTTGGCGTGAACAGCTTGCACAAGAAAGAGTGCAGCAGACGCTGGTCGAAGGCGTTGTCGATCTTTCCTCCGTAGATGCACTGGGATAGGAGAGTGACCAGAGCTTCCCACGGGACTTTCTCGGGAGGAAGGTTGGTGCGGCCCTGGAGCGATAAAACTTGGCAGTAAGGGTTTGGTAACAAAGGCATATGTTTATCATTTCTAATGAGTGTAAAAAAAATAATGGTCTTTTTGAGATAGCCTAATAATATATTTGTCTTTGTGCAATGCATAATGTGCATGCCGTGCAATAATGATGATTCACAGTAGAGATGAGACGTATTTACTAGAACAGATCCACACACTAGGTATTTTACAGTACTAGGCGGCACCTATTCCATTTAAAAAAATACTTGATCCACCTAGTATATTATAGTTACACGATTTCCGACCCTACCCTGAAAGTAATAGAGGTTATTATTGCGTAATCCGTAGTCGTGTATTACGCGCACCTAGTATTTCTCGCTAAGCTTATGTGCGAACGTAGAGATTCACTCCGTCTCTGTCTAACCAAACAAATTTGAGCGCGACGAAGCAAACGCACACAAACGTAGTCAAACCATATTCATGTACATAAGAAAAAAGTATGTAAATATTTTTATGAAATTGATATCTTTTAAATACGCCAACTTTTAAGTTGACAGTCCAAAGCCTGTTGAAGTGTGAAGGGAGGAATTATATTATTATTCAATTTCAAATTGCATTATTCATACTACGGTTGTATCTTTTCAAAGAAAATTGTATTTTAAAGTCATATTACTTGGATTAGTCCGCACTAGTCGCGTCAAGTATGCTAAATTACTACGTACTAGGTGGAACAGGTATTTGGATCGAGTATTAATAAATACTTGGAATAGGTGCACCTAGTATCAAATTTACCTAGTATAGCCTGACCAGGAACATAAAAACCCTCGCCATGTTGCGGAAAACTAATGGTACTAATTTCTTTTAATGGCAACAGTAACTGAAAACTTCATTGACATGTCACCTTGCATGTCAGTCTATTGCTGTCAAAGTGTAAACAAACTTTATTTTAAATGTGCGCAATTGATTTTGTGAATTAAATTGCTAAAATCTTTTTATAGTCGTGAAAGAAAAGTGGTTCACAATGTGTTAAAGTATTTGTCAAAGAGAAATACTAAGGGTTCGGACAATATTTTCATTGAATAATGTTTCCGACAAAGGTTGTCAAATTGACTGTCATGTTTATCGTATAGTACAGTCCACTATGAAAATTAGCTGTGGTTTGTTTCAACTACCTATTTTAAAATTTTCTGTCACTTTCTAAGTGTTGAATTTTATGGAATTGGGAAAGAAGTACCGAGGTTGAAGCGTTCATGACCAAACATTGCAGTTGAATATTCAAGTTCTGAATTTGATTATTGATGAATAATAAAATAAATCCTACTAGCTCGATTGATGGTTTCATTTAATTTATTTAAACCAGGTTACCTATAATAATATTTTTTGGTTAATTTATGAAAATATCAAATTAGCCTAATTTATGAAAATATCAATTATAATTCAGGATTACGGCCTGAATCCTGATACATAAAGTTAGCCTATTAATTTAACACAGGTACGACTGTACTCAGTGTTGCACTATCAAATGCGATTGACGCGCCTCTATGCCAGGGTTTTTATGTTCCTGGTCAGGCTATATAACCCATCTCTAATTCATAGTCATATTTCTGTAATTTTTATCTTTGTTTGACAGAGTCCTAAAGAGATTAGTGTTGTTTGTTACCATGGCCGTGGCGTCGATCCAAGTATCCAGAGTGTCACAAGCCACACGGAGGTCCGACTCATTGAACTCGTAGTATTTAGCCCATCCGAGCGGCACGTAACGAAGACGCTCTTGTACGATGCCTAAAACGATGATAACAATGAGTAGTATGAGACACTATTAAAAAGGATCACTGGAATATACTAAGATTACTTGTAATATCTCCAGTTACAGCGTGTTTATAATTACCATGGAACCAAGCAAGTAAGAAGTAAAGTCTTGCGCGCTCCGAAGGAGGTTTCATCATGCGGGCAGCAGGGACCTGTAAGCAAAGAATGACTCGTTATATGTTCAATTTATCAATTCAGGTAGTTGACACATTTATGAGCTCTCAAAACGCGACTTTCCTGCGTAGATATTGCACAGCAATGAGGATTATGACGTCACTTAGACAAATTATTTACTGATTTCTAGTAATATTCTAATTAAATAGAAATTAGAGAGCTTTGCTGTAGTGGAGGCTAATATATCCTGATGACGGTCAACCTCTACTTAAACTTACAGTAGCGAAAGTCCTGAGCAAATTAGCCCGGATACCCGGCGGCGGCTCGAAGACAAGCACTCGGCCGGCTCTCAGCAAATTCACTGGCAGTTTGGGACTGATCTCCGTGGTTAAGAACAGGCGGAAGTTCGGGTGCGGTTGTAGGGAGTGCAACTTCTTCTCTAGCTGCACTAGCCAAACGGGTGCTAGGTGCACGTTCTTTAGCATCACCCAGCTGAAAAAAGGGACATTTAGTTACCATGTGTAACATTAATTTCATTTTCATATCGCGAGGGTCAACATAAACTGCACTATACAAGACGATAGAAAGATTTTTTTTAGTTAAGAGAATTATTCCTTATTCACTACCATCTTTAAACACATTGTAAGGACACAATTTAGACGGTGTAATCGCTAGGTAGCTGTCTTTTTCAGACATTCCATGGAGAGGACATTTGTTTCGAACTGTTGATGTTGCCTAGGGGAAAATGAATTAAATTAAAATAAAACAATAAATTCACAAACCGTCCCGTCTTGCAAGCGGTGTTGATAGCACGCTCCGCTTGGTTGAATCCTTCCGCCGACCCGATGGCAATACTCGAAAGCGGTTTGTTTAGTTCAGTCGCCATATCGTCCACACGACCTGTCAATATAAAATTTATATTGTGTTGCTGTAATCATTGTGACAGTTTAATCAATGGCAAAAGGTTTCCAATCAAAAGAAATGTATCTACCTAATTTCCCACCTCATGCTGCTTTTGATATTAAAACTTGATTTACATGATGACCTACATAGTCTGTCTGTATTTTATTTACTTACCGCTAGCGTCATATCCAGGCACGGAGCACAGCAGTGCAGGAGTGGTAGCGTTTAGCTGTTGGTCGGTAATACCGGCCAGGTCCAATTCAGTCTCAGCCCGCGATAGGAATATGGGGCCAAGTACCGCGGCCACCAGTTGCGTCGCAGCCGCTATCACGCGGTCTGGGCGGAACGCCTATAAAAAGGGTAAATAACATTGTCAAACTGTTTATATTGGTAATTTACCATGTTCAACGGTTCATAATGAGTTTATTTTTGAAAGACAATTAAATCAGCTATTTTATTCGTACTTGCAATAAAGGTTTTCACTACAGATATGATGTGATGATGTAAGATGTTGCCGGTTTTCTACCAGATGATCAAAGCTGGACACTTAACATAGGCGCAGGCTTGTTACAACAATGGCACGAAATAACAAGTTCATCGCCATTGACTATAGAAGATTTTCCTTCTTCTTTTATGATTAATAATTTGTACATGCGAGTAACTCTCTTTTCTTCTACTTTTACAGTAAATAATTCGTCAGTCCCACAGCGTCGGCACGCACTGCTCGGGCGCCGCTTGCGACAGCCCCGCGGGGAGTCCCGGGGCTCCGCTGCCGTCCCCAGCGGGCGGGGACAACACACCTGTATGAGCAGCAGGCGATACATCGCCAGCGTGTGCGGCGCGGGCGGCGCGGCGGCGTCGCAGTCCCACAGCGTCGGCACGCACTGCTCGGGCGCCGCTTGCGACAGCCCCGCGGGGAGTCCCGGGGCTCCGCTGCCGTCCCCAGCGGGCGGGGACAACACACCTGTATGAGCAGCAGGCGATACATCGCCAGAGTGTGCGGCGCGGGCGGCGCGGCGGCGTCGCAGTCCCACAGCGTCGGCACGCACTGCTCGGGCGCCGCTTGCGACAGCCACGCGGGGAGTTCCGGGAGCTCCGCTGCTTTCTCTAGCAGGCGGCGGAACGCCATCAACCTGGGTCAACAAAATATTTAGGTGTAAGAAAATAAGAGAAAAACTTTAGCCGGATCTTCTCTAGAGGCAGCCTATGCGGCTGCGGAAAATGGAGACGCGGCCTCATCTTGAGGCACGACTCATTGCGAGGCCAATTTCGGCGCGAGCCACACTTTGTCGCTCAGGACGAGGCTGTCTCGGCTGTCTTGTCATGACAGTCGATTAAAGTAATTACAAGGAATACAAGGAACCAGAGAGTGGACGTTATTTTAATTGAAAAAAAAGGGGGAAGGTGGCTTCCGAATTTTAAAACAGTTTTGGAATAACAACAAGCTATTCTCCCGTAACCCCTTCATGATGGAGTTGAAAAGTGATAATAAGTGTCAGGGGATCTCGCGAGATCAATCCTCCAGTGTCGAGCGAGCGAGAGCAAAAACATAGCACACCTTTTTTTTTATAAAGTTCCAAACGCCAAAGCCTCTTTATTGAGCTTTTAAAAATAACCATCCTAGACTGCATCTCACTTAACACCAGGTGCGATTGTGGTCGAATTTGAATAGGCATAATATGATCAGCATTATTTGATTTAATCATTACGAGCATAATTGTCGAATGTTCAAGCATACAGAGAACAGTCAATAGAAATTAAGTGGCTATTACCTTGAGCTCAACCTCGCAGCGGCGGTATGTTGCTGTGTGGTAAGGTGGTCGGAAGGCGGCGCGTGGTTGACGAAGCCTTCTTTGCCGCGAAGGAACACGCCGAACGATTGGTCCAAAGTGTCGGCGGCCCCGGTGCCCTTGAGGTGGATTCGGCACAGCAGCAGAGCGAAGGTAAGGCGGTCTGTGTGCAGCATACCGCGGGCCACACGCTCGTATACAGCCTGAAAGGTTTTGTGAATTAGTACATTGATTGGCCAGTGCAGTGCGAATATTCTACCAATATCATGTACAGACGATAGCACATCAATGTCTATAGCAAATACATCAGATACAAATGTTTTCTGCAATATCGCTTCCCCTATCACGAGAACATAAGATGTCAGAGTGACCTTTTGGTGGGTGATCAAACAAAAAGGATTGATGCCCGTTTTCACCATCAATCCCTAATTTTTAAGTGACCCCTATGGTAACACAAAAGGAATTTTGTTTTCAAAGGGGTCCTTTAAATATTAGAGATTGATGGTGAAAACGGGCATGAGTCTACTACTCAAATGCAACAACATTCTTACAGGAACAATAAACAAATATTAAAAATATCGGACATTTACAACCCCGTCCTAATTGCTTGTGTTTTACGACAATTTGAAAACATTTGTTTGGATGATTTGATCTCCTCTTAGGGAACTTGGTTTGGTAGTGAAAACTCGAGGCATTCGTTCCATTACGCTTAAATTGATTGACAATTGTTCTACAACTACCAATACTTACCGTAAACAGCTCCTCAGTGATGGTGTTCAAACGAGCGGTATAGTCGGTGACGCCGCTTAGACGCGGGCACACGAGCACCGAGCTGAATATGTCCAGGAACATCTTGAGCGAGTACTGATACAAGAAGTGCACTTGGTTCAGAGACTCCATCGTGAAGTAGATGCTGCTGCAAGCCTGAGGAAAGAGAGGAATATTACCTTGTATTTCGCGCCATTTACCTCAAATCAAAACTCGTTATAATATGCATCAGTGTCATAGGAAGTCTTTTAACTCTTACACAATGAAGTGGTCCCTTCAGTGTGTAAGAGTTAAAAGCACAGATCACAGAAACTAAAGGGAGATGTGAAAAGGGGGCGGGGCCGGTGTCGCAGCAATATGCCCAAAAACAGAACACATTGCTCGTGACAGCAATGATGTGTGTGTCAGTGTCATAATCTAAACAGTTTAGATTGCTTGCGTAGTACTAAAGATTATTCGAACGTTGAGTACTGATACCGCAGTGAATAATAATGAGCACATATTTTGATTACTTTATGTGTGTGAATTTCTCTATATCTCTCTATATCTCTATGGTTGAAACACTTTAAACACAGAACTGCGTCATAACATCTAGTAAGTTGATCGAATATGGCTTGCCTTTTTGCTTCATTAATTTTAATTTGCGCCATATTTCCGTAAACCTATAATAATCTTTGTATAAATAATTTATTGGGTGCTCAATAAGAAAGAAACTTACCTGAGATAGCGGCAGATACTGCTGGCTAACGGTTTCAATTTCACCAATGACTTTATCGGTCTCTTCCACCTAAAAATAAGAACATAACGAAAATGTTATTAATATAAAAGTAAACTTAACATCAAACG
Organism: Ostrinia furnacalis; assembly: GCF_004193835.3. NCBI lineage: Eukaryota > Metazoa > Arthropoda > Insecta > Lepidoptera > Crambidae > Ostrinia > Ostrinia furnacalis. The sequence goes on along the minus strand of NW_021131484.1, from coordinate 374,320 downwards.
ATACTTAAAATCCTTTTTTTATCTATCTGACCTTCTGTCCGATGTCATCGGCCTCCTTCTTCAAAGTTTCAAGGGTGGCAATAACGGAGTCGTCGTCCAGGATCTTGCCCTTTGCGTCGTTTAGAGCTTGGAGCAGGGATTTCTCCAGTTGACGCAGACGGAGATGGAATTCACCTAAACAGGTAACACAATATTAATATTATGGTCAAATGATATAATCATAAACTTGGTTTCATCTACACATATTAATGTAGCGACGAATCAATATGACCTCATATCTGTTCATAGTTGAAAAAATACATTGTGTACGTTCCATGGAAAATAACTCGTGAATATTTTATTACTTTCTTTCTCTAAGCAGAATCTGGTCTCCACTGTAGGAGCATGTACTTTTCTAATATACCAGAGACAAATGGATGATTTAACCCGCACTCCTAGAAACCTAACCTGTCTGGCCACGTGGCCAGATAGGTTGGGGAAGCATAAGTTTCTATATCATACGCGTAAACCACTTGCCTTGCAATTTGAGTAGGTCAGATCTCTTAGTGTCAATGTCAGGTCGTTCAGCCTTGAGCACGCGATGCAGACACTGTGACTGCAGCGACGAGCGCGTCACAGTGAAGTTCACGAACGTCACACGCGAGCACATGTCCGGAGGAAACTCTACTGTTGGGTCCCTGTGGAGATTTACTAGCGTTAAGACTATAATAGAGTAAGAAAGGCAGAAAGAGAGAGAGGAAGGTTAAAGGGGAGGAGAGAAAAGAAAGGCAGGAAAATAAATAAATAATACCCTTGGACATTTTACACTGCGCTTCTAGTCAAAAACTAAGCAAAGCTTGTACTATGGGTACTGGTCAACGGATATAAACATACTTAAATACTTTTTTTTTGTAAATACATACTTATTATACATAGAAAACACCCAGTCTAATACAAACAAATATGTATGTAAGGGGTAAGAAACAAGAAGAGAGAGAGAGAGAGAGAGAGAGAGAAAAGGTAGGCAGGAAGAGAGCAAGAAGAAGTAAGGAAAAACGGGAGAGAGAGAGACTTTCTAAGACGTTTGCTTGTGAAACGAAGATAAATAACAGCATGACGTCATTTATCTTCTTCAGTTGGTCTTTTACAATAGTTAACGATCTAAAAATTCTTGGTTATGTGCGTTAATTACCTGGTGCTGAGGAAGATGACGAAGGAAGGACTCAGATCAATGTCCTGGTCTCCGAGCGTGATGAGTACACGGCCGCCAGTACGGCGGAGCTCTCGGTTCAATACCGGGTTTAAGATGGGGTCATAGTTCTCCACGTCCTACGCAAAAACAAAAGGAAATCATTAACATATTATTTGATATATTTGAGTAGTAGATGCTAAATGATAGAACCATTTGATCACACTTCAAAAATGTATTCCCATATCAACTCACCTGTACCAACAACGGGTTTCCGAAACGCAGAGCTGATTCCAGGTTCTTCCTGAAGGAATCGTCCAGGAATGACGTTTTGGTGATCTTGCGGTCCTTAAACTCCCTCATTATGAACTCCGTCGCTTGGCCGGACGGGTCTATTATGAGCGGGTAGCGGTTGAAGCGCTGAAAGAGAGAAAAAACAAAAATTATATGGTACTAGCGGCCGCCCGCGACCTCGTACGCGTGGATCCCGTTTTACCCCCTTAGGGGTTGAATTTTGCAAAATCCCGTCTTAGTGAGCACCTACGTTCTAATAGGAACCCCCATGCAAAAATTGAGACTTTTAGCACTTGTAGTTTCTGAGATTTCGTGATAAGTAAGTCAGTCAATCAATGACCTTTCGCTTTTATAGATATAGAAGATGTGCACACGCAGATTACAGAAGCTCACTTAGGCATAATATGTCACACGTGACACAACACTGCAAAGACTAAGCGAAACCATTGAATTTGTTCATTCATTCGATCAGAAGTATCTGTCATGGCATAAAATATTGTCAGTCTAAGCATACATGCGTTTTCGACACACAGCTCATGAGTTTGGTTGCTCAGGTACTCGATTTAAGCGATGTTTACGCGGTATATGACGTTTAATATTCTTCGTGAATCTTTCATTGATACTTACTCTGAGCATAATCGCGTTTTCGACGCACAGCTCATCAGTGGGCAACGCGTTCGCCTGCCAGCGCAGCCGCTCGTCTGGGTTGCTCAGATACTCGGTACGGGCGATGTCCGCTCGGTACTTGATGTTAGCGGCCGCCAAGTGTGCCGTCCAAGTCGAGAACAGACTTTGACGGTACTGTGGAGATGTGGACATAGTTATAAGTGTATTAAATCAGTAGTGGTGTTTCAGAACATCACGTGTCTAACTAAGGTACTCTACGAGAACACAATTTTAATTTTATTTATTACTTACGAGACGAGCACCAATACATTGATAGGATACTAACAGGTACGTGGATTGCTTAGGTGCTCGGAATAAGTCCTAGTTTTATTACGAGCCTGATATTGTTTTATAAACCCTTGCTCTTGAATCACTTTATCTATTGACAAAGAGTCAAAATCCGTTGCGTTGAGACAGACTAAGCGATGTCGTTTTATACTATGTAGAGATAAGCCAGGCTGTCTGAATCAGGAATTCTTACGTGAATCAAGAGAAGTCGATACGTATCGTAGCCTACGGAACGAACTGTCATTATACAGTCAGCGTCAAATAGTTCGTGACACCCAAAGTAGCCAATAATTTCGCAACACGTCTTTGTTGCAATTGGAATAAGGTTGTTTTGTCAACTTTTTGGTTACTTTGGATGTCACGAACTACTTGATGCTGACTGTACTAGTTGCTACCCTTCGTATACTTACATGTTGGTCAAAGTATCCCCCATAAGCGATAAAGGCGGCGGACAGAAGCACGTCGCCTACAATGGTGCTCATCTGCGAGCGGAACGTCTCCGAGCTAGACTCCCAACGTTCCCTTTCGATCACTAAGCTCTTGAGCAGGGCTATGGATCGGTCGACCTGTCAACAAGGAATGTGATAGGTCATTTAAAACTAGTTAATCATATTGACAGTGTTTTTTATGAGCTGTCAATACCCGCAACTCACATAGATTTATGCCGTTTTTACCAACAATCTCTAATTTTTAAGTGACCCCCGGGGTAACACATAACAGGAATTTTGTTTTCGTATGGGTCACTTAAAAATTAGGGATTAATGGTGAAAACGGGCATTAGTCTAGCAATATTAGTGCTTCGATGACTCATAAAACATTTACAATTCCAAAGGAAAAAATAAAGGGTTATGTTTCTAACCCTTTATTTTTTCCTTTGGAATTGTCTTGAAATAAATAAGTTTAGGTTTTAGCTGATTTTGGCAAAGTCCTATAGACAATTAGATTTCGCGACTGGCAAGGGAATTCAAATTCTTACCTTTGCTTGTACATTTTCCAGGTCAGTCTTGATAGCCTGTGCTTGGCTGATGAGTTGCGCGTATTCTTCCTTGTACGACGCGATGGACTTCTCCAGCTGTGCGATCAGATCACGCACTTCGTCGCCAGCCTTCACGTTGTATTGGGCCTGGTCTTCCAAAGCCTTCAGCTCGTTGCGAAGCGGTTCCACACGTTTCAACATGTCCGCGTATTCAATCTGCATGACAAGTGTGTGTTTATATTCCTTACAAGAGTATGATCCAAAATCTAAGGTTCTATTAAGACAGATTTAGCTCTTACCTGAGCAATAGCCCATTTGACCATAGGACCACAAGCCATACTGGCCCTGTTCACTTTCTCGAAGTTGTAATCCGGATTGCTCAAATAACGAGTCCTCATCTTTTCGCGAACGTCGTCACTGGCAAACAAACAATTGATTAACAACGCTCACCAAATTAAACACTGGTCAAATAAATTTCGTGCATTACGTGCAATGTCAATGAACCATACCCCTTGATCGAATGACTTTAACCCTTCCTAAATTCATTGCCAATTTCATGCAATCCTGTTTTTTTTTTTTGCAAAACCATCCGAATATTGGAAATATACATAAAGGACGTCACTTACCAAACAGCAAACAAAACTCAAGGTAAAGAATCCAATGTCTCACTCTTTATAGAAAGACACATTAGATAGCAAACGAACAAAAAAGTGAGGAACAAAAAGTAAAAAGCCAATTGGATCACTGCCGATAGTGACTTTCAACAGCCTAAGTAACGATAACATTATTTATTGGCAAATACATTCATGCACCCGCCTGACTGCCTTCGTTGCTGATTACTTTAATAGCGACAAATACAGGAAGCGTATTTTTGAATCAGAAATACAATTTGCTTACGAGTTCGCACAAATCGTATCATTATTGGCGATTTGTATGATTTCATATACGAATTATTTTGATGGTTCAAAATATGTCCTTGGATTTTACGCTATCAATTTCAGATGACATTTGTAATAAACATGATAAGTAATGGATTTCTTCGTTTATAGGTTCCGAAAAAATCAGCAAGTTTTTTATAAAATGTTAAATCAAATCTTGTTGATTACGCGAGTTTCTGAAGTGTGTTGTAGTATTAGCTGAAATATTTTAGTAAGATTTTATTACAGAGAGCTACATCAAGTTTCAGTAATTAAAGAGAAATCAATCTACTAGATAGGACAGTCTACTACTTTTGTATCTACGTTCATTCGAATTCGGATGAGTGGGTTAATAAGCCACCACCAAACATGCCATTCCAAACGCGCCTTATATCTTTGCCAAAAGGATATAAGGCACGGAAATGAAACATCATACTCGTGCACAAGCATGCTTCAAGCACAAAACATGGAAAATCTAAATATTGAAAGCGGGTTTCATGTTATTGCAGTCTACCTTCAAACCAAAAAGGGAGGAGTGTACGTGGGTGAGGGATGGGAAGGATGAAACAAGCGCGGTGCTCACGTTATGTCCTCGGTAGAGAAGTTGGAGACGATGCTGTTGATGAAGTTCTCTCGCATGATGACGGCTCGAATCGCTTTCCAGTCTGTCGCGTTTTCGCCGAGAAGTAGGCAAATCGATTCTAAGGCGACTTTCACGATCGCCGGCGGGTTGCCCATCGATCGCACTTCCACCAAGTGCTGCTTCTTTATCGATTTCACCGCTGTTTAGTTAAACGTCGCCGCCGCCGCGTCCGTGTCGCGTCCGTCACCAGCACGAAGCGAGAGCGAGAGAGTACAAAAAAAGAGAGAAACAAAAAAGGCGTTTTAGCATCTATGACACATGCGGCTGGCGTTATTATTTTACTATTGTTAAGAAATTGATAGTTATTCTTATTCAAAGAGTGAAGGCATCATAGACAACGAGTACAGCTCTGTTTTCCGTTTCGATGACCAATTAGAATATAAATCGAAAAAGAAAATGGAACTAATACGATAAGTCTAATCTAGAGCCCCCATTACATAATTTTGTAAAAACCGTAGTCTGAAAATAAGGAATAGTAAAAATGTAACAAAATAGTTAACTGTTAATAATTTTGGTTCACGACGATGCTTAGCGGGTTAGTCACGAGTACTTCTTATTAGTGTGCCTTACACAGATGCCATTGTACAATACAGTGATCACAGCGTTACGTAAAACTTCATCGTTATTAATAACAACAGTCACATAATGCAAGCGAGCTTAGCTTATTTACAAGATTATAATTATTACGGTTACAAGAATTCATGACATCATTCACAATAAAAGAAAATATTAAAATAGCCCGAAGTATGACTATTTGATTAAAAGAATATCAACTAACAGAACATTGCAGAACAATCAAAATACTTAATAAAATGTGTAATAGCTAAAAATACAACATATCATCATAATTGCATAACAACATTGTGTGTACAGTTAAAATGTCTTTGCCAATAAAATAATTATGAAGTATGCTTGCTATCTAAAATGTATTTCTATACATTCCAAAACATAATTATCCCATAATTAAGTACATACTAGCTAATAAGAAGGGTGTGACATGTCGCAATTAATGGCCAGTTATAACAATTCAATAAATAAGTAGCATTAATGTCACATTTAAGTACTTTGTCCGTATTATAAAACGCGCTCGAAACTTGATTCTAACTCAAAAGATTTAAGCTTATGATTGGTAGAATTGCTACATCTAGATCAATCACAGGCTTGTCTCTTATTCTTGAGAGTAGTTTGACACAGCTAATTTCGAGACAAGTATTTGGAGAGGTTTTACAAGTTTGTATACGTTTCTGTGATATTACTTTAGAAAACATCAATGAAACTTTGCAATATACGACACGTCACACCCTCGAAAACTGCAACAACTAACGTGATGTTCTCGGTCTCGAAGTTGACGATGGTGGATATGAAGTTGTCCTTCATGACGACGGAGCGGATGCCTTTCCACGTGTCTCCTTTCTCCCCCAGCAGCGTGCAAATGGATTCCAGCGCCATCTTGACGACCGACGGCGGGTTGGCCATCGATCGCACCTCCACTAGCTGTTGCTTCTTGATCGATCGCACCGCTGTTATACGTCTTCGAGTTTTACACTAGTGTCTTTGTCAGAAATCAGCGTTTCAAAAGACAGACTACATTGTAAATATCAAAGCTACCAATGCGAATCTTTTTGTTATTAATTTTCTTATCGCATTGCTTTCTCACTCTAACCGCTAGCATCGTGATCTTGTTGCAAGTTAAAACGATAATTTCTGACAAGAAATTATACAATTGTTACAGAAGTATAAGGCATCTTTTAGTGACCAAGTGATTTCGTGATTTTCATAATGAATCTAATGACAAGCAGTTTTGGTTTCTATCTACTAAGGGGTCTAACTAGGGGGTAACGTTATTTACTCTGAATCTCAGTAATGACTTTAGTTTTCAATGTCAGAACAAATAATTCATTATTTTATAAGCCCTAATAGGCTCGAGAATTTTATTATATTATTAAAAGCCATTACTGTGATTAGTTCAAGACAAAACAACAATTTAGACACGTATATAAGTTCTACGAGAAAGACAATGAAGACCAAACCGTTTTGCGCCTCGATGACAGCCGGCTCCACTTGCGCCAAATCAGCCATTACGTCTCGTCGCTTCGCTTCAATTTCCTTTGTTTGTTTTTCTAAAGCAACCTGATTTCAAAAACCAATTTAATATCATTTTCTTTAATACATGGCTCTAATAGAAGAATGTTTACTAAGACTGACCTGGATTTCCTGACTTTCTACTTTCTTCTTTTCGGCTTCTTGCTGATCTTTTACCATCTGCCTAAGTTTGGCGTTGGCTGCTTCATTCTTAGCTTGGAGTTCCTGAAGAATGAATGTAGTGTAAAGATTAATTTATTACTTCCAGTATGTGTCACTTGTGTCAGAAAGACAGCGATCTAAAATGTCAATATATGACAATGATCATGGGCATTGGGATTATATGTTATCCACGCGAGTTGTTTGTTTGATGTTGACTCTACATTAGAGCGCACACATAAATAAGCCGTTTTTGATCTCAGTACCAACCAAGATCCAAACTATACACTGCAGGCTACAGAATATGCATACACCTACCTATTTTTTGCAAAATTGCACTTATTACAAATACAAAAGCGATCGACCTGTTGTCAAGGAGCAGTAGGGTTGGCAGTATGTGCAAAAACATACTATACATTTTTATTGGAAATTAAACCTTAACAACTCGGACTAAATCATGTCGTCTATAAATTTTTGTGTTCGGGACTGTACCTGCGACTTGACGGCGAGGCTCTTCTGCATTTCTTCAACCTGCTCCACGGTCTCGGCGATCTTGCCCAGGCCCACGTTCAAGTGCAGCTGTTGTTCTTCAAGGTCAGCGCGCTTTTCCGCGTATAACTTCACCATTTGCTGGATGAAGTCTAGGTAGTGTCTGTAAAGGCGATGAAATACTCTCAGTATGCGTGACTAATGTGCTTCATGAGGATTAAGAATGTTGTAGGGGGCGTGACCACAGGTGACGTCACAAGTCAGTTGAGACTCGCTAGTCTCAATAAGGTATAGCCTGACCAGGAACATAAAAACCCTGGCATAGAGGCGCGTCAATTGCATTTGATAGTGCAACACTGAGTACAGTCGTACCTGTGTTAAATTAATAGGCTAACTTTATGTATCAGGATTCAGGATTACGGGCTAATTTGATATTTTCATAAATTAACGAAAAAATATTATTATAGGTAACCTGGTTTAAATAAATTAAATTAAAACATCAATCGAGCTAGCAGGATTTATTTTATTATTCATCAATAATCAAATTCAGAACTTGAATATTCAACTGCAATGTCTGCTCATGAACGCTTAAAACTCGGTACTTCTTTCCCAATTCCATAAAATTCAACACTTAGAAAGTGACAAAAAACTTTAAAATAGGTAGTTGAAACAAACAACAGCTAATTTTCATAGTGGACTGTACTATACGATAAACATGTCAGTCAATTTGACACCCTTGTCGGAAAAATTATTCAATGAAAATATTGTCCGAACCCTTAGTATTTCTCTTTGAAAAATACTTTAACACATTGTGAACCTTCACGTCACGAGCGGGCTGCAAAACTCTGAGGAGCTGATTTAGAGAAAGTGCTTGAGCACGAAAAGTTCTATTGTTCAAATGTATTAAATGCTTCTCCTTTATCATCATCGTTTCACCCAATGAAAATCTCCCGTTCTTCTTTCAGTCAGATGTCTTGCTTTCTTTATTAAGTTGCTGTCAGCCCTCTTCTTAAGCTTGTCTGTACATCGACACGCTATGCTTTACACTATGTTTGCTAGAGGACCTGTTTCTTACGCCTCATGCCACGTGTATAACTTAGGAAGTACTTATTCAAATATAACATACCTAGGCGTAATAGCCATGGTCCTGTTAGCCCGTTTGGCCAATCTTGCATTAGCCTGGTGCAAGGTCTGGTGCACATACACGCAGGCGTTGACGACGGCGGCGCGGTGCGATGGTCTCGCGCCGATCATACCGCAAGCCGCTGGGAATAGGTCTGGCGGCACGTACTCTGCCGAGTCTAAGTCCATGCGACTGGTGAACTCTTTGCCCACCTGATATGAAGAAAAAAAAAATCAATTTAGTAAATACATAAGTATTAGAAAGCCCGCGACGTGGTGTGACGGCCGCGCTCCGATCATGCCGCAAGTAGCTGGAAATATGTCCATGCGTTTCATAAACTCTTTGCCCACTTATTATGGAAATATGTTTGCGAAATTAGCCGTAAATTTGCTTCTAGCTCTTATTGTAATTTAACCTCTGTGGAATGTTACATTTGTCAAAGACTATGAAATACGAATAGTAGACTATTTTCTACGTAAATTGGGTATGTAAACGCTCAAGATTATCCAATCAATATAGAATTTTGCCTTGTCAAAAGTTGATTTTTTATTCTAATACCAGATTTATTACATTAAAAATTCTTATTGTTTTGGACTCTAACGCAAGGTGATAAAGGCCAAAATAAAAACAAGAACTCGCCTGGTACAAAGCACCGTCGCTCCAGTCACCGAACCAGTTGAGCACACATCGGTTGAATAGCGCCGGTGACGTAGCCGCGCGGTCCTTCAGGCCCTCGGAGGAAGGATTCATTGTGAACACCACGTGGAGATTGCGCATTACTTGCCCGGTGAACCTGGGGAAACGAACAAAGCCATGTACTAATACAGTCACAAAACTCAGAAACACAAAGTGAAAATTTGATAGTGGCGGCAGCGCGGCGTAGGGCTTAGTTATGCAGAGCGGACAGGAGAAGTGGAAATAATGAAATCTGATTGGTTATTCTAAACACTTCTCTGCTTCGTTCTGCTCGACCTTGGTGGAAACCGGGCCTTACGAGTAAAGACGTTTACATAGCGCTCACAATGACTGAATGAATGAATGTCGGCCGTTTGGTGTAGTGGTTCGAAACGGACTACTATTCCGGAGGTAGCGGGTTCGATTCCCGCACAGTACAAACATTTGTGTACATGAACGTATTTGTTTGTATTGGACTGGGTGTTTTCTATGTATAATAAGTATGTATTTACAAAAAAAAAGTATTTAAGTATGTTTATATCCGTTGTCTAGTACCCATAGTACAAGCTTTGCTTAGTTTGGGACTATTAAAAAAAAAATTGATGACTGATGAATGACGCGATGTGGCCGTTTACAGTAACTAAATGTTTTTCTATTGATCGCTTATGAAAATCACGACGACACGTTGTGGCAATGAAGAAAAGCTATGATGGTAGTTGGTGTAATTAAGACGTTACTTGTCGGCAGGATTGAGTTGAGGAGTGGAAGGTACATACCATTTGTAAAGTTCATCATTGGAATCGAGCATCAATCCTTCGCGCTGCGCACCTTCTTTGCATTGCGTCATCAGAGCCGCAAATTCATCGCCCTCAAACAGTCCAGGGACCTACAAAAAGAGATTCTGAGCTATGACAAATGTTTTTAAATTAGGCAACTAATTATTCAAGACTACTCCAAGGAGACTCAATACCCTTAGCAAATACATGTATATTCAAACGTTAATTTCAAAGTTTTTAAAAATCCGTTTAGTTTTTTTACCTCTCCGTTGGCGAGTAACGTGTTCATTCTCTCAAGGAAACCGCTGTCGAGCACGTTGGATTCATCGAGAATGAAGGCCAGCTTCTCATCGCGGCAGCCGGCGCGGCGCAGAACAGTACGCAAGTCCTCGTCGAAGTCAGCACCAGTGTATTTGTTGTGGACCTATTAATAAAACGTTTTTTTTTAAAGATAAAATCGTTAAAATTTTTTTGCTGTTCCAACTTTTGTGTTAGATACAACTACAACAATTAAGGTGAGGTCGGCTCCAAGAAGTAAACATGTCTTCAAAATACATCAATATGTAGATGTCTGTCTATTTGCTTTCGCTTTCTGGTTCACTCTTAGTTGGCGTAAACATAGCATGTGGGTTTCATACTAGTGTTAAAAGGTCGAATTATGAACGTACCTTGATCTGGAAGATGCTAAGTCCGTTCATCCAGGCGACGAAGCGACTGAGCGTGGTCTTTCCTGCTCCCGAGACACCAATAAGCAGGAGATGGCCCTGCGGCTGGCGGAAGATACGGTCGATCCGCAGCACGTGGTCTAATACCTCGTCGAATAGCACTAGAGGTACGTCCAACTCTTCTTCATAGAACACCTTGGGGCAAACGAATAAGATGGTCATGGTCAGTGTTATTAATAAACCCACTTACTAATAAAAAGTTACACAGTTGTTGAACACTGTTTTAAAATGACATTTCCATACTAAACGTCACTTTAAAACACTGTTCAACGAGCGTGTAAGTTTTATTAGTAAGGGGGAAAGAGTTCAATAGAGAAATCATTGCAGAAAAATAGAAATATCGTAGTCTCATACAAAAAAGGTCCCCTTATACAGAATTCAAGTAGATAGTGTATGCGTGACGTAAAAAGTAATTAACAACGTAACGTAAGATTTGGAAGTAAAATAAAGAAGTATTTCGTAGTCTGATACCGTTTTTTCTGATTTCTAAGCCGGGGTTAGTTCTTCGGACCTAAAAAAATTATAGTTACCGCTATTACAAAGACATATCAAGGTTGTGCATACCTTCAGTCTAGCCTTGACGTACTCGCGGAGTTGGTCTCTGTTTACTGGCACGTAATCTTTGCTTAGCCAGTTGCTGTAAAGTATGGGGCGCTCAAGCGCTTGGTCTCGATTTATGCCTACAAAAGAATACACGATTATTAGCACAAAGTTCTTTGAATGTCAATTCACAGTAGTACCTTTGGTATAAATAGAATAATTTCACAACGAACCTGGGAAGAATCTCATAGCGACATTGTCGATGTTCTCGTCAGTCCATTGCCTTTCAGAATCCTCAACCAGTCTGTCTTGGAATAGACGGAGTGCCTCGTGAGCCCAGAGGCGAACCAAACCTTCTACTGACAAGTTGTCTAAAGGCCTGTCGATGAACAAAGAAGTTGTTAAAACTATGTGATAAAATTATTTAGACGTAAATCATGGAGACTTTAGTAGTAGTCTTTATCTACAATATAAAAAAACAGCTTGAAGCTTGAACACAGATGCCATTAAAATTTGCAAATCAATAGCATAATTGTTCCAGGAACACTATTGCTATTTTAAGCTTGACAAAATCGTCAAGTTATGTTTTAAAATATTACCTGATGGCTTCACAGATACCGCGCACCCATCTGGTCATTTCTCTGGGCGAGTACACGTAGTGAGGTTGCATGTCTTGTGTGAAGCGTTCTTGAGACGCCAAGTACAGTTTCACCATGGCCTGGGTTAGAGGTTCCGCGTAACCACGCAGGGCTGGTTGCATTCGGAGCATTGCACGAGTGAATGTGCCATAGATCTGGGACGAAAGAATTTGTTGTAAAACAGTCCCCATTATAACGGCAAAAGGTGCCATAGATAGCTCGTAGTACTGTCGTGTGTAACACGCACCTGCTCCAATGAAGTCTCTCCAGGATAGTCGACGTAGATGACGGGCACGTGACGTAACAGCCTGTGCGACAGGGGCTTTCGGCCCGGGTCGGTCGGCGGGTTACACGCGCCCACGAACTGAATGCGTTCCAGGTGCACCCACGAGTGATCTAATAAGAGAGTTTATATTAAGTTTAAGTGTAATAAACCAACTGTCTGTGAGTCAGCACGAGTACGCACCTGGCACACAATAAAGCGAAGCGTTAATGTTTTAAGTCAACGAGAGCAGCCTGACGCGAAGCAACGTCTTTATAAAGGTGTCAAGCCTCAGAAGGAGAATTGACAGTGAGAAGGGATGGATCGGGGAAAAAATTGTAGGAAGCGAGGGATAGCGTGAAGGGAAAAGAGCATCGAGCAGTACCTATGCGTTATCCCAAATTAGATTCGGGATGTCAATGTGTTGTAGGTGTAAAATACTTACCACTAGCCCTGTAGAATCCTTTGTGTTCAAGCAGCTGTCGGAGGAAGGAAATCACACGCTGCGTGCCGTACTGGTCCATGTCAGGCAAGTTGATCTCGTCGCAGAACAGTACCAGCCATTTGCCGAGCTAGATAAATTACATATAAATTACTTAACAAAACTAGTTCAAAGATATTTTTCGAGGAAAAACATCGGAAACGGCAAATTATGTGAATGACGTTTATTTCGTAAAATGGGGATGTACTACCATACTTTTTTGTACTGTCAAAGTGCGAATCTCAACAAGCAGGGGACTATGTTATAAACAAGTCTCGAACTCTGTTGAGGATAATTTATTTGAAATCAATGCTTAAAAATGTAATTTTATAGCCAACTAAAATTAAGACTATTTCGGGTTATCCACGCAATGTAGTAAGGCCCAGAACAGACGGTGAAACGCAACTGCAACGAAACTGCAACTTTGTGATGATTCTGATGAATGAAACGGAAACTGAAAGTTTCAAACTAGTCGCGTCATGTGTGGTCTTTCAACGGACGCTGTGGCAGAAACTTAGATGCAATTCAAAAGTAACTAGCATTTGCAGTTTCGTTGCAGTCGCGTTTCACCGTCTGTTCTGGGCCTAAGAGATGAATAAAAGTTATGTTTCTTGTCTCATAGAATATTGGACTTTCAACAAACCTGCACTGGAGCGAGCACCACGCCATTGGGCGTCTTCCTATACTCGCAGTAGTGGTCGAAGGTCTTCAGCAGCAGCTCGGGCGTGGTGGCCGAAGAGAAGTTCAAGCCGACCACCTCCATGTCGGGCAGCGCTCGAAGCGCCGAGAAGAGCGTCATGGTTTTGCCGGAACCGGGCGGGCCGCAGAGAACTATGTAATACAATACATATAAATTAACATCCAATGTACTACATGATGCAATGAATAAATGAATTTGAATTTAAATAAATAAATATCCTTGGACATTTTACACTGCGCTTCTAGTCCCAAACTAAGCAAAGCTTGTAACTATGGGTACTAGACAACGGATATAAACATACTTAAATACCATTTTTTTTCATACATATTATGTTTTTCTATGTATAATATTATTACGGTTTTCTATGTATAATATGTATGTATTTACAAAAAAAAAAGTATTTAAGTATGTTTATCCCGTCGTCTAGTACCCATAGTACAAGCTTTGCTTAGTTTGGGACTAGAGGCGCAGTGTAAAATGTCCAAGGATATTAAAATTAAATATTAAAATTAAATTAAACTAAAATTATACATAGAAAACACCCAGTCCAATACAAACACATATGTTCATGCACACAAATGTTTGTACTGTGCAACCTCCGGAATAGTAGTCTGTTTCGAACCACTACACCAAACGGCCGACTATCAATAACTTTAACATTTGTGGTTTCATTTTTTGTAATAGTTTTAGGATTGATTTAGGTTTGTAGCTTGTTTGTCTATCAATTTATAATAAAACTTGTGTGTTCCAGTATTCTTTTCTTCTTCTTGTCGTGTCGATAACAAACAAGAGAGACGTTGTCAGTAACCTTAGGGGTTAGAATAATGACTACTTTCATCACTAATTAATTTCAGCTAATTGCTTTGGAGCGTCAAAGAAAATGTTCCACACCTTTTTTCATACAGGCAATGTAGTTATCTTGAAGTCATCGGTTTGTCGCTATTGAAGATGTCTTATCAAAACTACCGACGATTTCCACTTAGAGCTCATTTATTTCACGTTTAATCAGTTCTGCAATATACTACAAATTATGGCCGGCCCTAACCATTTCAGGTTACAATATTTTTTTAATATAGCCGTTATTAACTTATTTTAAAGGCGATGAAATCTTACCCAGTGGTTTGTGTTCAGCCAGCCAAGTGTACAGCAAGGCTTCATGGCGCACCGTGTCCAGCGTTGGAACAACTACATCTGGTGCGGCTACTTTGTGGGTCTCTACCTCAATCTGCGGCACCTTAGCCGACCACGGCACCCATTCACCGGTTATTGATACCTGTTTACAAATGAATATACTTATGTAGCTTGCAAGGAAGGTATAATAAAATTAACCACCATTTGTTGAACATAAAATGGAAAATGTTACCTCAAAGTCGATTATGTGCTGATTAGCACCGCAATTGGGCAGCTGCATCGTGCTTGCAGATCTAATGAAGTCGCCAAGTTCATTGCGGTCCTAAAAATAAAGACACGATTTAGTAACACGATCACTTGGATCAAGTAATAACTTTATTACACGCGTTTTAGAACAATGACTTGCCTTCAATTTCGCGTCACCAGCGAACGACCATAGCAGTGAATACACAAGCCATTTAGGCACGTATGCTTCCAATTGCTCGTTAGTAACAGGGAAGTCTGGGTGCTGACGGTTGTATCCCAGAATGTTCCTGGAAGAGTACTCGATTATAGTGTGATCTGATCAAAATAATTTAAGATAGATATTATTAGTAGTCCAGTTTACCTCACGCCACGGTTCAACATCGAGTGTAGAGATGAGAGAGCCCGGTGGCGGGTGAAATCCATGATATGGTCTAGAGAAGCAGCGCGCTCTAGACACTTGACTACAAGACCATCGCCGAAGAACAATGGCTGTAGGATCGCGGCTACATCTCTCTGGGTCTGTACAAATATTTATATTGATGACATGCTTATAATAATAATTACAAGGGTGGAAAAACATATGAAGGGAAGACGATAGTGACCTGTAAAGCTGGCGAAAGGATGTTCTCTGTAGCATTCTGATCACCGCCAGCTGTTGGAGCGGCCATTACGATGCTGAAGGAGTCTTCTTCGCCGTCCTCCAGAGGAATATTCCTTAGTCTGTAATAATGGAATTTATTTAAAAAACTTTGTTCCTATTCAGATAAAAACAAGTGAAACAACCTATGAAACCAATACAAACCTCATCAGGTAGTTTTCGAAGATCATTTCGGTGGTGAGCACATCTTGCGAGAACCAGACCATACCACAACGCGACACGGTGGCCAACGTTGCGTATTTCAGATCTTGCACCTGTAAAATTCAATCATCACATTGACTAGGAATTAAAACCAATGTTTTTACTACAAGCAAATTCACGATTTTGTAATGTACAAAATAGAGGAACTGTAAAAAAGCTAGCTAGCTCCATTCTTGGAATAGAAGTGAAACTCGGATCATGACTGCGGGTAGATGACTATTATCGTCTATGGCGCACGAGTTTTAGTTTTGAAACAGTTTCTTACCTCAAACATGACTCGCACGTTAGGCGGCAGAGACAGACGCTCTCCGTTGGGAAGCGTCAGGAGTTTGTTGTCATCCAACACAGAGTTCAAGTTTTCTACCCACTCGGGGTCCACATCGCCGTCGAATATGATCCATTGACGCTTGTTGATTTCACCACGGACGTTGTCGATGATTTTCCTATTTGGAGTTGAACATTACGATTAAAATCATTTATTACGAAGCGTAGTTGAATCATATGCACAGAGTTTATGATAGATAAGTTCAATATCGAACTAATGGATAATTTTACGTATCCTTTACCTGAGTATGTGGGTGAAGAGACCGTCAGTCCATTCACGGGTGTTGGGGTCAAGTACACCGTACAGAGTTTCCTTCGACATTGCCTTCGGGTCGATTACGTGCGCGACGCCTTCCACACCCTCGAATCTATACAAAAGATTAAACATAGCTGTACATTTTCCAATCTTAATTCATAGACAATACATTTTAACACTGATTATAAACAGAACAATTATTTTATAAGATCTTAGTCCTACCTTTCCAAAGCCTTGAGCAGTACGCGCCATGCCGTAGACTTTCCGCTTCCAGAAGGTCCGACCATCATCAAACCATGATTGAGTTTGCATATTTGGTACAGTTGTAGGACCTACACACATATTTTTGATAATTAGTATTTATTAAAGTCAGTTTCATAAGTCCAGTGACTTATGAATTGCACTGGACTTATGAATAAACTAATAACAAATAGCAGAAGAGTTAGCACGTATCTTTGGCTTAACAGACAGTATACAATTACGTAATGAATATTAGACTTTTTAAGGCAATGTAGAGTGCTACCATCTAATGAAAAATGAAATGTGTTGTACACCTTATTGGAGAAGCAGCAACAGGTAGAGTTAAAAAATATTAGGAGCAGATTTTTAATATTTAAAAAAAGTATTTGGAAAACAGCACTCAAGTAAATTCTATTAGCCTTTGACTAAGCTATCGTAGTAAAATACAAACCGCAAGCTAAAAAGAACTAGCAAAACTTCCAGGAACACAACATCATAATAAAAAGAGTATTTTGCAGCCAGATGCGATATTGAAAATATTAAGATTTAAATGCAGAAAGAATTGAAACTAAGCGACAATAGGTAAAGTTGACCCAAACCCTACATATTGAAACGACCATAACCGGCTGCAAAATACGGATTTAGCCCAACAAGAGAACGTGACGGTACACAGTGCAGTGACGAACACAGACACAGAACATAGAACACAAGTACACAGTGTGATGTGAGGGCACGGAGCGGGCGCCACTGACCTTCTCTATCCAGGTGCTGTGTTGCGCGCGAGACGCCGCTCCCAGCTTCTATGTGCCGTTAGCGGGTTAGCATGGAAACGCATATGCATTCACACTCACGTACTACTTATGATATTCGTACGTTGCGCTCGACAACTCTGGGTTACGATGTTATACAAACTCGAAACGATATCGTGAAATCGTTATCGTATACATAATTTTGAACAAGCTTTAGAACTTTTAATGCAATATCTAACTGTCAAGTTGAGATCAAAAGAACTTGTATAGATTTTATCAATCAATACAGTAATTTATAACTGCATATAACAACGTAGGCCAGCATTATCGAAACAAAATAAATATGATAAAGCAAATAATGTTAAATTGTTATGATTATGAATTTATAATTTTAATATTGTTAATTTATCTTCGCACATCTTAAAAATATGATGTTACACCGTCACCTTTCGGTTAAAATGGTTAAATTGTTTAATGGTCATGTTGTGATCGGAGACGAAGTGCTGAACGGAATATCCACTTGTGCATTATGACGGTCCACTTGTGAGATGAACATTGGATCTTAATTGATAAAATTAAAATCTAGCTGGAATAACTTTGATGGAGTAAATTACATCGAATATTGATCAATTTCCCAATTCTAGCATTAAATTGTATGTAGAATAATAATTAAGACATCGTAGTGTACCTTGTCCATCCAGGTAGATCCTTGTTCGTCGCCTTCTCCGCATACGAGGAATTCCTCAGCGCATACAGCACGGATTTCGTTCTTCAAACCTTTAAAAAATAGTCAACGTCATCATTGAAAAAGTATAATTTGGCAATAAAGAGGACAGCACGAAAAAACAAAGGAAGGATTCCAAAAATTTTAGGCTGGGTTGCACCATCTTACTTTGACTTTAACAAACGTCAAAAATCTGTCAATCTCCATACAAAATACGCCGGTTATCTTTATAGTCACGGTTAAAGTTAGATGGTGCAACTCAGCCTTAATCTTTTAAAATGAATGTAGTTGCTGACCAGTCATTTCAGCCCTGGTGTATCCAACGTTAGGGAACACATCGTTGAGAAGGGAGAACAGTAGCGGGATGTCTTCGGCGACCAGTTTGGGCACCATGGTCTCGCAGACTGATTGAATCAGGATGTCTTGTTCTGGCAGCGATTCTGCTATGGATGCCTCATCTGGCACTTCGGTTCCACGTTCAATAAGGTTCTCCTACAAAAAACATGGATTAACATCTTTATCTTTAGGATATCAAGGAACGTTGATATATTATGGATAGAAATGTGAGCTAACCTTGATTTTCTGAATGCGGTCACGCTTGACGTTACCGGCAGAAACGAGCACAGATTTGAGAGCTCGCAGACCGAAATCGTAGTGAGATTGATTCGACAGTTGCTCGTCGCAAAGTCTGAAAAAAGTATTAGAAAAATTAGTCACACGGAATAATTTCAAACAGAAATCAAATAGAGTCACAAGTCTCTGCATTGGTTCTCTCCATCAACCTATGTTAGATTCACAAGAAAATAGATTCTACGTACTTGAAGAAAGGCACAATCTTGCACGCCAGCTTCTCAGCGGTTCGGAACCCTTGGCTGAACAGCATGACCTCAGCAATGAGTTGTCGGTCGGGCGTGGTCATGGCCAGACTGCGGAACAGTTTCTTCAAGTTGTCGGGCAGGTTGGAACGACCCGCGTATCCAGGGTTCATGGTGATGAAGATGGCCATGTCCTGGCTTACACGCACTTGCTTGCCGACCAGTTCCACTGTGATAGATTTGGCTGAAGAAAAACACGACGAACGTTAGATATCTCATAAGTTTGGTCATTATGAAACTATAGTTAGCATTTTTGTCTATTGCCAATAGCACGTTTACTTCGCCATGAGCCTGGTTTTGACAGTGAAAGACATTATTAGCAATAAATAGTCAATTTGTTTACCTGTATTGTCTCCCTCCTGATGACTCTTGAGGGCTTCTTGAATGGTTTGCACTTGCTGCGATACGGCTGACAACATTCTCTCTTCGAGACGATTGAACTCGTCGAAGCAACCCCAAGCGCCCACCTGCAAACGTTATTATTTTCATACCAATCTTTTTATACCACGGTCAATAGAAACTAATGCAGTTAATAGCACATCAGACTGTGAATTTTTAATGCAAATTTACTCCTATTACAGCTACATAAGTCACCTTGTCTTACCTGACAAAGACCGACGAAGATACGACCCATGGCTTGGAAGTCAAAGGTCTCGTCACAGTTGAATACTAGCACAAAACGACCGAGTTGGTTTCCGAGTGCTTTTACAGACTCCGTTTTACCGGTACCAGCCGGTCCTGAAATTAAAAATAAAGTTAGTAACATTTAGCGTTAAAAACTATCTGCTCTCATCTCTTTTGTACTGTATAGTAATAAAATTATTTATTCTTATCTTTGATGTATCTAAACCAATTGCATAAATTAAATTAAATAAATTGCTACACATATTATTATAATACACACAACACTCCACACACAACACAATACACTAATTCACTCAATACACCACTCATAATACAACACACAAATTCACTCAATACACCTCAAACACACTAACTAAGAATGTATGTTAATACTTTTGGAAGAGCGGTAACCTCCTACTACAGGTATTCTTATACTTAAAAGGATGGTTACCAAAATACTTTGTGCATCAACTTTATTTATAAAATAAAACATTTTCATTTTTTCAATTAGAAAGAAAGAAAGCAGTAAAGAAAGAAAGAAAGAAAGAAAGAAAGAAAAATCTTTATTTGACAACTTACTAGTAAAAAATAAATACATTCATATCATTTTAGATCACAAACATCAAAAGGAGAAAGAAAAAAGGAAAAAATAATAATAAAGTTGTCAAAAAGTCCACCCACTCAGTGACGTCTTGGCCCCTCTGCCAAGACACTGATTTTCAGTGGGCGTCTTTTTGTACGTAAGGGCAAATTATACAAAATAAAAAGAAAATTGCATTAAAAATTAAAACATTATAAATTAAAATTAGTTAAAATAAAAAAAAACCAAAAAAATAAAAATTGGAGTAAAAAAAATAAATAAAAAATACAATAATAATAATAAAAATAAGAACATGGAATGTAAGTGAGTCAGTTTCCTTACCAAATGGCGATCCTCCAAGCCTGGCTTCCAGAGCCTGTGTCATGGTCAAGTAGCATCGGTCTGTTAGAGGTGTCTGAACAAGCCTATCTTGGACGCCCAAATACTCGAAGCCGTAGAGGAATTTGGCGTTGGCCATGTGGATTGTAAGTTGTTGGAGCACCTAAAAGCGACAAATTACCATTAAAAGATAATTTATGTTAAGTTATGAGAAAAACCAGTTCAGTTTCCCCCGTTCATCGTTAGAGCGCTTTCACATTAGGGCATTAGTAGCGCGACTGCAGCGCGGCAGTGGCGTTTTTATAATATGAAGGCATGCATCCGTTGTCACATAGTATGAGACTTTCGGCAACGCATCTGTCGCGCGTTCGTCGTGCTGCTTTTACGTTTCCGAAATGCTTTTACAAGTTTACAAATTTTTAGCTCGCTATACTTACATCGTTATTCCTAGGATCGAAGTAGAATCGCATCTCGCAGAGCCATTCAAAACTGCGTGGGCTGTTCACATCGGAGGCAATCAGACGGCGGGTCACCGTACGCTTGTGTACAAACTCGTTGATCTGTTGAAAGAAAGTAAATATATTAGTAACTACACAAGAGACAATTAAATGGCGGCGCATAATTGGGAAAGCAGACCTCACGTAACGGGATAAGGCGAGGCAGAAGAAGTAAGTAACTACACAAAGTAAAAACCATTCCTTTTATTAACAGGCCTAATAAAATATCGAAATATTTGGGACACTTGTTGTTACCGCAACACGTCTTTGTTACAATTGGAATAAGGTTGTGTTGTCAACTTTTTGGGCGTCACGAACTATTTGATGCTGACTGTACCTATTCCCTATGCTGTGACGTACGGAACTCGTTCGGTATTCGGTAGAAGGTTGCAATACTTTTATACCTAAGAAAAAAATACTAAAATTTTAAAACATTTTTTCCGTTTTTATTGACTCACCAAGTGTTCAAGTTTCCTCCTCCTCAGCGGAGGTTGTTCCTGCAGCACGGAGTCAGCTAATATGTTTAGCATGTTCTCTACATGAGCCAGAACTCGCTTGAGGCCGTCTCCACCACCGCTGGCCAGCGCCGCTTCCACGTCTTCCGACCAGAGGATTTGAGCCGCTAGCACCACGATTTGGGCCTGAGAACGTAAATTAAGTGGTGTATACAGGTTGATTATAAAAATGTTCGTTTGTTTCTATCAAAGTACATCTAGACGACTGACATTAAAGACTGCTGGCAAAGGCTTCACCCAAGAATTTCCACGACCACGCGTCCTGTTCTTCCCGCAACCATCATCAGATTGTCTGTTCAAAGAGTCACTGAGGCCGGTCTACATTACGTCTTCTGGTCTGTAGTCGCCACTCAAGAACTTTCCTACCCTAACGGCTCTTAGTTCTAGCAGCTATGTGCCCCGCACACTGCCCCTTAAGTTTGACAATTTTGCGGGCTATGTCGGTACTTCAGTTCTCCTACCTACGGAATGTCATCATTTCTGAATATGAAAGTGAACTCTATGACAATTTCGTAACCTTACCTGATACTTATCGCACCACTCAATAAACTTGGTTGGGTCAACGTTCCCATCTTTGAATTGTTTGACGTCTCCTACAGCGTCTTTCAATCGGCAGGCTAGGGTCACGCGCATCTCACGCTCCACCATAGACAACCACGAGTTGATCTTCGGATTCTCTATGGTCGACACTGGCGAAATGAAGTACACCTGTGGGCGAAGACAATTCATGTTTGTAATTTACGCATAAAAAACATGTTTTTAAAAAGGAGTTACTATCACATACCTCTTCGCCCTCACGAGACGCTATACCGTTGATGACAGTGTTGTCTTCATTCAGGATAATGGCGGCGACTCCAGCGAACATTTTCTTGAAGTGCTTCTGCAGGCGAGCTATGTTCTTGCTGTTACCGATAATTTCCAGCAGATCTTCGTCACCCACGAAGTAGAATCTAAATAAAACATCCCATTTATTAATAAATAAACATACTAAATCCTGGTCCGTGAGCACGTAGAATTTTGTCCAATGACCCCAAGCTACCCATCCTTATCGCTCGCGCGTAATTATATTGCTGTCGCGACTGTGCGACGGGCACCCGCAGTGAGTGTGCGAGCGCGACAGCAACATAATTACGCGCGAGGTCATTGGACAAAATTATACGTGCTCACGGACCAGGCTTTAGAAAATAAACATTAAAATTAGTACACAAGGAAAAATCATATTATGTATTATCAAATTGATACAGCAGATAAAAAAAAATTCGTCAGTTTCTGGCATGTTAACTACCTTTAACTTGTATTATCTATACCCTCCAATGAGGGATAATCGCCTATGAAGCAATCTCTACTATCATAAATATATTAATTCAAATTATTACCGTGGGAAACTGCTTCGTTCTCTCTCAAGGTATTCTCCGAGCGCCTTCTGAATCTTGCCGAGCAGGTCAGCTAGGCGTTCCAGCGAGCGTTGTACCCCCGGGATGTTTAGTACGTCCATGACCATTGGCGACTTGCCCACTTTCTTCATCAGTCCCAGGAATTCAGAGCTATGGGAAAAGAGAAGAAGTTATAAAATTATGTCAAAAGCAAATAATGAAATAAGAATAGTAGGAAATCTAGAGATATAAATTCGAGACCGCTTATTCACGGTGTGCAAATCGACTCCCTCGAGACAAAACTTGAGTCAATGAGGGCTATCGTTTTAGCGCTCACCAGTTAGCGCCACTGTAGAGTAAGGTCCTGTCACTTGCTAGTAGCGAAGACAGTGGCACCAACTGGTGAGCGCGAAAGTGGTAGGAGGACTATCGCATTTGCACTCATCAAGATGGCGCCACTGTAGAGTAAGGTCCTGTCAATCGCCAGGGGTGCCAACTTTTAAGTATAAAAACGATAGCCCTCATTAACCCGTCGAACGATGATTCTCGTGCATATGGCTGTATTCCGAATTAAAAATGGACGCTAAATCTGTTCAGGTTAAGCCCTTATCTAGTGTCTGACTAAAGTGGTGATTGGCAGGAGAATCGCCCTTGTAAACGATGTAGATTTAACTTACCTAATGCTTTGGAATCTGCTTGTCTCAACCGGCAGCAAGGTCTTGATGTCAGCTGATCCGCTGAAGATACCTTCGAGGTACACCCAGCGGCGTTGGACGTCGATCCACACGTCAAATAGGGCGTTGATACGGTTCAATTTCTCCTCCCAAGTCAAAGCTTCCTCTTCAAACACCTAAGAACAATTGTTAAAGAATAGGTAGTTTAATCGAAATAGAAATAGGGTCTAAATTAGAGCAGCACAATGATTGTACGGCAGCTGTTTGGCATAATTAGAGTCAAAGACGTACCTTGTAATACGGAGAGAGCTTCATGGCAGCGACGCTGTTGATATGCTCCTTGACCTTGTTGAAGAGATCGTCCCAACCGCGGATGATCTTGCATTTGTTCTGGTAGTTGATTAAGTCCAACTCGTAACTCTGCCACGATTCTCGGACCTAAGAAAATACGCATGTATTTTAGTATTGTAAATAAGTGAGAAAATGACTTTCCCAATCCTATTGGATTTTGGTTACCCACATTTGAGTTTTGCAATTATAACAAATAGGTAGTCACGGTCACTGATAAGGGCTAGAAAGATTAATGACTGTAATACACAAACAAAAACGCTTAAAACTCGATTAAATATTAGTATCCTGTTCTGGTTGACCTTAATATTCATAACCTAATCAATTAAAAGCTTTTATTATCTTTGAAATTGAATCCAGTTTTAGACTCGACCTTAGGCATCCTGATAAACATAGTTTTCCAAATCAAGTAGGACATTATACACATTTGTTTTTCATACCTGTTTCAAGAACTCCTCCAGCGCCATCTCTCCTTGGGCAACCGAGACGACATCTTTGACCGTATGCTCGTTGTGAAGCAAGTCTGCGTCCCACACTTGGCCAAGGGTCAGTTCGGATAGCGACCAGTCAACCTTGAGCGCGCGGCACAACTGGCGCCAGTGACGCTCCTTGAGCGCGTCGGACTTCAGCTCTACGATCAACATGTTCACCTGGAAACAAGAATGTCAATCGTTTGGTACAATACCGAATTTGCGCCGAATAAAAGATGTAAAGCGGCCCTGAGACGATCAATCGCGATTGTCAATGTATTTACGTTATTGACAATTCCAATTGACGGAAACGATTGTCAATGGCTCAGCTAAACGATCAATATTAGCTTCAATGGCACCTGTCAATTGGGCTTCAATGAGGGTTTTCGCAAATGAAAAATCCGCCAGATGGCAATACGTAGACGGGAGGTCCTTGTAAACGATCATGTCAATTGTCAATCACGTAAAATTGACAATCGCGATTGATTGTCTCGGGGCCGCTTAAAGGTTGGGGTAAATAAAACAATTCTTAACAGTAAGTGCAGTTACAGGTTTTGGGCATAACTGAGTCAGTGACTGAGTGGCACGGGATGGGTGTCATATGACGTGACAGAGCATACAAGCCCGAAGCACATCAGATGTCTCGCTGACGTTCGACGTCACAATAACTCTCTCCCGTGCCGCTTCCAAACCTGAGGAACTGACTCCAGTTATGCGTTGGACCTTATGATTTAGCAATATACGAGGACACACCTTTGTGTAAGATTGCAATAGCTTGCGGACGTATTCGTAGCTGTCGTACATTCGCAGACGAGCCGGGAGTTCTTTCAGCTCGTTGAGCATAGCTTCAAGTTGTTGCCTGAAACAAAACAATCTCTTTATTTCAAAAGATTCTTAGTCACAAATAAACAATTTAAATACTATAAATCAATGTAATACCATACCGTAGTTTTCTAGGCTGCACTGAGAGCCAAGGCTTTTCACGAATATCGTCGATCTGGGTCCAGATCTTGCTAAGCGATGACCACACGCCACGCAAGTCTTGCAATTCTTCCAGGGCCACGGTCATTCGCTCGTTGTTCACTGAGGTACCTAAAACATACATGTGGAAAATCAGCTGAGAACTTTTAAGTCTTATTGCTGAGAACTTAAGATTTGGAAAACAATGGTACAGCAAAGTTCATCCTGTATACAAGTTTCATACCAGTTTCATGCAGTTCCAGGGCTTCCTTAGCTTTAGCAACATTGTCTCTTTCATCCTTGAGCCTGGTGTATCTGGTTTCCATGGCCTGCAGACGGGCCAGAGCATCTTCGGGTCTGGTAGACCCATCAGTGGGCTTGCTGCGTTCCCACTCAGCCAGAAATTCTAAAGTACGAGCTTCTACCGCTTTGTCTTCGGCTACAATCTTTTGCTGGAGCGATGCCACCTAAAAGACATGAATGTTATAGAAAAGTACTAACAATAGAGCAGTTATTACGATATTCATTAACAATTTGGCAGATGTTTACCTGAGTTTGAATAGACGAGTCCTTTCTGCGCATAATCTCGTTGAATGCGCTCCATTCTCCTTCAATATTATCAACATGTAGCCATTGGGCTGGGAACTGGAATCTGTAATAAATAAAAGGGTGTGAAAGAGACAGATTACAGACAGATAGGATGACCTGAACGTACTGTTGCTAATTTGTTCCCTATATCATGTGTCTATAGAGTTCATATTCCCCAAATCGTACCTCTGTCTTTCGAGGATGCGCTGTGCCTCCCTGTAGACGTCCACCTGCTTCTCCCAAGCTAGCACTTCTCGCTTCAGCTGTTGCACGTACGTGATCAGCGACACGGCATCGCTGGTGGATGCAGCCTCTGTAACAACATGGTACCGTTAATTATACCAGAGAAGTGTGAAAATATGAAGAGTGAAATTATGACGTCGGACTCGTATTTGCGACAACTCATCCTGCAATTCAAATAAAGTTTGCTACTCCTGCCAGCTACGCGTCGAAACGAGCGAGTGGAACTGAACCTTTCTAAATGGCACGTATCATATTTAGTGCGGTCTCTTTTCGTACGTTAGGCCTCAGCCTCGAGTTTAGCGGGCAGCGGGGCGGGAGCGGCGGCGGCGCGGGAGCGGCAGGATCTTATGCGTTAAACCAAATAGACCGGTTCTCGAAAACAGCAACGCGGCTCCGGAGCGGGCAACAAGCGGGCAGCGGCGAGGGAGCGGGCAACGAGCGGGCAGCGCACTCCTTCTTTTGCCCACAATAAATAGAGCGTTAGGAATAAATTTGAATCGAAATAAAATTGTCGCTGTTGTTCAGACATTTCGTTTGCGAATAAAAACAAATATCTCGACAACACAACCCCGAACACAACACTTCGCCGCTATGGCGCCGCGCGAGCTGCCCGCTTGTTTCGAGAACGGGTCTGCGTTGCTCACCCCGCTCCCGCGCCGCCGCCGCTTCCGCCCCGCTGCCCGCTACACTCGAGGCTGAGGCCTTAGTGCGCGAAGTGAAATATTGGCTAGTACATTGCAGGCTAATGATTTATTGAGGGATCTATACCCCACCGTATCAGTTGCGCTCTATTTGGCGAGCTGAGCGAGTGGAATTTTCGATGCTCTACCCACTCGCAAGGTTATATGGACTGACATGTAATGCGACGCAGTAGCGGTCCGCCCCGGGTGCCAAGCATCAGGGGGTGACACAAGTCGCGCAGATTAGTACTCACTGGCGCATCTGCATGGCAAATCTGCGGTCTATGTCATGATAAGGGGGGGGGGGGGGGGGGNNNNCTCAAAATCCTGCTGGGTACCAGGGGGTGCCTTAGGACTTATGACGGGGGGGAGGGGGGTGATCGCCCCGGGTGCCAACCCATGCTAAGCCGCCACTGATGCGACGGCTATTTGGAATCTAGAATCTACTTTATCTCAGAAGTCCCTACTCACCGATAGTCTGCTGCTCCAGTTGAGAACGCGACTTGGCCAGCTGCGAGTGGAATTGAACCATCTCTCCACCCAGCAGCGCTCCGAATTTGCCCAGCACTTCCTTATGCCACGCGTCGTACTTAAGGGCCACTTTGCTCTGCACACGTGCGAAGTCGATTACCACTGGTCCGTACTCGCGACGAGTGTCTGAAGTGTCGAAGGTGGTGCGAGATTTCCTGAAAGGTGAAGGTTGATTAAGATAAGAAAATGCAAGGAAACCTCATTCTGAAAACTTTCACTTACAGGGCAACTGATAGCACTGACTAATCAAACTGTAAGCAATAAAATGTTTATTACTTTTTCGTTTTTATAAAAGGTACTCACTTGATGTCATTCAAGCACTTGATCCACAGTGTAATATCTTCGCCAAGACGACCGTACAGACTTTCTGGCTGTAGATCCCACAGAGCTTGGTAGCTGTAAATAATAATAAAAACGTAAAGACGCCATATAAATATCCATTCATCAATAATTCAAGTGTTATCAAAATAAAACAAGTGCCATACCGCAGCCATTCATCGACGTATTCACGGACTTGCGAGATCTTCTGTTCGATGGCATCGTAGGCGTTTTCAAGAGGCGACGACCCTCCGGGCAGTTTGGTGAGAAGATTCCTGTACGTAGCGGTTTGAGCGCGCGCCACGCCTACTTGATATCTGCGTAGGTAAATAGATAACTTAGGTATATGGACACGCAACGAATCAAGTATGTATTTCTTACCAAAGTCAGATGTTTATTTACCTAGTGCTTTGCAAGCGATGTTGGCTGGTGACAACGGCCTGCCACGCGAACATTTGACGCATCAGTTGGAAGCGAGCTTCTTCCAGTGACGGGAAGAGATACATCTGCTGGTTTGTGATGCGGACTTCGTGGACTACGCGGGCGATCTAAAGACACAATATCAAAAGTAATTAGTATGAAAATAATTCAATATAAAGTTATTTTATACTGAGCAACTTAAGGAGATTGTAAGAAGATGGCAACAAAAGGAGTATACAGAGGTTTTCAATATAAATGTAAATCAAAATATCTCATTACATAAATTTTTGCGTAAGCTATAATCCCGTAGAAAGATGTTCACTCATTACAAGTCACTCTGTATAAGTGAAGAAAGGTTTATATTTAAGTCCAAAGGTTAACTTACCTGTGGTTCTCCACCGGGTTTGTGGGTAGGCTCAGCGGGGGAATACGTGTCCATAGACAGATCGAGCTCGTTGGTCTTGCCCAGCAGAGCAGCGGTCCAAGCTTCAACGCCAGCCTGCAGACGGGCTGCAAGGCTTTTCTCCACCTATTGGAAGCATCATAGTTATTATAGGAGAAGTTGTGCAACAGAATTCTGAATTTGTCACATCTTTTAGTGATCGTACGTAGCCCAGTAGGAATTTCGATGTAAAAACTACAATAAGACTACATTTTTGTTGTAATGTAACAGCGCCTTTTACAACGTAATGTAATCTTACTAATATTATAAATGCGAAAGTTTGTGTGGATGTCTGGATGTTTGTTACTCTTTCACGCAAAAACTAATGAACGGATTTTATTCAAACTTTACAGTATTATTGTTTATAACTCAGATTAACATATAGGTTATAATTCATGACGATATGTGACAAACTAAATTTCACGCGGGTGAAACCGCGGGCAAAAGCTAGTGTAACATAAGATGCTGCAATGTTTGCCCTCATGCGCTGTCATCCTTACAATTTTATGGTTGCTTTTTCTGCCAAAAATTCTGTAGGCCCAAATACTTTAATCAATGCATAAGTCTGTTTTTGTTTTAACCAATGCATCTTATTTTAAAGTTTCTAAAAGGGCTCACCAGGGCTTAACACCTTTTACATACCTCTTCATCAAGGCGCTGCACCCAAAGATGCAAATTGCTGTACTGGCGCAGAGACAGATCGTCGATGGCTCGCTGCAAGCGGCTCAGAATGTCTGCCAAGCTTGTAGCCGAGTACGGGCACGTTTCGAGCGAACGAGCGTCCACGGAGATTTGTTCTTCTACTGCTAATAGATCCTCAACCTAGATAGGAAGGACATAGGGATTAATTTTAATAAGGAAGGCAACACTAACGTTTTTTAAAATCTAATAAAAAAATGTAATATGAAAATATGCACCACTTTTTGTAGTGGACTGTTATTTAAACGTTTGTTGGGTTTTTATTACCAACAGTCAAGCTAGCAGCGGTGGGAACGAGAGGTGGGAAAAATCTCGTGTTATTTAAACGTTGATTCTCATCTACTATTTCTAAAAGATGATGATTATTTTATGGGACAACCTCTTGTTTCCCCCGAAGTAACACTTATATTTGTATAGGTCGCCAACTGGCCTAGATTATATCTTGTTAAACTTACCTTCTCTTGGAACAGCAGTACGACTTCGCTCAGTTTCTGCACATACGGGTCCAGTTTGTATGACTCCCATACCAGCGCCATGCCCTCGGATACTTGGTTTAGAACATCACGACGCAGTCCAGCCACTAGCGGGATAATCGATGCTTTGTCCCGGATCTAGAATTTACCCACATTATTACTGATCGAAGGTGATATTGCGGTGCCACTCCGCGTTTGTTTTCGGCGCTATCTCTCTCTTTCATTCTTATCAAGACATTATAGTGAGTGAGTGCGACAAACAGCCGAAAATGCGTAAAGCAGAGTAGGCCCGCTGCTGGAAAGGGATTAGCAAAAGGTTTTGCGAAAGGACTTCGTAACCATGCAAGGTATTTTATTTACATGGATGTCTTTAAACCATCTAAGGCACTGCTATGGTATACATTCGCTCGTTATACATAATCCTTACATCATTACATTAACAGACAACAGCAAGTTAAAAAGCGAAGTATGTAAGCTGATATAGTCGAACACAAATGTAAGCAGTAGGTTCCATTTCTGTATGACCATTTCGCTTTGGTGGTATCAGTCTGCCGTAAAAGCATTTGGTAAAAAGAAAGCACTTATTCTGTTCCAAATAAAAGTGTACATAAATGTGCATTAAACATAAAATAACTTTACAGTATTCGGAACCATGCAGCGTATAGTAGAACTACCTTCGTATGATTCCTATTATTTAGCTGCATAAATAAAAACGCACTCGTGTTAGTGATCTTATACAAATAATATATCTGTTAGTGTATTTATAATGTTGTTTTGTCGGAGTCTGGTGTTGGTGTGCCGTATTTATTGTCTAGTGGTGCTAGAACATTGCTGCATAAACCTGTGAAGTTATGGTTTATTTGATCTAGTCTAGGGTCTATAAAGAAGTGAAGTCAACATACCTTCTCCAAAGTGCGTTCATAAGTGCGAACACTTTCGATGAGTGATATAGCGAACGGGTACAGTTGGTTGGCTTGGTGAGCCTTATTGACGATTGCCAATGGGACTCTGAAAGGACATGCCCAGTTGTAGTCTTTAAAATTTTCCATTTATGCAATTTTGAGCTTTGAATACACTAGGGATCAAAAATGGAACTACTTGAATTGTTTGAAAGATACGCCCCCGCTATAAATGTGTTCTGAGTAGCAAAGTTGGCGCGCAAATTGTTGCGGCTGTACGTAAGGTTGTAAGATATTGATCAATGTTGTAGCTCCTAGTATATCCAAGGCACAAAATAAAATAAAAAATTGTCTATTAAAATACCTGAATCCCAAGTTCTTCAAGTTGCGCACTTCCTTGTACAAGGTGATAATCTCTGGCAAAAAGTTAACTTTCAGCTTCAGTATTGTCCCAGTTTTGCTAGAGCGAGCCCGCACAGATTCAATAGCAAAAATGCGGCCAGTCACACCGAGGTTGCGTTGTTGGACCTAAAATAATAACAACCATGTATTTATTTATTATACAAGTTAATCTAATAATAATAATAAAGTTGTTGAATATTTTCGAATATTACCTTGCGAGCCCAATCATCAAACACTTCCTGGGTATCTAATTTCAGACGGAAGCTGTCCCCATCTGCTTTCAGCTTTTGACCCTCAATATGGTTTTCCCAACCCTTGCCTGAAAAGTCAATACATAGTGTCATAAAGATTTTAGTACTTTTTAATTCAGTTGTTTTAATAATTAAGGAGTCTTACCGAGGACATCTTCAACCCTCTTCAAGTAAGCAGTGAGTTGGTGGTCGATTTGCTTAGCCCAAATGATGGAACCAGCCACCGGCGGCAAATCTCGCACCAATGATAGACGACTGCACTTAGATTGGGGGTATTGGACCTGTTAGAAAGAAAAAGTTTTTTTTTAAGAGTTATTATTGAATACTGAACAGGTTCACTGTATGTATTATTATTTATTAAATGATAAAAATATCCTGGGACATTTTGCAATGTGACACCATCATGATTACCACCCATTTTTTTTAATTAGGTCTGCAAAACTGGTTTTACAAAGTTACATACATAAAATAAACTTAGTTGGCATTAATAATGTAAACCACGGTCACAGTCTTATGTATAAGGCAGAGTTGTACCATTTTACTTTAACTTGAACAAACGGCAAATCTGTAAAAACTCCACACAAAAAACACCAGTTTTTGTTATAGTTACGGTGTCAAAGTAAGTTGGTGCAACTCAGCCTAAGTTTTTCTACGAACTCTTCTTACAAATAATAGCAACAATGCACTTATTTCAAACAGTCATTGTCCTTTATTTGTTTAGTATATGGTAAAAGAAAGAAATACATTATTACAAGTATCATAATACTATGTAATCGTGAAATAGAATAATTAGCTATATTTATACCTTGAACTTCTCATGCAGAGCCTCAATATCGTCCTTCACGCGCTGAATGAGTTGAGTCTGGTACTCGCGTATGGCGCCGCGAATGTGGGGCCGCACGAACAGAGCGTTGAAACGCGAGAAGATGCGGAACATTTCGTTGGCGTTCTTGGCTGTGCCGAGTTGGTCGCGGAGGTGAGCCGTGATGCGGGTCTCGACGCGATCTGAATGCAAAAATTTAAATTTAATAGAGTTAGAATAATTTATTTGCTTTAAATGTGGTGTTAAGACGCTTTAAAAGTTTGCTTATGCTTCAGAAAATACGAATCAAAAAGAATGTGTCAAAACGTCCCTACAAATAATAACGACCAACAGATTGATATGAATCTCAGTATGTGCATCTTAGGCAGAAGATTTCTTTTTACTATGGCGACATCTTTCAAAGACGCGGGATGTGTTTATGATTTTCCCGTTATTCTCGTACAACAGAGATTCTAGCAGAGCCATAAATAAATAAACAAATAAATAAATCTTTGGACAATTTCACACAGCGCCAGCTAGCCCCAAGGTAAGCAACTTAATGCTTGTGTTATGGGTGCTAGCTTAACGGATATACTACTTATATACTTTTTTTTTAAATACATAAATATTATACATAGTCACACCCAGACCCGTCACAGAAATTAAAATTAATCATTTCAATTTCTGCCCGGCCGGGAATCGAACCCGGGACCTCTCGGCATAGTAGTCCGTTCTGAACCACTACACCAAACGGCCGACAAAAAAAACAAAGATTCTCGAAATAGACTAAATGAAACCCAACTTTGCTCGAAATATCAATTGAAAGAGAAGAAGCTTCCCTTTTCTTTGGTCATCTAATATTAACACGAAAATGGAAATAAATAAATGGGAATGCGTTAAAACATAAATAAAAACATACCAATTCGGTCTTCATAGCGACGTACGGCTGCTTCCCACGCGTCACAGCCCTCTCGAGATATATCCAGGCAGTCCACTTCTTTCACATTTTCGTACGCCAGATTCACCTATGAACAATTTGTATGTAAAGTTTGATACACTTCGATACTCAGATGACAATATTGGAGTGTCAAAAATGACACTAAAGGCGTTGATAATAAAGGTGTTATTTGTACAGTACCTCTGCAATAGCGTTGGCATCGGCAGCGTCCATGGGTAGGGAGTGAGGCTGGGCCGGCTCGCCGCCAGCGCCGGTTTCGGCTGCCACGGTAGCGCGAGGGCGGAGTACCTGTTCAAACATACATTTTAATATTTTTGTATTCAAAGGGAATTGAGTTTTAGAACTTTCAAAACTTTCGGTTTACATTGTGCACACAGCAAACAAAGAAGTCAAAGTGGTTCCTAAGGTTGATAACTACAGTTGTCAAGCTGCCCCCCTGGAAATCTCGCAGAGTCGCTTTGAAGCTGTAACTATGACCTGCCTTCCCTCTGGGCCAGAAGCTAGGTAAGACTTGCTCCCCCTAGGCCAGAAGCTAGGTATGACTTGCCCTCCCTAGGCCAGAAGCTAGATGACTTACCCGCAGCATGACAGTGCGCAACTGCTCGTGGTGCCTGCGGAAGCGGCGCATGTGCTCCATGCGAGCCTGCAGCCGCTTGTGTGACGGTGACACGCGCCATACCATCTTGAGGTGTTCATCTCGCTTCTTCTTTACTATGTCTCTGTAAAGGTTGAGTACCATATGTTAAACTGACCATAAAGAACATAAGGGCCTGCAGAAAAACTCGCGGTGAGATCCGCGTGCGCTGCTTATGTCAATTTTCGATAGTAAACCGCGTACGTTAACGTGGTGTAAACGGTTAACAGTGTGGTACCCAAGAGATAGCGCCAGAAACCGAGGTCGCAAGGCTTTAAGATGGGAGGATGAATTGAGGTTGACCGCAGGACCTCTATGGATGAGAGTGGCGGAGGACAGAAGGCAATGGAAGGAGTTGGAGGAGGCCTTTGCCAATAGGCACACCGAAATCTTAGACATTTTGTGAAAGTTATTTTAAGTGAAGCATTTGTTCTATATAAGTGTTATCCTAAATTCAGAAAGCGTCAAATGTAAAATGTAAAAATGTTTCGGAAATAAAAGGCTTATTATTATATTATTATTATTATAAACCGCGTACGTTATTTGTGTCGGCTTTAAAATGTGAAAATTCTGATATCCACTCTGGATAATACTTATACTGAATCCAATTAGAATTAATGGAATAAAAACCTTTGAAAGAAAGTATTATGATTGAAACCACACTTATTTGGTAATAAGTTTATTGTGTAGGCTTGGTAGCCATCAAGTGAACAAGTAACAAAAAGGCGGGGAAAAGAATGACATCTGTCAATCAACATAACCTCACTTTTTACATACACTACATACCTTCCCCCTAAGTAAATACAAAATGCTATATTAAATAACAGTTTTAAACTATTTAAAAGTTAAGTCACAATCCCAAATAGACTGGACAGGCAAAACAATGTTTACTACTGTAATCTAGTAATAGAAATATAATGTCCAAACCAAGACAATTATCATTTAACCAAATAAACAAACATATTATATTATTTATCGACAAATAATAAATTGTTGCATACTAGCATTAATTAATTAATATACAATGGTTCAGAAATACAATTAACAGGTCTTGTATAAGGAGTATCATTATGACTCCTAAGTTTATGTTTAATTTTACCACCACAGAATGTTGTTACAGCGGTGTCAGGGATGCCTAACATTTCTAACCACTGATCTGTGTTAGGTATCTCTATTATCTCTTCCTCCTCTCCTCTCTCTTCTATTTGATCGTCAATTTCTGTCTGGTTGCTTTCATTATTTGCTTCATCTGGCAACTCTTCTATATTTTGTCCCTGATCTTTGGTTTTTAACAGCTGATCCATATGTCTATTGACAATATTACCATCTTTTGTTTTGATATCGTAACTGACTGGGCCATTCACACTGACAACATTTCCAGGCAGCCACTTAGGGCCAGTAGAATAGTTTCTATACATGACTTTGTCACCAATCTCTGTTTTCCGGTTAACTAGACCTTGATTCCGTGCAATTTGGTTTTCAGTTTGTGCTCTGCTTATGTTGTCAGGTTGCACGGTGTCCAAAAGTGTACGTAATTTCCTTTTCAGTAACAATTCTGCTGGACTTTTATTGGTTGCTGTACATGGTGTGACTCGAAGACTTAACAACATATTGGCCATTTTTAAGTCCCACGGTGTATTTTCCTCCAATTTACGCAACTTATTTTTTACGGTTTGGACCATACGTTCCGCCAATCCGTTTGTGGCCGGGTGGTATGGTGCAGTTGTTACTTGTCGGATGTTGTTGGCTTTTAAAAAATTTCGCGTTTCTTGCGACACAAATGATGTACCATTGTCTGAGACTATTGTTTCACATAACCCATGAGCACAGAATAACATGCGCAGGTGCTTGATAACTGTTTCAGAGGTCATATTATTAACAATGAATACCTCTGGCCATCTAGAGTAGGCATCAACAACAATCAGAAAATACTTATTTTGAAATGGTCCAGCAAAATCTACATGTATTCTAGACCATGGCCGGGTAGGTGTTATCCATCTCTGATTTGTTTTAGCTGGCATGTTTCTGTTTTCTAGGCACCGAACACAACCCTGTACCATGTGCTCTATGTCATTATTCATCTGGGGCCACCACACATAGCTGCGAGCAAGTGCTTTTGTCTGTACGATACCACTGTGCGTTTTGTGTAAGGCTTCTAAAATGTGCCCCTGCAATTGTGGTGGTACTACCACTCTGCAGCCCAATAATATACAGTCTTGTGATTGTGATAGTTCCGATCTATGCACCCAAAAGGGTCGGATTTCGTTGTCAATGCATTTATTTGGCCATCCTACACTTAGATAATGCATCACTTTTGCCAAGGTCTTATCTTTTCGGGTCTCAATTGCCAATTTCTGTGCATCAAATGGAAACTCTTCTGGTGTTTCTGCCAACAGTAATATCTCTCGAGGCACCTCCTCCGCCTGACTCTGCACTGGCTGTGGCCATCTGCTCAGTCCATCAGCATTTCCTATCTGTACTCCTGGTTTGTAAATAATCTCATAACTATGAGATGTTAAAACCAAAGCAATTCTCATAAGCCGAGGTGACAGCATGGCAGGCAATGGTTTATTGGGGCTAAAAATACCCAACAATGGTTTGTGGTCTGTTATAATTGTAAAGTGTCTTCCCGTTAAATAATGATGAAATTTGTAAATACCGAAATTTATTGCTGCAGCCTCTTTGTCTAACTGGGAATATCTTCTTTCATGAGTATGAAGAGTTCTGGATCCCATAGCAATTGGACGTTCTTGTCCATCTTCCATAATATGTGATAATACTGCACCAATGCCATATTCTGNGTGTGTGTGTGTGTGTGTGTGTGTGTGTGTGTGTGTGTGTGTGTGTGTGTGTGTGTGTGTGTGTGTGTGTGTGTGTGTGTGTGTGTGTGTGTGTGTGTGTGTGTGTGTGTGTGTGTGTGTGTGTGTGTGTGTGTGTGTGTGTGTGTGTGTGTGTGTGTGTGTGTGTGTGTGTGTGTGTGTGTGTGTGTGTGTGTGTGTGTGTGTGTGTGTGTGTGTGTGTGTGTGTGTGTGTGTGTGTGTGTGTGTGTGTGTGTGTGTGTGTGTGTGTGTGTGTGTGTGTGTGTGTGTGTGTGTGTGTGTGTGTGTGTGTGTGTGTGTGTGTGTGTGTGTGTGTGTGTGTGTGTGTGTGTGTGTGTGTGTGTGTGTGTGTGTGTGTGTGTGTGTGTGTGTGTGTGTGTGTGTGTGTGTGTGTGTGTGTGTGTGTGTGTGTGTGTGTGTGTGTGTGTGTGTGTGTGTGTGTGTGTGTGTGTGTGTGTGTGTGTGTGTGTGTGTGTGTGTGTGTGTGTGTGTGTGTGTGTGTGTGTGTGTGTGTGTGTGTGTGTGTGTGTGTGTGTGTGTGTGTGTGTGTGTGTGTGTGTGTGTGTGTGTGTGTGTGTGTGTGTGTGTGTGTGTGTGTGTGTGTGTGTGTGTGTGTGTGTGTGTGTGTGTGTGTGTGTGTGTGTGTGTGTGTGTGTGTGTGTGTGTGTGTGTGTGTGTGTGTGTGTGTGTGTGTGTGTGTGTGTGTGTGTGTGTGTGTGTGTGTGTGTGTGTGTGTGTGTGTGTGTGTGTGTGTGTGTGTGTGTGTGTGTGTGTGTGTGTGTGTGTGTGTGTGTGTGTGTGTGTGTGTGTGTGTGTGTGTGTGTGTGTGTGTGTGTGTGTGTGTGTGTGTGTGTGTGTGTGTGTGTGTGTGTGTGTGTGTGTGTGTGTGTGTGTGTGTGTGTGTGTGTGTGTGTGTGTGTGTGTGTGTGTGTGTGTGTGTGTGTGTGTGTGTGTGTTATATGTGTGTATGTGTTGTGCTTTGCTAAATTAAATCTTCTGTTTCATTGTAATTTAGATCTAGAAGCTTCATTTTTGTTATTACTTTGCATAAGGATAAGGGTTTGTCTCTGAGGTCGCACAATTTGCATAATTTGTTGTAGGTGTTTGGTAATGAAAAGGCTGGGCTACGCCGAGACATCAGAGAGCGCAACTGCGGTAGAGGGACTTTATATACTCGTTTTGAAATAACGTCTTTATAGTGTGGGTGAGATTGTAGGCTTCTATGCGTCTTGATCATAGCACTTAAGACAAATAATTGTCTTACCCGTAGTACGCCAAATTCCCTGTAAAGGTCGTCTGTGGGAAAACGGAAGGGTTTCTTCAGTGCGACCTTGATGAGAGCACGTTGAGCTCGCTCCAGCTGGATGAAGAAAGTTTTACCAGCACTGCCCCACACAGCAATACAGTATTGTATGATTGATTGACACAGGGAGATATATACTGTTTTAAGAATGTCTGGCGGGGAACAGTCTCTGAGTCTTTTCATAACAAAGATTAGTTTCCTTACCCGGCCTGAGAGTATCGATATATGCGTTTTGTATGTTAAGTTTTCGTCCAGTGTAACTCCAAGATACTTCATTGTAGAGGTGCGATCAATGTTGCCACAAGAACAGTTTGAGTTTTGTCCCAATGAACAGCTATGCACTCGGAGGGTCAAAGAGGCAGGTGGGCTAGCCACAATGGTTTTTGAGAAGGCCAAGTATTTGGTTTTTGTGACATTCATAGTAAGTAAGTTATTATTGAAAGCCTTTGCTACCTCGGAGAGACCCTCCTCAGCAATAGCGTAAACGCTCTTCCAGTCGTCGCTGTGAAACAAGATAGCTGTGTCATCTGCATAGGCTATGAGGTTAGCGTTTTTCAATTGCAGTTTAAGTATGTCGTTCAGGTAAAGATTGAAGAGAATAGGCCCAAGGACGCTACCCTGAGGAACTCCAAAGTCTGCCCGCTGTTGTACGGCGTTGATGTCCATTGGTTCCGCCGGCGGCGGCCCGGACGCTGCATCCCCTTGGATTATACGCACATCCCTTCCCGCACTTTCAGATGTCAACATTGCATCCACTACGTCCTTGTAGGTTAACGTATCGCGCTTTAACAATTCATATTGTAACTGTTTGTTGTTCATGCCGCAAACAAGTCGATCACGTAACATACGTTCCAAGTCTGTAAATTTACATCCAACACTAATTGTCCTCAATTGCGCTATGAAATCGGATGCCGATTCACCAGATTTTTGATTGCGATTGTAGAACTTAAACGATGTCGATATTTCGTTTGGTTTAGGACTATAATGTTTGGTTAGAATTTGCACTATGTCTTCATAAGTCACTTCACTGCACTTTTTTGGAGTAATCAGAGCTAACACAGTCTCAAATACTTGCGCACCACATATTGTAAAGAAATTTGCTCGTTTAATTTGGTCCATGAGGATGCCATTCGCCTCAAAACAAAAGTTCAACCTATCAATGTAATTGTCCCAATTGTCTGTTTGTGGATTGAATTCACGGAATTTCACAGCTTTGCGGTCCATTTTTCCTAGTCGTCGCCACTATTATGATTGAAACCACACTTATTTGGTAATAAGTTTATTGTGTAGGCTTGGTAGCCATCAAGTGAACAAGTAACAAAAAGGCGGGGAAAAGAATGACATCTGTCAATCAACATAACCTCACTTTTTACATACACTACAGAAAGAAAGAAAGAAAAAATGTTTATTCAGTATCATCGACAATACACTTGCAATACTTAACATTATTTAATGAGAAGGTAATTACAATGATACTGAAAAGGTATCCACTCAGCATGGTGTCGTAGCATCTCAGTAGATAATGCCACGACGCTGGTCTTCCGTGGACACCCAAACACATGACACAAAACTACACAAACATTCTTGGTCATTCCATTTCGCGATCGTAGATCTATAGTGACGTCACATGCTAAAACATTTTAGTAAACTTACCGCAGC
The DNA here is from genome assembly GCF_004193835.3 of Ostrinia furnacalis. Classification (NCBI taxonomy): domain Eukaryota; kingdom Metazoa; phylum Arthropoda; class Insecta; order Lepidoptera; family Crambidae; genus Ostrinia; species Ostrinia furnacalis. The sequence goes on along the minus strand of NW_021131484.1, from coordinate 334,813 downwards.
AATCCCTGCAACTTTTCGTACTCGTCATCCCAGCACGAAAATACTTCAAAGCACTGCGTCATTACGCGTTCAAAATCTTCGAAGGGGATATGCATAAGACGTCGAGTACCCAAAACCTAGAACGAACAAGGATATTAATTTCACCCTTTATTAATGAACATGTAATTACGGCATGAACAGTATAAACACTTTAAATTATTTACAATACAACAGGCTTATAAGATATCTGCATCAAGCTGAAGAATATGTCGTTGTTTATAAAATAGATAATAATATACCTTCAGGAGTTGCTGCCCAAGGTCACGAGAGATGGCTTCCACTAGCCTCAAGCCACGCTGTATGGGGTATTTGGTAGAGCGAATCTTACGGAGATGGGAGAAGATTTGCTGTACAGCCAACCTATGAAAAAAAACTTATTAAATCCAGTCTAAAGAAGTCAAAAGAAGGTTTCTAAACAAAACACAAACAGCTTACCTGATCCTCTCAAGTTCGGTGGCGCTAAGAAGGTCATTGATGGGGAAGTCCTTCATTAGAGGATTGTAGTCGGAGACTGTAGCAAGTGCCTGCTTTAGGCCGGTGTCTGTGTCGAAAGACACAGTGGCATGGAACCGCTTTCCGTACTTCAGGATTTCGAGGGTGAGGGCAACCTACAAGAAAAATTATGTAGTAAAATATCTTTTTTAGTTGCTTGTTGTTTGAGATGTCTGAGAATCTTTCTAATTACTTACCTCAATACTCTCTCTCTTCTCTTGGATCCTGTGGAGAGCCCTCTCCAGGTTTAGCCAGAAGGAAATTTCCTGTAATGCAGTTCCATTGGATGGGTCTCTGTCTAGCTTGGTGACCTTTTGTATTTCTTTGATCCATCTATTGACTCCATTCTGAAGTTGGTTGAGGAATGTCGAGTCCTCAACCTTGTCTCCAAAATCAGCAACACGTGGCTTTCGACCCTCATCTGCAGCTCTAAATAATTTAAAGTTCAGTTTAGTATTTTCATAAAGTTTCAGGTATAAAGTAAGTAAACATAATTTTTTAAACACCTTACCTTTTAATCACAGCTGCCACTAAAGGATGGACTGGTAATGTAATCTCTGGGATATCAATGTTTTGCTGAAGGTGTAAGAGACCCATTTCTAACTCTGCAATTTTCTTTTCAACAGATGGTGCCATCTTGTCTCCATCCCTAAAATGTTTAAATTTTTTAATATCTGTTTTCTTGTTTTATATTCCTGAAGACCTACTGAGGAAGGGTGATTGTTGTGCAGACTCAAATTCTAATAACTCCAGCAAATGTCCCAATTCCTCATTATTTGATGTATTACAGGTGTTATTTTATATTTTTACATTATATGCATAATTCAACTAACCTATCAGCCCTTCCGCTTTCTTTCACATAGCTCTTGAAGAAAGGAGCCATGGTCTTGCTAATAAAGGCATGGAGAGTCTCATATGGAGAGCCATCGGAAAGGTTGATGAGTCGCAGCTGGCTGTGAATAGATTTGTCAGCCTCGATGACTTGGCCGCGCTTGATGCACACAAATGCTGCCACTCGTGGAGACGTGAAGTGCACCTAGTTGAAAATATAAAATTGTATAGTAATTTTTCCAGATAATCTGTTGCTTTTTCATTCAATCATTTTAGGATTCTATAATGTTAAGATTATATCTGAGATGATTTGAATAAAATTCAGATAAGTATCTGCTTTATTGCAGTTGTGATATTAATATTTTTTTATCTGAACCAAATGGGCAAGTATTTTTTAAAGTGTAAAATCAAACCTCATTGCTGATCTGATAGGTGACTGCTTCTTTCTCTTCTTCACCTTCTGTTGGCTGTTCATTGTCATCCTCTAAAGGAGAATAATAAATGGATCAATAAGAGTAATAACAGCTATCTGTAGTGCTGTTCTTTACTTAGAAATATGTGAATACTATGTCTCAAATAGGTCTCAATCAGAGGGTTGATTAATGTAATCTAGTTGGAAAAATTCTCTAAGATAGTGGATAAAATGGTATCCTTCCGTTTGGCCAAATTACTTTTCGCCAAATTTCACTTCGCAAACCACTTATCGCCAAAGTTTCATTTCCCAAATGAACTTTTAGCAACTGTACTTTTCGCAACTAATTCATTTGGTCAAATTATCATTTGGCAAAATTTTACTTGGCAAATGTTTATATAGCAAATGTTTTATTTGGCCAAATATTATATCCCAAATAATTTGTTTGGTCAAATTGACACTTCACATACTTACCCACCGTTACCCACAAATCAAAGCATAAGGCAGATGATCATGGTTTTCACAAGAATTTTATGTAAAACAAAGAGATTGCAGAAAATAGTATGGTTGCAGAAAGTAGGTATTGCAGAAAATACTAGGTTAGGTTAGGTTAGAACAGTGACCCTGAACGCGCGAAGGCGAGCGAACGGAGCGAGCGAAGTGAGCGTGCCGCGGCAGCGGCCGCCGAGCGCTAGAATCAACTCTATTGTTAATGAATCATTTGGAAATTTCGAAAAAAAGAATGAAATATGAAAATTATTTTAGAACAAATTTTATATTAACTAAACTAAATAATAACCACAAGTAATTTGTATTTTAATCTATGCACCAATCAAATTATTTAGTAAATAGTTTATCGTGAAATATTTTTGCCAAATGAAACATTTGGCAAAACATACTTTGCCAAACAATAATTTGCTAAACAATAATATGCCAAAAACTTGGCAAATGTTTATATAGCAAATGTTTTATTTGGCCAAATATTATATCCCAAATAATTTGTTTGGTCAAATTGACACTTCACATACTTACCCACCGTTACCCACAAATCAAAGCATAAGGCAGATGATCATGGTTTTCACAAGAATTTTATGTAAAACAAAGAGATTGCAGAAAATAGTATGGTTGCAGAAAGTAGGTATTGCAGAAAATACTAGGTTAGGTTAGGTTAGAACAGTGACCCTGAACGCGCGAAGGCGAGCGAACGGAGCGAGCGAAGTGAGCGTGCCGCGGCAGCGGCCGCCGAGCGCTAGAATCAACTCTATTGTTAATGAATCATTTGGAAATTTCGAAAAAAAGAATGAAATATGAAAATTATTTTAGAACAAATTTTATATTAACTAAACTAAATAATAACCACAAGTAATTTGTATTTTAATCTATGCACCAATCAAATTATTTAGTAAATAGTTTATCGTGAAATATTTTTGCCAAATGAAACATTTGGCAAAACATACTTTGCCAAACAATAATTTGCTAAACAATAATATGCCAAAAACTACATTTGCGAATTAAAAGTTTGCAATAAGTTGTTTTGCCAAATGAGAATTTGCCAAATGAAAATTTGCGAAACGTTGTTTGGGATGTGATAATTTGGGAAACGTTTTTTGGCCAAACATTAGTAATCCGGATAAAATATTATGCCTTTTAAGACTTTTAAGTTGTATGTTCATTCTTTAAGTGTTTGAGATTGCAGCTACAATAAAAAGGAAATGATCAGTTGAGCCAATCAGTTTTTAAAGTTATCTTTAACGATACTGTATAGATTAATTTATAAATTCCGTAGTAAACAATTAATTAATTGGAGAAAATGATTCATACACTTCTTCGTTATGCATTGTAGTCACGCACCTGTATTTATGACATCACACCTGACTTTTTGAGGCTCGTTATACAGGGTGTTTGGCGCATCGTGTGCCAAAATGATTTGGCGGATAGAATGGGTCATTTCCTATATTTTCAGCCCCCATAACACGTTCCATGCCAGGCGGCTACTTTTATATTATTTTTTTTAGTAATTTCACCAAAATACCCAAATCGCATCATTTAATTTCGATTTAAAAAAAAACTAGTAGGCTTAGCCTCAAAGTAAATATTTTGTTTTGACGTGCATTGATGTAGGGTTGCATCAAATCTAAATTTACTAGCAAATATCATCCAGTTTTTTTTTAATTCAGCTTTGAAGTTTTCCTAAAAGTTAAAAATGGACTGAACATTTAAGTTTACATGGCTATAAAAAAATAAATAAAAGAGATAGCGATCTTCGAATTTTATCAAAACTTCTCTAGTCTATCCCCATTTAAACGGTATACTAATCTTGTTTAAATAATAACAATAACTTCACAAATTCCTTAAATTAGTGCATTGACTCTACTCGGACTGATTTCCGAAATTTGTGTTTATAGCCCCTTTTGTGTAAATAGAACGTTATTAAACACCTAACAGGTAAAAATTATTTATCTTATGCAATGTAAAAACCTTTACCCTATCGTTTTTTAATGTGGATTTCTTGAAATTAAAGACGAAAACAATTATTTTGATCGTTTATTAATTATTACAAATTTTGTTTATAATGACCGTCTCGGCAACGTATACACTCACGACATCTTCTTCTAATTTTAACTGTTGTCGTATGCAGCCACATTTCTCTTTTTATTACTACAAAGGCGTTTTCTACTCGTGGATTGGAAGAGATGGCCCTATACAGTGGCCTGCACGTTCCCCAGACCTAATTCCGTTAGATTTTTACGTCTGGGGACGAGCTAAAGAACTGGTGTACGTAACGGATTCAAACAATAGAAGAACTACAACAACGAATAGAAAACGCCTTTGTAGTAATAAAAAGAGAAATGTGGCTGCATACGACAACAGTCGAAATTAGAAGAAGATGTCGTGAGTGTATACGTTGCCGAGGCGGACATTTTGAACAAAATTTGTAATAATTAATAAACGATCAAAATAATTATTTTCGTCCTTAATTTCAAGAAATCCACATTGAAAAACGATAGGGAAAAGGTTTTTACATTGCATAAGATAAATAATTTTTACCTGTTAGGTGTTTAATAACGTGCTATTCACACAAAAGGGGCTATAAACACAAATTTCGCAAATCAGTCCGAGTAGAGTCAATGCACTAATTTAAGGAATTTGTGAAGTTGTTGTTATTATTTAAACAAGATTAGTATACCGTTTGAATGGGGATAGACTAGAGAAGTTTTGATAAAATCCGAAGATCGCTATCTCTTTTAAAAAAAAAATTATACCCATGTAAACTTAAATGTTCAGTCCATTTTTAACTTTTCGGAAAAGTTCAAAGCTGAATTAAAAAAAAACTAGATGATATTTGCCAGTAAATTTAGATTTGATGCAACCCTACATCAATGCACGTCAAAACAAAATATTTACTTTGAGGCTACGCCTAGTAGTTTTTTTTAAATCGAAATTAAATGATGCGATTTGGGTATTTTGGTGAAATTACTAAAAAAATTAATATAAAAGTAGCCGCCCGGCATGGAACGTGTTATGGGGGCTGAAAATATAGGAAATGACCCATTCTATCTGCCAAATCATTTTGGCACACGATGCGCCAAACACCCTGTATAGTGGGTAGCAGAATGCAAATGTATCAAGAAAGCGTATAATCACCTTTGGACGAGAACCGCTGCACATACAACGAAGACACCTGAGGATCCGAGGCAAACTTTCTAATGCAGTCTTGGTTCACTTTGTCGTCAAGAGCTGCGTTCAGCGCCGGTGGAACGATGTCATCCTCGGGCAAAAGTACCGTTGCAGCTCGGCGCAGGTAGTTTGCGAAGTCTTGGAAGTCGACTAGCACGACGTTAGCCGCCTCAGGCGTATTTTCACTCCCGTCAAGGGAGTCTCCCATGTTTTTGTATGATTATAAGCAGGTTTTCTAATAAGAATCGATAATTAATCGGATAAGCCGTCGCAAAGACAGCTTCGCTGCAGACGGCAATTTGACAAGTGAAGTGACAGCTGGTCGATGATAGATGACGCATCGCCCAGTGTTGCCATTATTAAAAAAAATCTTGCTCAAGAGATTAAAAAGGTAACGGTAACGTTACTAAATTAAGATATATTGTTGTTTAACTAACGTTCGAATGCACTCTTGTCTTGTGACGGGTACGGAAAATGGTTCTAGGAATATTTCTAAGCAAAATGTATGCCCAAGAAAAAAGGCGTTTACACTCCTAACAATTATAGAGACTATTACGCGTGCCACCGCCGTTTCAGCACTTTCAGCCAAATGACGTCCATTGTTGAACAATAGGTCTCCCCCAAGGATTTCCATAACGACCGGTCCTGCGCTGCCCGCATCCAGGCTCTTCCCGCGACCTTCACCAGTAGGTCTAAGATGCGCGCCGCGAAAAGCGGTTACCACGCCATTTTATCGATTATTCCCATACATTTTGACGTCGATAAAAGTTATCACGGCGCGCATCTTAGGCCTACAGATCGTCGGTCCACCTAGTGGGAGGTCTGCTCACTTAACTAGCTTACTTTGAATAGATTGAGATGCCAGAAGCACAGGGATGCAGATTATGAGCTAAAAGCGAGCCTCAGAAAATAAGAATAACTGACTAAAGTTTCAGATTATTATTTCGTTATTTTTATTAGGTCCCTGGCATGCCGCAAGTGAAGCCCGCGAGTCGCAGTTTGTGCATCAATGCCTAGCATCTACACTGCTCAATGAATTAAACTTAGAATAATTACAGCTCGTACAGCGAATATTTTTATTAGGTTGATTCTCATTTCTCATTTTGATTTAAGTATACCTAACTATACCTTAACATCTTTGAGATATTTTCCGGTACGTGGCCTCCACTCCAGAACTTTGCTACCCCATCGGCAGTCAGTCGAAGTTCGAGCTTCGAATTCGTTTTAATATTTGATAAGTAAAATTAAAATGATACTTACTTATTACAGGTGAAGCGAACCGGGAACTGAAACAAATTAATTCAATAAACGGCTCCTTTTGTAGCCCTTTTCAGTGGAAATTAATAACAAACATACCTACTGAATAAAATTTGCCTATTCATCATTCGAGGAAAATCTTTGTTCTAAATATAACTCGTAGATATTTATACTAAGTTCAAAGTAGAACCCATTATAGACTAGCGGTCCCATATGGTACCACTTTTTTGTGTGTTTTAATTTGGCTCAATAAATTAACACGTGAAAAGATGCAGTGCTCTAATTGATGCAAATCGTAGCCAATAGATATGGTCTATGCTAATAGGAATAAAAATTGACAGTTATTCTTTTCAGTTGTGTGTAATTGATGATTGAAGTGAGCGCATCAAAATTTTCTCTTAAAAATTGACGCGCCATAAAAGTAAGTAATCATATTTTTTTTGTGTGATAGTGAAATACTTATTTTGTTACAATCTTGTATTCTCCATAAGTGCTTTTATTGTGAAATGGTGTAAAATTACGTCGATAGGTAATAATAATGGGAAATATTGTATGTCAAAATTACTGGTACCATACGGTACCGCTAGCCGCTTACCGTGTCTTTTTAATTATTTTATGATTTTTAGTTTTTACTGTATTTATTGGGAATTATGTGATATATTCAATGGTATATATGGTATATATGGCATACAGGAAGATAAAGTAAAATAGTTTCCTATACTTTACAAAAGCATGGGTTTTTATTTATTTTAGATGTAACTTTCACAAACATTGGCAGTTTTGGAGGACGATGAAGGTCCCAAGACGAAGCAGAAAGGAGACTGAAACTTTTGGGCCCTAAATGTAACTAGTTGATATATGGTCTAAAAAAATGGTCATATTTTTCCATACTAAACTACAAAAAATCAGCCTATTTTTCTTTCTGGAAACTGTGTAATAAGAAAAACAAGATTTTTAAGCATTTACTAGTAAATCGATTAAAGAAGTATCGATTTATGTAAATGAGATCACACAATAAAATAAAAAAGGCACGCTTGCTTTATTTTAGGCGAATTACGTAAACAAAATAACTAATTGCGTTGTTGCTATAAATATATTGAATTATTTTAGCTCATAAAACATTTATTAAATGAATAAAAAAAAAACATTTAGTTTAATAATCGATTTTTAATTTAAATCGATACTTTAAAAAATCTGATTTAGTCTGTGCACTGAAACTGACAGCTGCCTGTCTATTTCTCTATGGATCACTCGTTTCGTATTTTTCGTTTCGTGCGTGTGCGTTTCGAGTGCTTTTCCTCCTATCTTTTTGTTTTTTCGCCGACCACTGCTTTGTTTTACGGATTTTGACCCTACATGCATTGCCTGAACGACCCCTGCTTTCAACCTGGACTCTGGATCTTGCTTACACGTCTGACTTGGAATGTTTACTTTGGACTTTACTACCGGCTTAAGAACTGGATATTGACGCTATGGATCGCTGTGTAAATTGTGGAATAGACACTAGTCGCTGCAATGCACTAGGCAGACGATCCCTAAACGATGAGTCTACTCTGCATGTGATTCAACAATGGCTTGCACCTCAGACTGTAAGTTCAATAAACAAATCATAACCTAACTCACCAACTCGAAGTTTTCCATCGCTACTAATGCTACTATACTTTGAAAATACAATACATTTATTTGAATGCTGATGGTTATCTGTTTACATTTTACTGAATATTATTAAAATGTATTCTAGTACAAAATAATTGCTGTCAGTTGTTAAAGAAATTGATTAAATGAATAACTACTATTTTTGCAATAAGTCAACACTTTTCAGTAACGTGCTATTGGATACAGTAGTAAACCATTGTACTTAGTGATTTTATTAACTGTAAACTACTGACATTTTAATAATACTGTTTATCTTTTTTAGGTTAATAATAGTGACTATGTTTGCCAAGCATGCTGGGACTTGGCTTAAAGCCGATATAATGATGAAGAAAGACAACTTGGCCACCATAATGTTTGTCTTCGCTGTGGACGTCCTCTTGCTTCAGCACGAGTTACTTATTTACTCCACACTAACTCCCATCGAGAACTGAGAATATATAATGTTATACGAGAGTGGATTACCTATACCTCGAGCTGTAAGTTCACTTTGTGTTTTTAAAGCATTTCAAATAAATCTTAAAAGGTTTTGCCCTATTGTATTTATTTTATGTTTAACTCTTTTAAGTTACTAGTTAATCTTGCGCACATCATGAAAATGAAATGAAAAAATATTTATTTAAATAGGCACAGGTTACATTTTGCATTACAAAAGAATAAAAGCAAGATGTGTTAACAATATGAGTAAAAAAAGCAAGATGTAGTATCAATAACATGTATGAACATTTCTACTTACAAGCTTAATGAATATGATCGGTATCGCAGGACATTGCATAAAAATAAATAATAAATCTCTTTAGTATTGCTAGTCAAAAATTAAACCCGAAGTTCAGGACACAACATAATTATCACAATAATTATGACAGAATTAATGATTATAAATATGTTTTACAGGTACCCGAAGATGGTTGCATATGTCATACATGCTGGGTGGCTGCAGACAGAGCTGCTGTCCATATGATCTCAGGACCATCAACTTCATCCCGAGGAATACCCCCTGAAGAAATACAGCCAGAGACACAACATCCAATTACCGACTCTCGAAGTGGAATGGAAGCAATACTAAAAGATTATTGATCCTGCATTGTAGGTAGACGAACAGTAGGCTGCTGCGCCCATATCATGTCGATAATATGGTACCAAGACCATTTAGTACCACCTGCCTGCCTGTGCAGGTTTCTTAGAACTGTTTCTTAGATGATATTTTAATTATTATAGAAGACGAATAAAATCATTAAGTAAAGAAAAATGTTTTAATATTATTTTTTAACATCCTATCCATCACCTTGTCATTCCTGTCGTCTTCAAAATACACATAAGGTACAAATCCAAGATGGACTTCAGGCCGCAAACTGCAAACCTCTATGAAGTCTGCAGAAATCGCCGCAGCTGCAAGCCGCAGTGGGGATTTCATACAGATTTTCTGTTTGCGGTTGCAGTCTGCGGTCTGCAGTCCATCTTGGACTTGTACCTTTAGGCCGCAAGCTGGACGACTGCAGGCACGCGCGCGCTTGCGTTGTGTGTACCTATGGGTTGCGGTTTGCGTGACTTGGGTGACTCATATACGCCAGAACTCGCGTCCGTAGTCGTCCAGTTTTTTGTGGCCTAAATATAACGTAAAAATACCTTTTTCACCTAAATAACAGCTGATTTCTAAACTAGAAATCAGCTGTTTGTTACATAACCTCACTTTAACTAAACCCCTAATAATTCTGCTCACAGATAGCCAAAACACGCATAATTTTTAGTGAACATCTGCAAAGTATTAAGCTATTAATTTACACAATTTTTATCTTGTTACATCTTGGCCCAGATTTGTATGTAATTGTTTCCATCTCCTTTAACTCAAGATAATTGCAACTCTCGAACAATATCAGAGTATAGAAAATGTAACGTGGGGCTATGTGCAGCGTGCAATGCCAAGCTCCATTCCAAATTTTTGAATATTCAAAGATAAAAATGAATACTGCTTACCCAATATACATCTTTTTTACATTTAATATCACTCCTGTTATTTGCTTGTATATTAATACATATTATAATAATAATAAAATATATAATTTACCCAACTTTTATAAAGTCTATGATAAAGTTATGTTTTAACCAACTGACACGGTAAGAGGCTAGCGGTACCATATAGTACCAGCATTTTTTTTCCAGATTACAAATCGAATATTTTTTTTAATGCTTGTATAGCATTATGTAGACCATAATTGTGAACACATTTCAAAAAAACAAAAATCTGACACTTTAAGAAAACTCAGTCTATAATGGGTTAAGTACATGGCAGGTAGATAATTGTGTGTAAGAAGTATGCTAATTAATTAGGTAGTGGAATTTAGGACGGAACAGAACAGAAAATTATATTACTATAGGTACCTACGTACTTTACTAATTGGCTAAATAATATAATGTATCTTATTACTAATATACTCGTCGGTAGTAACTACAGTGTAGGTACAGTCGCAGAATGAAAAGGTTCGTCACCTTAGTGTCGGTTTTCGCTTGCACTAGGTACTGTAAGAGACAAACCTGCCAACATAACAGTGCAAGAAACAGTGCTGCTAACATTTAAATAAATATGACGTTTGGTAACAAATAAGGTTTTGCTTGTTTATTTTTCTATCCCATCAGTGCAATGCAATGATGACATTGACCAATTGACAATAGTTTTTTTTATTTAATAGAAATAATAATGGCAGGTTGAACCAACAAGAAGGTTTTAGTTTATCAATCATAATAATCTTCTTGACAAGATAAATCGTCAAACAAGGGTATTTCGCCATAAATGGTCAATTTTGCCTAATTTCCTTGGTACGAAATATTTTTTGTTTTTAACTATTTTTAGTTTCCTATTGCATTAAGTAGCAAAAACTAAGCTAATATATCTAAAAGGGGTGTCATAATTCGTTTTAGAAACAAAGTTATAAGGTCATGAACTTTTGGTAGCCAAGGAAATTATTATAAATATTTTTTTCTCTAAGTTTTCTTCTGTGATTTGCTTTTTTTTGTTCGACCCATTTTTGTGTACCTTCGCAAGCCAACATAGCAATAAATATTATATCATTACGACCTTTTTACACAAATAAGGAAGATAAATGCAGTAGATTGAGTTTAGAGTTAAAAACAAGTTGTTCTATATATAATATGATACCCATTTCTTAAAATGTCAATTTTAAACTTATTCCAATAAAGAAATACCCAAAATTTTACTTTACGCCGAATTAAAAATGGTCTTTTATAATTTCCTAGGCCATTTTATGCCACGGAAAACAAGGAAATTAGGGCCACAGAAATTAGATTTATGCCTAAAAGACACCACAGACAAAAACCTATTTACCCTATGCATTTACTATTTAAATCATGGGTTTACCCCTACAGACACTACGTCTGTGTAAATAAACAATAAAATTAATCCATTGTTTAGTTGCAAAAAGCCGTCCAAAGAAATTGACTTTTTAGTAAACAAAAACCCAAGGAGGGACCTACTTATGCGATTTGTCGCGAAACTGGTCAACGCAGTACTGTCCTGCCTCGATGGCCTTTTGGGACGAAATGGCCAAGTGTAACGGTGCAGTGCATTACATTCTAAGTTCTTTCGTTTCGTTACTACAATGGTCGAAATGAAGACCCAGGGAAATTATACTTTTGACTCGGACAAGAACTTAACTTCACTTTATTTCCTTCCTTTAAGTATTTGACATTTAATCTTTTTATTTTCCGATAGCCAAACGTTTCTCAAATATAAACAGAGTGCTATTAGAATGAAATTACGCTTCAATTTGTTATAGTGTGCCTTCATTTTGGCAAACAACAGTAATGGACATAACAAGGAAATTAGAAAAACAACTTTTGATTAAGTTTTTCTACGCTATTATTTGTAGTATCTGCTATTGTAATAGCAAAAACAAATAAAACTTTTGATGAACTTTTCCATAAAAATAGTTTTATACGTATAGATATAAAAAAACATGTGTTCGCCTGCCTGGACACAGAAAATTTACTGTTTCGGCGAAATACCCACAACTTTGATCTAAATAATTTTGAACTTTACTGTCGAACAGTTAAAGATTATTTTCTCTAACTCGAGATTATTCTGTAACATAGTTTCAAAAGGTAATATGTGCTCGCGATTCGTTGAAGGAATCAATTTGAAAACTGACGAACCTTTTCATTCCGTGACTGTACATACTCTATAATTAATTATGTTATTTTCCTACATCACTGAAAATATTGAAGATTCAAGACTAAGACAAAGAATAATTTCAAGATTGCCCTAGATTACTTACAGGCATCTTACTGTTAAGCAAAGTGCCGCCTAAATTCAAGTGCAGTAGTAAAACAGTGACTCGGATGGATGATCAAATCCCAGACGACGGGTCCCTTCAGTCTTTCAAAAACTCCTAAAAGCACCTCTTTCCTTTAACGGGATTTTCAATCAAGTCGCCCTCTTCTCCTTCGCTTTATCCATCACAGTCGACAAAAAAATCTGCCTATATCAGCCCACACCGTTTTTTCCGACGTTTACACAATTCTCAGCTTTGAAATGCGGGGGCACGGTTCTTTTTACATCGGTGGTGAGCTCTGGCAGAAATGTTCACGAAGGTGAATATCGGGAGCGCAGGCCATAAAGGCAGTGATTCGAGGAGCGTTCCGTCAGTTTACAAGCTCGCCGTAATAAGATATCGGACGGTCTATCACCCTGGAAAATGTCTTTATTATGCTCCCGAAACACAGATAGTACCTACCTTGAGAAGCGTGGGGCAAATATTACACGTTGCGTCATTTATTTATTGGCGTAATTCAATAGTCCTAACTTCGGGGCTTTTTTAATTTAAAATAAATCATAGGTAGAATATTGTTACAATGTAATTTAGATGTTCAGTATGTATTGGCCTTCATCTGTTGTAACTTTGTTACCATACCTTTCTAACCTACACAGGAGGAAAAAAGTATTTCGAAGAAATGATGTTATATCGGTAAATACAGGCTGTTGGCTTTTCTGTGTGGCATAATCTATCGTACCCTACTTATTCACTGTTCTGTGAATTTGTACGGATAAGTTATTTAAGTCCAATTAGGTAAGTGAGGGACCCTTAAAGAAGTAACTTCTATTAGCTTAGGATTTGATCCCTTCGGAATGTTTCCCCAAAGCATTTATGGGTATTGAATGGAACTGATTTGAAACCCTTGCTGCATTATTGGTACCAAACGTCTTTCGTTCACATTCCCGTTTTCACTAGTTCTCCAACTTTCGCAGGGGAAGGGTAAAACGTTTTCGTGTGGTAATTTGTCGCTAAAATCCTTATTTATTGCAACAGAGAAGTTGGATCGGCTCGGGGGGTGAATTCGGAAACTTTGCTCCTTTAACTTCGGTTCACTGAATAGCGACACCTTGAGCACATATTGAGGTTGAATCCTCGTTTTCTTGTTACAGTTGAATTATGGGCGAATACTTTAATACAATTTCAGAGGAACTTTGTCCTCACACGTAGAGAGGTGGCCATAGATTTGCAGGTCGCACAATGAGGGCGGCAGGCTATTCAGAGGGGCAGGTCGATCGGGCTTTATGCAGCATTTAGAATAAAGTTGTGCAATCGGCTCCCGTGTAGAAGGGATTTCAGAATTATGCATGAAGCTGGAAGCAATAGGATCAATGCGCTTAGGATTAAGTGTGCCAATTTACATAACTTTAAACAGGATAAGGACGTTTTAATTACAATATGAATAGAAAATATGATATTGTTTAAACCCAGCTACCTACATAATAGCCTGAAACTATTATTTAAATAAAGTCGGTGTTTAATACAAGTAGAACAACAATTTACTTTCAGCTATATTGGATTGCGGTCCCTATAGTTCTATGTATAGTTGGGAATAGTGTGTTAACTTTGAAGTGTCAGCGGTGAACTGTAGTCAGGGCCGGATTAACCATCTCGGGGCCCCTAGGCACAGCTCGTTTCGGGCCCCCCTTTTTTTTGTCGCGGAGGAAATGCTTTGCGCACCGTCACTACTGCCGGGGGACAGGGTGGTGTGTGGGACTCCCGGCACCCTGAGAAGGGCACTGCTCCGTCCTGAAAAGGACGGGGTATACCTACCCACTAAAACCTCCGCGGCGTTCCGTCATCGTCCAAGTGGGGGTGTCGCGAGTATCCGGCCGTAGCCTTAGACTTCCGCGACACCACCGGCGACAGCTCGCCTACAAGGCGGACCCTACACGCCCCCTTGTGGGGGTCCGGAGGGAATGGCCCGAAACGCCAAGCCATTCCCGTCAGACGGAGGTTACAAGGGTGCCCCCGTACCTCCGGCCTGCTGGCCTTCACCTGGGGGCTGAGTAGAACGGTCGTACAACCGCCTTCTCCACCCCCTTCTCCGCCTGCGATGCGATGAGGCGAGAGGATCGTTCTCCCGCTCGCGCTCCGCTGCCTCCTTCTGAAGGATGACCTCTTCGCAAAAAAAGGCGACCGCCATCCAGCATCCTTCACTTCCCAGCATGGCGTTGACCAGGCTCGGAAGCGAAAGATCCCAGCCCACGACCGCAGTGAGGACACGGCGCTGCTCCTCCCAGCCTGTGCAGACCGCGAGGGTGTGCTGCACCGTGTCATCCGCCGCGCCGCATTTGTGGTACAGTGGAGATTCCTCTCGCCCGATCCTATGCAGGTACGAACCGAAGCAACCATCGGTCAGCACCTGCGCCAGACGGAACGTGAGGAACCCGTGCGGTCGTTCCAACCATTGGTCCAAACTGCGCGCGAGTCATGTCTTCCTTCCAGCGGACGATCATGATCTCGCGCTCTTCCTGCCTGACGGCGCCGCGCCGCTCCGGGGCCGGGCGCTTTCCACGCGCCTTCTGGTCAGCCATCCAGTGATAGATGACAGATGACAGACAAGACCCCAGCTTCTAGTTCCCAAGGAGGAGTAACAGCGAGGACGCACGCCACAGCGTGCGGTAGGTCCTTCCGACTTTCTGCGCTATGGCCAGCTGGGGCCTGCGCAGAAGGGCAGCATTCTCCTTCTTGTTGAGTGCGTCCGCCCAGATTGGGGCGCCATACAGCACCATGCTCCTCAGAACGCCGGCATACAGTCGACGACACCTCGTTTGGCCTTTCCGAATTCCGGAGAGGCCAACTCAGTGCACCAGCTGCCTTGAGGAGGCGTGGCGCTAGCCCGTTGAAGTGTGGGCTAAAATGCTACCTCCCGTCAAGCGTGAGGCCCAGATATTTCATCTGGCCTTTGACGTCAATCCTAACGTCCTTAACCACAATGTGGGCGTTGGGAGGGGTGCGCTGGCGAGGCCCCGGTAAGAAGAGGGCCTCAGTCTTCTCCAGCGCGACTTTCAGGCCGAGGCGTCGTATTCTGCGACCGACTAATGTGCCACCCGCCGACGCCAGCCGTGCCGTGTTCCCAAATGTCTTCCCCCGGGCAGTGACCAGAGTGTCATCCGCATAGCATATGACACTCATGCCCGCGAGAAGGACGCCCCGGAGGAGCCAGTTGAAGCCTAGGTTAGGTGGACCGAGCACCGAACCCTGCGGAACCCCGCTGGCTACGCCGCGTCGTTTGAGCTGGCCGTCTCTGTTAACATACAGGACTTCGCGGGCCCGTAAGTAATCGGCCAGCAGCGCTCGAAGGTACTGAGGCACTCTGTGATGTTTAAGTGCCTAGAGTATGGTGGAATGAGGGATGGTATTGAAACCGTTGGCTATATCGAATGATACAGCCAACACACCCTCACCCCTCTCCCTAGAGCTTCTGCAGTGAGGTTTTTTAGCCTCTGAAGGGCGTCGACGATCGACCTGTCATGTAAACCAAAGCAGTAATGCCAACGTTACGAAAATGAATTAGTTTCCACAATATCGAAATATGACGATTGAATGTGTAAATCAAAATAAGGCGAAGTTTTGAGGTGGTTTGAGTTTTGTTGCATAAAAATAATCTTTAACATTTTTTTTTTTCATTTTTTAATCGGGAGTGCTGGGCCCCTGGTCATAGTGGGCCCCTAGGCACTGGCCTAAAGTGCCTTATGGATAATACGGCACTGACTGTAGTGAGCACACATGATCCCCTAATCATCGTGATGAGGCCGCAACACTGAGCCCGTGGCAAGTGTGGCTTCAACAACACAAATGTGCACTCTGCTTAATTATAGTTAATGCACAATGACGGCGGAACACGCTGACACATTCCCGTTTTACCGAGCGAATAAGCGAAGGTGTTTCCCCAAATAAAGAGCATATCATCAGATTACTCAAGTTGTAGAAGAAGTAATATAGAGCGAACGCTGGAAAATGTCACGTTTCCGCACTCGGCGGCGCCCGGGAAATCTTTTTGTTCTAGGGTTAAATGTGATGTGATAGATGATATTGGACTTTTAGTTAGCACGAACAAGTTTCAGGAAAGTTGCCTGTAAGTCTAGGAAAATTGTCTTTTTATAGGTCGGCTCCGAACTTCTCTTGCTTGAAAGATAGTTGCATTTTTTTGCTACGGAACCCATATGTGCACGCTTTTACAACTTACTTATTTAAGTAAAGAATAGAAAAATCTATGTTGATCCTTATCATCATATTTCTACAATTTATTATTTTCTATTAATTTACTATTTACCTACATACTCAGAAAATGTTCTCCACTTCAATTTCAAATAAGAGAAAACATTTTGAATGAAATTACGCTATAGGCTTTAACGTGTAGCCATAATTAAATTGGAATATGAAATAGTCTGTTGAAAATTGTGTCTAACGGGCAATTTGCATTATACGGCAAATTAGCCGCCTTTAGAAGTGCGATTGCGTCTAATTAGTAGACGTGATTATACTCATGTATGAGCGCCGCCGCGCTGCGGCGTGTTAATTATTGAAGCACGCGCCATTCACACTGATTATAATGCGACAAGACAATACACTGCGATATTGCTCTGCAGCTCCGATTGTGTTAGCGTGGAAAACTCCGGTTTGTCCAGTATAATGCTAAACAAATAATCTTTACTCTGAAACTGGATTCGAGACCGTCACTTTAATTTTAGTGAAGCTCGCGGATAAGCAGTAGCTTTTCCGTAAATGAAAAAGAAACAATAGTTCGGGTGCCTATAGAAGTATAGTAGGATAGACCCGTAACACAGTGCGGAAAATGGTGTGTTGTTCATGGAAATCTGAATCTACATTATTATAAAACCTGAATAATATCTACTTCTAAATAAAATAATTTTAAATAGAATATACATTATGGTAATTAATCAAAATGGGTACCTCACCACGGTACATTGTCCGTCATACCTAACAATTGGGAATGTACGAGTATCTCTCTTATTAAAAATAATCAAAGTGTGTAATCAAATTACATACCGACTTGTTATTGGAAATCTATTCGGTATGACTCTATCTTTAGAAATCAGCGTGAAGTATAAGAAAATACACAACAACGCGCTGTCCGCAAACAACGGTACACGGCGGAAGACGTAAAACTTTGCAAACATTTTCCGCTCGAAGGACATCTGCTTTGTAGTTTTTGACGTTGCGACTTTCAAAACATTTTTGAATATTCCCGTTATGAAAGTTGGGACAATTCGGGATTAGTGTGGCAACCCAGAGAAATGGGCGGGCGGAATTGGAAAAGTTGAGACGAGGCCGCTCGCGAGGATTACTGCCGTTGTATTGGCACAAAGCGACGCGTATCAACTTCCTTCGTATCCAGCACGGTTACAAAAGAATACGAAACGGAATACTCGTATTGTTTAAACATAAATCTCATAGTTTTACTTAGTTATCATAAAACAACAAAGTAAGAAGAGACAGCCCTACCATGAACAAAAGTACTAAAATATCTCATCGATGCCTGCAGTGCACGTTGAGTTTGTGATATGTGTTTACTTTACTCTCGGAGTTTGCAGCCGTGGACATTGTATCAACTGCCTTTACTGCAGAAGGAGTAGGTATGTGTGCAGTTTTAGCGTAAGGATTATTAAGGTGTTAGAAACTAGACATGGTCTGAATCTGAACATAAAATAATTTTCAATATCACTAATTATTTTGAGATTGTGCCAGATACTATACTTAGGTACTTTAAATTGA
The DNA here is from genome assembly GCF_004193835.3 of Ostrinia furnacalis. NCBI lineage: Eukaryota > Metazoa > Arthropoda > Insecta > Lepidoptera > Crambidae > Ostrinia > Ostrinia furnacalis. Next base: position 316,384 of record NW_021131484.1, on the reverse strand, counting down.
TGAGATATACGAGTAAATCAAAATTTTAAAGATGTTAAATACGAGAAAGCACCGAAAAATAGCGAAAATAACAAACAGTTAACACGTTCTAAAGATAGCTAAAACTATGTGTGTAAAACCGACACATGCGAACTGCAGTTTAGTCCGGCACCGGAGTGGAGGCCTGCGTTGTATCAGTTATTTATCGCCTACCACTTTATTGCGCCACTGCGGATTTAGGAAATGGACACCCTGTGGCGGCAGTTACTATCCAATCAGCCTTGTACTAGCTCCCGAACAGCGCTCGTAATATTCAATTACTGAACCATTAGATAACGAGATGTTTATATTAATGCTAACTAACACTCTCGTGGCTTTTGGTGCACCGTTTTGCGTCAATGATGGGGTCGAGCGCTTGCGGATATAGGGTCGTTTAGATCTCCATTTAGTTATGGAAGTATGGACCTGCCCAACTGTGCGAATGATGTGGTACGGATATTTGATTGACAGTTGAGCAGGTCGCTGTCCGTACCCAATATTTTACGCCCTGATTTAATTTAGAATCAAATTACTGGGGAACATCAAATACAAACTTTGTAGCTGGTAAAACAAGTTTGTTACTGTTACGAGTAGGTCTAAGCAAACGTCAAAAGCCCTTCGTTTTCCTTTGATTTCATTGTGCTACTTTGATCTGAACTTTCCCACTTTTTCTTAATTGATTAAGGTTGATTGATACGTAGTTAATTGGCTGTTTTTATTTTAGTGTGCAAGTAAGTAGTTTGAGCAAAGTTTAAATTTCTTTAACAATCGCGCAAAATGGAGGCAAGAGTCAAAACTTATCTGTAAAAAGTTGTACGTTCATTAGGCATACTACTAATCTTATGTCTACTTTTGGTTTTCATGGTTTACCTAGGTAGTTAGGTACTATAATTCAGCTTTGTTTTGGCTTCGATTTCTACTCTTGGCACAGTGGTTTGTCTTTGTTTGGGTGTTTATTGCTGCGCCAAGCTTATTTATTGTTTCCTTCACTTAGTCGAGGAAATGCTCTCATGTAACAATAATGGTTTTTACGAGTGATTTTGAATTATTCCAAGTCTATAATTATAATTACTTTTATATTAATATAGTTAGTGGACTTACGAAAGGAATAAAATTAAGTACGAGTATATTCTAAGACCGCATAGGATAATCCCACCACCACCCATGGCCATACCAACCTCGCGGTTATTGTGGCCGAATCTTGAGAGATGCGCGCGGAATTTGCGGCTGCCTACGGCAGATTGCACTCCACCGCGCGCAATTCTTGACTCTCTACAAGTTCTTTAATCTTTGTCCATTTGTCCCTTGCCACTCTCCCCCTTCTGGGGCATGGACTCCACTATCACGTTGGCACCATCCGGTGCCTGGCCGCTAGGCGTCTGTCCGTTCCGCCTCCGATGCCACGCGTGCGCGAAACCTCGCAGCCGCGCGAAGTTCGCCTCCGAGCTGACTAGATCGGGGTACCACGCAGGACCGTAGCCCTCCGAGAGCGCTATCCCACTCAGCATCTCACACCGCAGGTCTTCATACAGGGGACAGTACCACAGAACGTGGTGCCTGTCCTCCTCACTCTCGCCGCACTCACACATACTCCCCTCTCGCAGCTTCATGTCGCTCAGCCTTTTGTTGAAGCACCCGTGTCCAGTGAGTATCTGCGAGGTCACATAGTCCGGTTGGACCCAGCGCATGCTGAGCCTACCAGCCACCTCCGGGAAGAACTGATAGAGCTCACGACCTTTGGTCTCCTGCTCCCAACGCTGCTGCCAAAATACGATCACCGAATCCCGTATATCGCGTTTTCGACTGCTCATCTCGTCCAGGGTCGCGAGCTGGCGCGTCCTCAGTACAGCCGTCCGTCCAGCATACTCCACCTCGAGGTCGGCGGGCAACACTCCGGCCAAGACCGGGAGCGCGGCCGTGCTGACAGACCGGTAGGCCTTCGTCAGCAGCACGAGTGCCGGCCTCTGCCCCCTCAGGACAATCCCGCCCACCGACTGGACTTTGACCCGCTCAAACCAACACGCCGCAGCATACACAAGCGTGGCAACGAACGTTCCCTGGTAGAGAATGCGCAGACCGGGGTATCGAATGCCCCAGGAGGACGCAGACACACGCGAAACCTTCCCGAAGCATTTGGCTGCGCGCTCTACAATGTCCTGTGCATGCTGCGTGAACAAAAGACCCGAATCGATCACCACGCCGAGCACTGTTCCTGAGCTCACCTGTCGGATCGAGGCGCCATCAAGTTTGATGATTGGGGGCCTCTGGAATTTCCCCCTGATTGTCATCATGGACGACTTGGCAGGAGAGAATCCCAGTCGGTTCCGGGCTCCCCAATCGGACGCGATATTAAGGGCCTCTGTGGCCTTCGACTCGATGCTGGCTCTCGATTGCGCCTCAATCAAAATGGTGACGTCATCGGCGTACGCCACCATGCTCACCCCCTCCGGCATCGGCGATCTCAACAGGTCGTCCAACAGAACGTTCCACAACGTTGGTCCAAGCACAGAACCCTGCGGACACCCCATGGTGGAAACTTTCCACAACTCCCGGCTGCCGACGGTTAAGCCAACCCGGCGTCCGGAGAAGTATCCCGCCAACATCCGATAGACATTGGGCGGGCATCCTCCTCTTTTCGCCTTCAGCATCACCATCGGCCACCAGGCGTTGTCGAACGCACCCGAGATGTCAAGAAAGACAGCTTGGACGTACTTCGCTGTGGACGCCCTGGCCGTGTCGGTAATCGCGTCGATCGCTGTCACTGTCGACTTACCTCTAGTGAAGCCATGCTGGCAGTCCGACATCCCGCTAGAGATCTGAGGCGCGCAGTGTAACATTACACGCTCAAGCAGCTTACCCAAGATCGAGAGAAGCGTAATTGGTCGATACGCCTTGGGGTCGGTGAGGGGCTTGTCATTACCTTTTGGCAGCACGAGCAGTCGACCGTCCTTCCACACATCCGGAAACACACCTTCCTCCACACACTTGGCGTACACCAGGTGGAACTCCACCGATGCAGCCTTCCAGACATGCGTCAACATTCTTGCGGTCACTCCATCCAGTCCCGGTGCGGTGTTGGGCAATTGCTTAACCATGATTCGCAGATACTCAAGGGACGGAGGAGACCGCAAGACTAAGTGTTTTCTTGACAAAATGTAACCGCATAGGATAGTAGAGTCACTTTGAAAGAGAAAATAGGTACCTTTAGTTCTTTTATAGGAAAGTGGATTGGCTAAAGTTTGATATCAGGTATTTCAGCCAAATGAGATATACTGCTGGACAGAGGCCTCCCCCAAGGTTTTTCACAATGAACGGTCCTGCGCTGCCCGCATCCAGGCTCTTCCCGCGACCTTTACCAGATCGTTGGGGCAGGCAAATTCTCGAGGCGTGGGCAGGCCTCCTACTAGGTGGACCGACGATCTAGTCAAGGTCGTGGGAAGAGCCTCAGATTATTATTCTTATGATTATTACGTATAAAACTTTTATTTTCCTTACTTGCTTGGGTTTAATCTGTACCTACTCTTATCAGTACACTGACTTCTAATACCGCAGTGAATCACAGAGTATTCCAAATCACGATAAGAATAGTATTAATCATTCTTAATGCTAATTTTTCTACGTTGGGTAGTCGTGGCAGAAATAAACATATCAGGGTTGTTTATCTGTGGAAACATCTGAAGCCCGTGAGCACCGGCTCACCGCCGACAGTGAGTGATGCGGTGTTAATTGAGGGGCGGAACCCTCTTACCATAAATCCGACATACAACAAGCGAGCTTTGAACCCTAACCTAAAGCCTAGGCAACCTAGACTAGACAGACGATCAAATTAAGTTCCTCAATATACCTTTAGATACTCAAAAGGTTCTCATGATTAAAACTTGACAGTTTCAGTTTGACTTAGCCCAGAGATTTGTATTGGCGTTCACCAAAACAATTTAGGTAGGTCCAGACATTAGCATGTGTATAATCAACCCATCTAATCCGATCGCTTTGAATGGGAGATTAGTTAGTTAGTTAAGGACCTTTGTCCTTAATTCCTGTATATAAAAGTATGTAGTTTATAAAGATAAATTTACCATAACTGCGATTTATGACTAACTCGTATAAGTAGGCACTTGTTCTTTTTTTTTAAAAGAATAAGTATTAGTAATTGTATTGCACAAATTACTTACATGCTTGCTCACCACAATAGTCGAGAGGCGGCGGGTTTCGAACCCGCGTTCCTCGGATCACGAGTCGGCGAGTCCGACCAATTCACCGTTTGGCTATCGTGGCTTATTGACCTTAATGTCCGAGTTTATAAAAGCTCTCTTAAATTTACTACTACGAATATGCACTATATCCAGCCTTGTAACTTTTTAGTCCAAGGTAAAATTCTGTATCCGGCAAGATTTGGACTATGACCATAACGTTTGCCCAACGCGAGTTGGTGGGCAGCCAAATTAAGTCGCTTTAAACTTTTATTCTTTGTTAGTTGTACCCAATTCCGTGTATTTTTACTCTTTATCTTAACTTCGAAGTAGGCATTTCAGGGTAAAATAATTTGGTCCATAGTTATAATTCGTTCAAACAATTATTAAATTTTCAGTATACACGTGACTCCCTAATTAGGCTCCGAAATTGAGCTCTCTTTCTACACTGAATATGATTTCGCTTTCAATTAATTGTGACTAATTAGCAAGTGTCGGTGGCGGACACAATCCGCACATTAATTACTGGAACGCTTCAAAAATGTCTGCTGAAGGCTTAGAGATATTTTACAGAACCGGCGTTTTTAAAGTGCGTTTTAAATTACTTAAATTAACCGTTGAAATGTACGTGGAGCAGAAATGATACTCAGCTTGTAAGAGTTTCTTGTTAGGTACACTAGCAGTTCTAAAGAAAAAATGTCGCAATGTATAAAATACTCGTATAGCGATAATAGAAAACGCGGAAAAACGTTCTTACTTATACACGCCGAATAACAACGACTAATCTCTAAACGTCCTGGCTTCGCCGCTAGCTCGGTTATTAATTAACTAAATTCATTCAACATTATAGAAGTTGGACCGGGATGAGAGCGGAATTAAAAAAGTTTGGTGTTTTAAACATGCAACAGAGTTGAATCATTCATGACGCTGCTGCTCGTGTAAAGAGGCCAAATTGGGCGAATAAATGTCACTCATATCAGAATCAATTTTATTGTCGCAAGTTGTTTATTGAACATACTTATTATTATAGTCTTATCAGTCCACGGTGTTCCTTTTCATAAAGTAATATGATACATCTACTTAACTATAAACTTTTTAATTGAAATATGAAAGTTGATGCAAAATTACAGGACAACCAAATATAATTTAAACATTTTTTCCAAGTTCAGACTGGGCTGTTCATCGAAAAGAACATTCAAAGGTTTTCCGCGAAGTAATAAGCCGATTCGTATGTACCGCCCACGTGGCAATAAGTAGTAATAAAATATTTACAATACTAGGTATTTGATAGCTTTTTCACACCTGCAAAGCCGGTTACAATGAAAGAAATCGGCCAGTAACCTCGTCTCGGTTTGTTGAACTTTATTAATTTGAGCGAAAGTGATTTCGTTTATATAAATATTAGGGAGGTGTAGAATGCGTCCCATTCAAATGAGGTTGGGTCGACGTGTGAAGTACGTAGTTAGCCCGGCTTAATTGAGCCGCGTAGCTAACTTAACCTTGTAGATGGACCGGCACTGCGTTGTCTATCCAACTCGTGATACGCTAAGGCGGCCAACTTTATAATAAGTCAATGCGGGACACCCACCCCTATCCACAATAAGACTTAGGATTTGTTGGAATTGTTAATGGTGTACTTAAATTAGAAACAAACAACACTACTACCGAATTAACATTTATTTTTAAAATCATATTTTTCACATGAGTGGCATTTTTTTAATAGGTCTGGGTTTTGGTTCAGAATGTCCAAAAAGTTTTCACAGCTGCCCATATTGAATTTTATAATTAGCATTGCACGTAATGTTTCTACTTTTAGTGACGACTATTCGGATGTCCATAAGCTGTTCATTAAGGAAAAAACTCGTTCCGTAGTAGCGTTTGTTCCTGGCAAACAGAGTAAGTACTGGACGATGGCTAGGCAAAAGTCATTTGTATTTTGATGTGGAACACTTTTATGCGAGCAAAACGATGGGAAACGAGGAATGCGGGACATACGGGACGCCTCGGACGATTTGCGGGACTATTTTATTAAATATTGCAATGCGGAATTGCAACTGTCATTACGTAGGCTGACCTTTCTGTTTTCTTTCTACTTAAATTTATTCATGCGTAGGCTGACCTTTCTGTTTTCTTTCTACTTAAACTGCTTTCTGACATCTTTGTCAGAATGTTAAGGACCTTTCTAACTGGGATTTGATCTGAAGTTAAAATAAGGGCTTTTATGTCAAGACTACGGAACCCTAAAAAGGAAACTATTTTCACATCGTGGCGTGTATTCTGCTAAGTAGTCTATGAGGGTCGTCACTAAGCTCCACATTATTAAGCACCTGACCCTTAGTAATGCACACTACATCATACACCGAGGCTATAAAGAAGCCGGGTATTCTGCTTGCTACCTATTTGGTGCTTGCCTATGAGATATTGCTGTTTAGAATGGAGAATTTTAAGAAAATTAAACATTTGCTATAAGGTAAATTTTATATTTTATGAATGACAAAATAATTAAAGAGTCAGTTATAAAAATAAATTCCGATCTTTATTTTATAAAAATTTGAAATACTTTTGATGAAATGTTTTAAGAGGAATGCTATTCTTATACTATTGATAGAAATTTACTCAATTACAGTTATTAAAAACTCTATTCTTTGTATTTAATAGATTTCTGTTTTAACGCTGTGCGTGGGCAGCTAATGATTTTCAGCGTTTCTACATGAATAAAGTAAGGCACATACTGTGACTAGATCATAAAGCTATGATATCTAGAATAAACATCACGCAGAATGCAGAAATGAGTTTACCTCGATAAATGTCCTGTTCGGTATGATACCTTTATGAAGGTCGCCGCTACAGAAACACACAAACCGTTTAATAGTCAGCCCACGTAGCCCTTCTGTTAGACAAAGACATCTCCCGAGGCGTCCAAGTCCGATTTTCAGCTATCCTTATCCCACTCACTGTTAATTCCCTTCACAATTTAACCAGTGAAATTACAAGAATAAAATTCAATCGGTGGTACCTAAGTAGTCGGCGCTAAAAGAAACTGGAACTTTTTCGAACAAATAAGCCGAATATTTTGACTCAAAGATACTATAGATAAATCTCCGTTTCATATCATTTTAATCACGTATGATTTAACAAAATTGCCAGTTTGTATTAACGTAAAGTGGGGACGGTTGACTACAAAGGCATGTCCGATTCAGTTGTTTTATTATTGCAGTGTGACACAAGCATGCGTAACAAAATGCGGAGCTCGAATAAACGAGGTTAATAAAAGGTTTTATTATTGTGGCGAAACTATATGCCTTGTCAAGGGCCGGTAATAGCTCATGCGATGCCCCATAAAACCCATACTATACTGTAATTACTAACTCTAATATTTAAGTATGAAAATGAATACAAGCACCCTAGAAAAAAGCTAAGGTCAAGCATTAGGTATTATAAAGCTAAGAAAAACTCTAAAAGCTTCCTAAACTGCCCTTGATCACCTGCGATGGTACGTAAACGTCATTTTTCCATTTTAATAAACTAGTTGCACAGCTAAATTGAATTACAAATTTCGTCCGGAGGCAGAATATTATGCAAATCGAGGGAATTTCGCAGAGTGAAACATGATAGCACGACGACACGAGTGGCACACTTGTTTACCGCTCTTCAAATAAGAGCAAACGCTGTTATAAATGCTTGCCTTTTAAACCCTGCCATAGTCCGCTTCACGCGTGGTCGTGCTCAGAGTTGGTTATAATGAAAATAAATGTACACGAAATATTTGCGCCACTCTCGTAGAAAATGTTGGGGTAATTTCGTTTGGCATCGCACCTCGGAATAGACGCCAACTTTTAAAGATCGTTTTACCTTCAGTTAAACGTTAATATACTATCTACGTTACCCTATAAGATTTATACGAGTACTTGTTGGTGAAAATGCATATAAGAGGTAGTAGAGAGTTTCGATTAACTATATTAAAAATAACGAGTTTTGTCTATAATACTGCAAGCCTTACACAATGTTCATACAAACTTGCTTTCTGAAATAGTAACAAACGCTTTAACAGCCAGTCACTAACAAGAGCTACTATGAGCTACGTGCTACAGTGTAGCCGACTACGAACGAGTACTGTCGTAATAATTAGGCACGTACTCGTAGCACTATGCGCCAGATAAAAATGTAGTAGACGCTACGAAAGTGCTACGAATTACGGTGGTGTCCATAAACTAGGCTAGAAGTATGACATACCTGCTTAAATTTTAATGAAAAATGAGATTGAATGTTAAAAATTGTTTACTACTTTCAAACTTTGTACTTAGTTAAACCACAGAATACTTAATAGTAGCAACAGAAATTGCACTCCTTTGTGTAGGATCAGATGCCGGCATATTAACGGTAATAATAATAATGCAAAATATCCAACGCACATGGTGCATTCGAAATCGCACCTTACTACTACGCTCACAAGAGCGCATTTTTTTTGTGTTCAGAATTGATCTACCTCACAGCTCAAGCGTCAGGGTTGTATAAGCAAAGTAAAATAAATAAAAACTTAAATTTAAGAAGCATTTATTGTATTTACGATTGGTAAACTTTAATCTAGAGGTGTTTGTATAATCGTACCATCTCTAAAGTAAAATTAATAAACTTCAGTGTTGCGATAATTCGAAATTGGGCAGTTATAAAAGGTGTAGTGTCGGAAAATAGACACGGTGCTGAAGTAAAGTTAATGTTTTATTAGCTAAAATAATTTTTTTGCTACAGTTTTTTTGTCATAAGTATTTCAAAATTATTTAAAAAGTGTACTTTTTTTTAATTATTTAAATCACTACAGTTAATTATTATTCCTAAATATTACGATTTTCCATTAAAGAAGAATAACAGTGCTGTTGAACAATAAACCTTGATTGCGACGATGATCGACCGAGCGTGTATAGAAATACGCGTGTGCTCACAGGCGCGTGGCGGCCCTGACTGATTTGCAACTTGAAGTTGTCGCGCGCTGTAGGTAATTATCTTGGCCGGCATAGGCGAGTGACGGAGGCCTGGTTAAACTTTATTGACATTTAATTTAAATAAAGATATAGATTTAAGTATAGCACTTTAAGCCAAACCGAATCGAATCTGTCTGCTAACATTGCTATAAGAAAGAGTAGTTATGTTTCAGGCCACAGCGGCTATTTTTCGAGCTGACCGTGACCGTGTGGACGGCTCGTCAGACGAATATTCGTCGATAACGAAACTGGGATACAGACTAAAAATAACAGCAGTTTAATTAGAACTGTTTTAAGACTATATTAGATTAATATTTGACTTATGTTTGAAAAGTTTTAATATTTATTTATTTACTTCGGGCACAATACATTAATTAGATTTAATTAATCATAGAAAGTTTGAAGATTTAATTAATAATTTTGAGCAAATTGTGTGTTGGTAAGAGTAGCTTTACTAAGAAGTTTATTTAGAGATTGTTATAACCTACTTATCTACATATATTACAAATGGTCTATTGATTACTTACATAGGGTACTTGTATGAATACGGTAGAGAGAGCACACATACGATTACATATAAAGAATTTGAATTTTGTCCAGTAAATGTAGCAAAAAGATTCATGCCAACTGACCCATGTGGAATTTTACCCATGTATTATACTGCGAAAGCGTACGCTGTGTCAGCTAGGTCCATACATCTTCCGTATAATCTGATGTAAACGTCGAAAGCGGCCGCTTATCTGCCGGCAAGTAATGCACCGCATTTGTCTTCCCCATGGATGCTCATCACTCTGCCGAATCATATTCTTCTTCATCTATCAGCATCATTAAGAAAAAGTAGATTAGGCTTCAAATATAGCTGCGTATTAGCTGTTAGACAGAAAAGTTCTCGAGTGGCGACAAGAGATGGGAAGACGTAGTGTCGGCAGGTATCCCTCTAGAATTCTAGATGAACCGACGATCTGGTGAAGGTCGTGGGAAATACCTGGACTGGAAGTGAGCAGCGCATGATAGGTCGTTGTGGGAATCCTTTGTCCAGCAGTGGACGTCATTTGGCTGAAACGATCGAACGATAGTTGTGTACTTTCTCAATCTCAGTCGAGCCCATCCACTGATATACATTTCATAAAAATATTTATTACGCTCGGGCGAAAAGCTTTGACTAGATTACTTTTTGCAAAAGGTTTTTACGATACTCTTTTGTCAATCATATCGAAAGTGCCTTTGAAGATTGCGTGTCTATCATAAACTGCAGAGCGTGTATCAAAATATTTATTCTAAAAGGCTAATCATATTTTATGTTAAAATAAAATACCATTGCTCTTTTAAGTCTGAGACGAAATAAAAACTGTAATTTATTACATTGACCTTACTAATGGGCTGTGATGTTTTAAATGTTTAAAATGAATTTCATTTATATTTCAAACAGTTTATTGCACTTTGTCACATTGTCACATTACAAGGACTTATTTGGTTGACAAAATTAGTTTGGCTCAATAAATAACAAATGTATGATAGATCAACCTCATGATATGGTAGACTTAGTGTTCTATCATTTAAGAAGAAATACATGCTATTCAAGAGAATTACAAATATTGTGCGAGTACAGGAAACTGTAATCGATACATGTTGCTAATTTCATTCTCCAAAAGGCGTTTCTATAAAACAACATGTTTGGATATCGTGTTTGCTTTGATTAGGCTGACCATGTCTTCAATAGACATCCGTGTAATTGATAGTTAGTGCAAGCGGCGTTGCGTGTCTGTGAAGCCGCAGCCTCCGTGCGGACAGGAATAAGGGCTTGTGCGCACGGGACTTTTGTCTCCGTGACTTTTTTGAAGTCCATAGAGATGTACGGAGGTGCGCGCACATAGCGACGTGACGGCGACAGAAACTTTTTTACGTTTTCTAACATTAAATTGAGGTGACAAAAAAGTTACGGTGACAAAAGTCACTTGTGAGCCCTTAGCCCTTAGTGAGCTGCCACACTGGCGGATTGCAAGCGTTTTCAAAGCGGAGCGCGTGTTCGCTGCGTCGCCGCTCCACGCTTCTAATCCGCCAGTGTGGCGAAGCCCTTAGCCGGTTACGGGAAACGCGACCACTCTACCGTAATTAATTATAATAATAATTTGAGGTAATGGTTTAAAATAATAGTAAAATATTTTAAATTGTTCAAAACGTTTTCAGTGTTAATTAATGGCTTTCAGATAGTGGACGATATAGATTTTATCCTTGTTCTTTCGTCAGTTTAAAGAATTTTTTATGTGGCTGACTTTTGATAGAAGTAAAGTGCAACAAAGATATTAGTTTTTGACATTATTTTTATACATTATTGTAATACTTTTGCGTCCTGAGACATTGAGATTGAATCGTGATAATTCCAGTGAAAGGGGAAAATAGGTGACTTTATAAAAAATCAGTCCATTATGCAAATTTAATAAAATTGCCTTACATTTCGTGGGAAGGTAAGCATATAAAGAGTCAATATCGGCAACCCAAGAATGAATGGTACATAATGAAAATATATTACTAGGGCTGCTCTCGTAAACGACCGTGGAGGCGAATGTTATTCAAATAAACATTACCCTGCAACGTCGTCACGGAGTTTCAGAAATCGTAAAATTTATAACCATGCTTATGCTCATGCGGTACTTACGATTATGAGAGTATTCAGTACCTCTAGTAGGAAAAACTTTCGAGTTCGTTTCGTTTGCGTATTCAAAGTGTCATCGAAAAATTTTGTATGAAAAATTAAACAGCGCCCCCTAGGGCGGCTATAATATAAACGAAACGAACTCGAAAGTTTTTCGTACTAGAGGTACTGAAGCGACCACCTAGCTTGTCCATAGGGGTAGACCCTTAGTTTACTTTTTTAAACCTAGATACTAGGATAGGAATAAAAAAAATAATTGGTAGCCAGCTTAAGTCTTCATTCATTGTGTACCTGTACCGCTAAGTGGTGTAGAGCTAAACTTTTTACGATGTATTCAGATATAGGTAATATTTAATTCATTTACATTTTCACATTTATTTATCTTTGGTAACTGTGTTGGATTTTGAACTGACCATTCAAGTTCTTGGATTTTACAATGAACCAAAAAAACCAGCAGGAAATGCTAGGTGGTCGCTTTGGTATAGGCACTTACCCACACGGGCCACGTTAACGGGACATCAAGAAATCAATTATTCTCTCTTAATTCCCCACTATTCCAGAAGACGAGTACTTCAAAATGAAGTGTGTTTATGAATACTGAAGCGTCCGTGTGCAGTGAAAATCTGCTATCGCATATCTCGACGACTGTTCTAATGCTGCTTTGTAGCTTTTTATTTAACTTTCCAATACTCAAGCTAACCCTCCAATACTCGTGCTTGTAAAAACGTCAGATATTTTTGAATTAAAAATGCAAGAGGTACCAATTTCAAGCTCGGACCAACTATGACGTCATTGGATGAATAGAAATCTCGAGCTATTTGGCGTCAGCGACGTGCAACGCCATTCAACCAGTCGAAAGTTGCATTAGTTTTTTATCCTGCGGCGCGCCCCGCGGAATTCCTTTGTGATTCTTATTTTCCACCCCTTTTGTGGACTTATTCAATTGTCTGACATTTCAGAAATATATTTAACCTCGGCTATGGTGGAAGTTTTATTTATACTTAAGAATTTAGTTGTATTCAAAATGGTTTGTTTGTAAAGAAAAAATATATTCGCACCAAACAGTGATGCAGGTTCAATGCATATGAACAGCTGTAGAAGGGATGCCAACAATTTGTCAAATTAAAGCGTAACCGTACATCGGTTCATAAGAGTCGTTTCCTATTTAGCTGTCTGTATATTACCTACTCAGCGGTAAAGGTACCTTCCCGTGTAAGATTGATCAAGTGCGCTTGCACCACGGCGATCCATCAGCACAGTCGCAGAGGAGCTCTCCTGAGCTCTACCATTAATTATGACATAGCATCTAAGAACATCTCTCATTTATTGCTAACACACTTACAGTAAAGCTTGTAGTAAATACTAAATAAGATTCACTTGATAGGTAGGAAAGAAATGTTTGCCATTTGTAAAAACAAGAGTCAAGATACGCCGGACGAGTACTCCGGCAATAACTCTAAACTATAAGTAGGGTATAATCTAGTTGTATACCCCAATAGTGGTGCTGAATGTCAATGAAGTGATCAGCGGGCCGGCCTGCGAGATAGCTGACGGCCTGATGACGGTCATTACGGAAATTTGGGGAATTCGCGGCATCACCCCTTTCGCCGCGCGACGTGACCTGACGGCTAAGCGGCTGTGCGTGAGACGACGGCGCTAGCAAGCCGTTACACACACATGAATATTTCCAGCAAATCTCTTATGTTCGGTAAGCTAACCTTGTAAAGGGACTAAAAAGGTATTTTGGGAATCTACCTTTTTGACAGCTTAACGTAAGATCAAACGACTCGGAAAATTTTGGTTTAATATTATTACGAAGCGCCATTTTCGTAGTCACTAACTTATGTGTATAGCGGTTTATGTAGGTACGTTACACCCACGCAATTTGGTGTTAATACATTGTCTGTACCTCCTCTGAAACTGAAACTAGTGCCTATCCCTTAAAAGAAAAGTCGTGTCGCCCAGACAAAGATTGTGTTGTTAATTTATTGCAGGTAAGAAAGCAGCTTTTACAGCCTTCTACAGAGTGCGTTAGTCATAAAGATACCTTGAGAAGTAGCGCGCCGAATAATCGCGGGCATAACCTCGGATGCGGGGCAACTTATTATTCACGGTACGTCAGCAAACGCAACTTAAGGCTTGGTATTTCTGCTAAAGTAGATATTTCGCGCTGTCAAAATCTGCGCGCGCAATACTTCGCCGAAGACAGCGCGCCAAAGAGCTCTCGCGGCTACACAGTATAGAAATACGCAGTTTAGAAGTACGCAGTTGGTTAATTCGTAATACGAAATTCGTTGACCTGTGAATTTCCTTCTGTTATAGCTGTGTCTGGTTTATGGTATCAACAGCTGCTCGCTCGAGAAGTCGAAACTAATTAATGGTATTGCGTACTCGAGTTGTTTTTGTATTGTGGTAGCATTTTGACCACAATGTCTTACGGAATGATTTGATATAAATAAACACTGTACATTTCTGCATTTAATGTGTCCTGAATGTTATTTGAAATTTAAAGGTGAGTCTTTTCGTCGAACTTTTGTCTTGTGTGAAGGTGAAAGTAATTTAACTTGATAAAAGCACTATTTGCTAAACTAGTGTATTTTTCCGCGCCACTAATAAAACATTTACTAATTCGGGTCGTAAAGTTTCACAGCTCTCACGTCATTAACTACTATTACTCGAAATTAGAAAAATTAGAATTTCCAATAAACGTTTTGAAACTTTACTTTATTATTGAGAAAGTTGATTCTTTTAGGGTTCCTTAAATATTTAAAAGAAAAATATATTGAAAAAAATGTATTTATCCCTTATCCATCAAGATTTTTGTTCTTATAAAAAACCTTTTTAATTCATCAATCCGTTACAGCTGCACATGGAGAAGGACTAGCATGTGAACATTACGAGTAATATCACAGGTAATATGAACAAAGCGGTGATCACCAGAATTTAATTTACAGATTAAATACTTAATTCGTTATTCATTGACTAGGTGCTGTTTCTTTCTATGTTTCATGAAACTAAATTATAGGCTTATGTTTAACTTATCACCGGATACTGAAATGTAGCGTCAGAAAGCACTTTTTACTGCCAAAAATAGTATTTTTTATTATGGACAGATAATAATGTGACTAAATTGTTCGATTCAATTATACTTGTCATAAGTAACTAGAGAAAACCAATAAATTAGATTATTAACTAATTTCAACTTCCCAAAGTTAGTTACTACGGAGTTAATGTAAAACTTATTATTTCCTGGTAGAGGTGTCGATGCCGGTGGTTTGAATTTAGTTGTAGTTCATTTTGTTAGAAAATACACGTTACTCAATTCAAATTTTAAGAGAATCGTAAATAAGATTAAATTGAGTAATATTGGGTCAAGTAAAAAATAATAAGCACTGAGGTCTCAATACCGCAGTGATGAAGGATTACGAAATTTTGAAAAACTATTGCAAGAAAATCTTCTTATTTGGTTCAGGTAACTACTGGTACGAAGATGGAGCCATAGGAGACGATAGCAGCTGGTATTACCAGCTTTATCTTTGGTCACTGATTTTTATTTATGTTTTAATGACCATTTTCGAGACAATGGCCGTGACGATTGGCGACTACCCCGAAAATGAGACAGGGGATGCAATAACTTTGGCTGTAAGCCACACCATCGTCTTGCTGAAGATATTTTCATTGCTTATCAACAAAAAGTTGATAAGAACCACCAACAGAAATATGGTTGAAATCTGTGAAGCTTATGAAGATCCGACGTTAATGGCAGAGAAGTATAAATATGTTAAGATAAACGTTATGGGGTATTTCGGTATAGTGTATTGCACTTGCTTATTTTATGTGGTCGAAGGAATCCGGAAGGTATATGCTGGTAAGAAGTGCTATCTATTATCATAGTTTAAATTTTAAACACATGTATGTAATTCGTTATCACTTGTAAGTATGTTGCCCTTGCAGGTTCCCACTTTGAGACTGTTGTTACTTACCCTCCAAGTTATGTGGATGAATCACTTTTTGCTGGGTTAATCCGGGTTTC
This sequence comes from Ostrinia furnacalis, assembly GCF_004193835.3. Classification (NCBI taxonomy): domain Eukaryota; kingdom Metazoa; phylum Arthropoda; class Insecta; order Lepidoptera; family Crambidae; genus Ostrinia; species Ostrinia furnacalis. Next base: position 300,511 of record NW_021131484.1, on the reverse strand, counting down.
CACTACTATAGTTTTATTAATAATGATGATAACCATGATAGTAGCAGTGGATACCTTTACCATGGCTTACTTGATCATGTTCAAGTACAAGTTCATAACACTGAGACACTACCTCGAAAGATTATCTGAAGACTTTTATAAAATGAATGATGTTAATCCAAGACTTGCTGCTGATAAACTGACAGACGGGGTAGTGGAAGGAATAATTATGCACAAGGAATTGTTAAGGTAAGAAAACACCATTTATTGATAACGTTAAAATTTTGCCATTGAACTAAGCGATTGAAATTACATATGTTGATTTTTTTATTTTCTTGTCTTGGTATACAATAAAGTGTTATCTATGTTCCTAAAAAAAAGAAAATTTAATCAACAGATTGGCAAAAGACATCGATCAAGCCTTTGGAACAGTGATAGCTCTACAACTGTGCCTAAGCTCTGGTTCTGCAGTGACCCTGCTCCTCCAAATTGCCGTAAGTGAAAAATAATTTAATCAAACTGACTGTCAAGACTTCGTTTTAATATTTGCAATTTTAATTTCAGCTAACTCCGATGACATTCGTGGCGATTTTGAAAAATATACTCTTCGTCGTGGCACTCTTCTTTTTATTGGGCTTATTTTTGTGCAACGCCGGAGAAATCACGTATCAGGTACACTACAATTACCCTTGTAGATATAAAAAAAATATGGATTTTGATGCAGTGGAATAATAAAATTTTTATTGCTTTGAACTGTGAAGAATTATAGGTATTATGACATCATAAATCGATGTATCGTAAATTTGCGAATATCAGGTTTCGCTATACCGTCTGGCCAGCGCGACAGCGCAGCGTGGGGAAAGTAGGTCAAATCTCCATTTGCCTGAGGAAAAGTGACGAGGGGTGTGCTTGTGGTAGTGGAGAAGAAATAATCTGATGGTGATAACGTAACATTTCGCTCGTACGTTCGTTTCAGCTGAATGACGTCCGCTGCTGGACAAAGGCCTTCCCTAAAGGTTTCCATAACAACCGGTCCTGCGTTACCTGCATCCAGGTTCTTCCTTCACCAGACCATCGGTCCACCTAGTGGGGGGCCTACCCACGCTACGTCTTCCGGACGTCTTCCAGCCTGTGGTCGCCACTCGAAAAGTTTTTTGCCCCAACGGCCATCAGCTCTACGAGCTATGTGCCCTGCCCATTGCCACTTTATTATAGCAATTCTGCAGGCTACTATGTCGGTCACTTTGTTTTTTTTTTGCGTTATTATTACATAAATTTAACAGCTGAAAAATAGCTAATGTTTTATTAATATCGATAAATGAAGGGCTTTAAATTTGTAGGCGTCCCTGCTGCCCGACGCGTTGTTCTACTGCGGCTGGCACGCATGCGTATGGCAGCCCCCTCGGCGCAGTGTCAGGAGACTGGTCCTGCTGGCGTGTGCGCAGGCGCAGCAGCCGCTCGTCATGAAGGCCTTCAAAATGATACAGCTCTCTTACAGCACTTTTCTGCAGGTTCGTTTGAAAATACGACCTCATTCTTTTTTTCTTCATTGCTTATTAAACGTTTCCTGTCTGTATGCTAAGCATAATTAAGTATTTATCTTAATTTTTTTCAGGTGCTAAGAGGAACCTACTCTGTATTTGCCTTATTTTATGCACAAACTAAATAAGCAGAGAAGAAAGCTTTGATCAAAATAAAGTACCTACTTAGTTGATGTTAATTTTAGATTGGTAAACATACGGTACATTAAATATGTCGTTATTAAATTGTTTTGCAACAGTATCCCTTTCATTTTTTCAACCAAAAGACGTCCAATGTTGTGCGTTAGTTATAAAGATACCCTTAGAAGTAGGGTGTCGAATAATTATGGTTACGTTGGTTACGGTACGTCAGCAAACTAAGAAAAAATAATTTCGTTGATCTATGTATGAATTTTGTTGAGGTGCAGAAAAGTTCTCGAGTGGCGACCACGGGCTGGAAGACGTAGCGTGGGCAGGCCTCCTACTAGGTGAACCGACGATCTGGTGAAGGTCGCGGGAAGAGCCTGGATGCGGGCAGCGCAAATCGTTCATTGTGGAAAACCTTGGCCTGGGCCTTTGTCCAGCAGTGGACGTCATTCGGCTGAAACTAACGTATGAATTTCCTTTAGTCCTAGCTGTGTCTGGCTTAAGGTATCAACAGCTACTCAATCCCGAGAAGTCGAATTGAACATAACCAGAAAAAAACTTACACTATGGACTGCTGCGTATTTATATTTAAAAAAATACAAATAAAACCTAAAGAAATGATAATAATTGGTTCTCTGCATATGTTCTATGCAAAATCGGACAAAATTATTCTTAAAAAAATGTTAACTCGTCGTTAAAAATGCTATCTTTTGTCATCGTAGCTTAATGAGACATCCCAATATTAGATATTAAATTGAGTTCAAAATTAAATTGTTATAATGCAAACTTTTTGAACTTTCTATTTCTTCATTCACCTTAATAAAATTGCCAATAAATTAATAACGAAGAAAATTTAATTAAGCCCATTTTCTTACAGTAGCTACTTAAAACATTGCTTTTATCTTACGTTGAAACAGACTTTGTTAATCCCTTTCTTTAAGAACGAACTTGTAATGTTAGCAATGAGAAGTAATTTTATGTATCTTTCATTCTTTTAACATGGTTAATTAAATGGAAACAAAGACGTACCGCGATAGTACACAGCGAAATAATAATTAATCAAAATCCTGAGCAGGGCCCGTCGGCTAATAGGAAACTTTTCCCTTGGTGTGGAGGTGAAAGTAATTTAACTTGATAAAAGCACTATTTGCTAAACTGGTGTGTTTTTCCGCGCCACTAATACATAAAAGATTTACTTATCGAGCCGTAAAGTTTCACAGCTCTCACGTCATTAACCACTATTACTCGAAATTGCGAAATAAGGACTCCCAATAACAGCCAGCTTCCAAACTTTGCTTGATATTGGATACAAGGCAATTTTTAGGGTCCTTTATTAATTAAAAATCTCATTCATTAACGTTTTTGACCTTCAATTACTGATGAATAATGCTAGTAGACCATGAGCCGGAAGACGTAGCGTGGGCAGTGGCAGGCCTCCTACTAGGAGGACCGACAATCTGGTGAAGGTCGCGGGAGGTGCCTGGATGCGAGCGGCGCAGGACCGGTCTTTTTAGAAATCCTTGGGGGAGGTCTTTGTCCAGCAGTGGACGTCTTTCGGCTGAAATGAATGTCAGTAGTTGTGTGGCTACAATTTACTTCAAAATGATTAGAATCTACTGATTAACGTATGTTATCGTTGACTAACTGATTCAGTGGGTCTAGACAAAGTGCAAATTATAATCGCAAACCAGTCGAAAAGTGGTCGAAAAGCCCCTTTTTTGTATGGAGTTTTGACGGATTCGATTTTCGATTCGATCAAAAAGTGCGTTTTGTCTAGGGGGGCTGAAGTGAAATAAAACCTATATTATTTGACAACTAAAATTTTTTCAAGCAAGAATATTATAAAATTGATCTCGTACTGACAGACAATTGCATTCACATTATTATAGCAGAGTAAACGAGTAAATTAGATGATTAGCCAATTTCAACTTTCCGAAGTTAGATAACTACTTCGCACAGTTTGTGTGAAACTTGCCTCTTGCTAGCTGGGCGAGGTGTCGCAGTGAGAATTTACTTGTAGTTCACATGTTAACAAAGATCTGAGACTTTATTACAATTTTATCAAGAACTTATGCAAACTATTGTGGTCACATACCCCAAAAATGAAAGATTACGAGATCCTAAAAAAGCATTGTAAGAGAATATACCTTATCGGCTCAGGTGACTTTTGGTACGAAGATGGAACCATAGGGGATGACAAAAGCTGGTATTATAAGGTTTATAGTTGGTCACAGTTATCTGTTTACGGTTTCATGACCATTCTGGAGATAATGGCCGCGATGATTGGCGACTACCCTGAAGATGAGAAGCGTGATTCAGTGACGTTCGCGGTGAGCCACACGATTGTCATGCTGAAGATATTTTCGGTGCATTCTAACAAACAAATGATAAAAGCTATGAACAAAAATATGGTGTACATTTGTGAAGCGCACGAAGAGCCGACGTTAATGGCAGAAAAATATAAAATTGTCAAGATAAATGTTTTGGCGTATTTTAGTATAGTGTACGGTTCTGGCTTGTTTTATGTTTTCGAAGGAATTCGAAAGATATTTGCCGGTAAATTTATATTATATTTTTTAATGTTTAATGTCGTTTTATGTTTCAAATGGACACTATTTGTTGGCTTTGCCAGTATTGTAGAGCCAAATACATATAAAAAGGATTTTATAGTCATCTCTATTATTCACTAACATGTATAAGTCACGGTAATACTATCTATATAAGTGCTTCCAGGGTCCCACTTTGTGACTATCGTTACCTACCCTCCGAGTTATGAGGATGACTCACTTTATAGCGTGGCATTTCGGGTCTCTACTACAGTCATTTTATTCATGCTGTTACTGACGATGATAGTGTCTGTGGATTCCTTAACCATGATTTACTTGATCATGTTCAAGTACAAGTTCATAACACTGAGAAATTATTTCGAGAGGTTAACTGAAGATTTTTACAAGATGAATGATGTTAATCCAAGGGAAGCTGCTGATAAATTGACAAATGGATTAGTGGAAGGAATAATCATGCACAAGGAATTGCTAAGGTAAGACATGAGTGACATCCTTGTTTCTGTTTATAAATAAGCTGCATGAGGGGTGCAATCTTGGGATGCAATACCTAAAAAGGTAATCAGCCACACGCGTTTTTCGCATACACAATAGTCTACTTTAAAAGCGACATTATAACTCCATTTTAAGATCTGGATTATTGTTATTATGCTGGATTTTTTATCCTTGTGTGTCTATTTAATTTTTTTTTGTTCTGTCAGGATGGCAAAAGATATCGACCAAGCCTTCGGGACAGTAATAGCTCTACAACTGTGTCAGAGCTCGGGCTCGGCAGTGTCCCTGCTCCTCCAAATTGCCGTGAGTGAAAAATATTTTATCGAAACTGGCGTTTTCAAGACCTGGCTTTAAGATTTGCAATTTTAATTCCAGCTCTCGGACCAGTTGACGTTCGTCGCGAGTATGAAAATAATTTTCTTCGTAGCTGCACTCTTCTTTTTATTGGGCTTATTTTTATGCAACGCCGGAGAAATCACGTATCAGGTTTATACCAAAATTTTAAAACTTTGAGAGCCGAATCTCGGTGCTGTACAGCTAACTTGCTTTTTATCAATTTTAGTTAATTTAGCTTAACTACTCACACTATACTATAAAACAAACAGTGAATCAGTTGGCTAAAAATATTCATTTATAGCTTGTCTTTGTCATACGAAATGTATAGAAGAACTGCGTTTGGACAGCTCATAAAGTATGTCAATTGTCTGGTGGTGTTGCCTATTCTATTCTGTTAAAAAAATAATGTTACCTATAGTAAAAGTGCATTAAAACTGTAAACTGTGGTATATTTTTGATGATACAGGCGTCTCTACTACCCGACGCGGTGTTCTACTGCGGCTGGCACGCGTGCGCGCGGCAGCCCCCGCGGCGCAGTGCCCGGCGTATCGTTTTGCTGGCGTGCGCGCAGGCGCAGCGCCCGATTGTCATGAAGGCCTTCAAAATGATTCAGCTCTCTTATAGCACTTTTCTGCAGGTTTGTTTGAGTATTATTAGCGATTGATTTGAGGTTTAGTGCTTTATGATGACTCCATTAAGTACGTCATCTATGGACACTATTACACAGCTCCGAATCTGCACGACTCAGGTTGCTGTTCCATAGTTTCACCATGTTTCACTACTCATCCAACGCTTACGCCCGTCTTCACAAACGAAAATCGAACGCACAACGTTGAATAAAGCTCTGTGATTGGTTCGTGAGTCATCCTGTTTGTTCACGCGCACTGTGAGACCTCATAGTAATGTTTGTGAATACGTTTCCCCAATTTCAAAGATTTGTGGAAACGTAGCCTAAGGCCCTGCTTACACAATCTCATGCGGCTATGGCTTTTTCGAACGTGTGTAGCATCAGCAGAGTGGCGCAGTGGAAGCGTGCTGGGCCCATTATCCAGAGGTCCATGGATCGAAACCACCCTCTGCTAGCATTTTGTTTGTTTGTGTAACTTTTCAGTGTGATGCTTTTTATTTTTGCTAACAAGCTGTGTATGACATTCTACCATTTACTACCATCAAATATCTTCTTCTTTATCTTGTCGTGTCGACAACAAATCTACACAGTATCAGCCCAAACTCTGCTACAAGAGTGGCGTTGTCAGTAGCAATCATTAAATCTTCCTTCATAATTCATACCAGTTGAAAAACGTGCATAGATAGCAGCATTTTATTTTAACATTGTTTGACACAAAATAACTTACGTTTACAGTTTAACTTACGTTTTTTTGTAGTAGTTCTTAAATAAAAGCGTCTGGATATACTGGAAAAGTCTTGCATGCTAACTAAGTAGCAGGCACAGCTAGTTTAAAATAAATAGACACAGAAAGTTAGGATTACTGCAAAAAAGGATGAAATAAATCCGAGGTCCGAACCGCGTATCCAACGACAAGCAGTTTAGCGCCTTTCTGAAGAGATATTGGACAGAGAGGGTTGTCACTTCTATTTTGTTTCCCTTTGATTATAAACAGAAACAGAATTAAGATAGCCTTTGTAAGATACTGTGTCTAAATTGGGGTAATCCCTGTGTGATAGATACCCGAGCCCTTATCCTGGACTTATAGTAATTAGGTCATCCTATCGACGCATCAAGAGTCCACGCTATTGTGAAAAGATTTAAAGTTAGGAGGTACATATAATTGTATTTTTTAAATATCATCACTTTTAACAGCATGAGGACCTCCTACAAAAGTGTCTGAGACCTTAAATTAAGCCTGTTAAGTAAAAACATTTTTTTTCTTCCACTGCGACAGGTTTGGGTCAGTCCAACGACCTTGAGATTCTATAGTTTTTAAGTAACGTTAAGAGACAGTTGGCCACTCTACATAGATTTTATTAATTTATGTTCAAAATAAGCGTCAAATAAAAGTTGGCAACCCTAGTTATATACGACTCTAATTTTATACAGTTGGAGATTTTGTAAAACCACAACCGACTGCGTTGGTTTTATCGCTCATTGACCGTTTTCGGTCTGTGTGCCTAACTTATCGGCTACTAAAATATTTATCTTCTGTTCCAGGTACTGAGAGGGACCTACTCTGTATTCGCTTTATTTTACGCACAGAATAAGTAAACAATAAAATGATCTTAGGTTTAGATCGAAGTAGCATTTAGATGTAAATAGATTTTCAATAATAAAAGTATCTTAAATATTTTACTGTGTTCTTGGAATATCAGTAAAGGGAGTGGCCCAGGATGTTTTATTAAAAACTTGTTTTGAAGTGTTTTAAAAGGCATAAACAATAATAAGAGGAAGACGAGCATATATCACGTAAAAAGATTTCTACATTTAGCATGCCAATGATATTTTAAATAAAACTTAGATGAGAAGTGAATTGTTGGATCCGCTGCATTTAAAAAGGTGTTGGTATTTTCAAACATCCATCCAGGCATGTCATACCAACAATAAACTTGTGAAAAAACTCTACCTATTCCGATTTATACTCGTAAATAATCTTATGGTGTGTTTACACTAAACTTGCATTTTATATCAAATAAGTCAATTATGAGGTCACGGTTAAATGAAGTACCTATTTATGTCCCAAACACAAGCATATTAGTTTTTTCTAAAATTTTCTATCCTATTGGAGAAGAATGGTTGTGAACGATACACCCTAGGGAACGTCGAATATTATGTTTCAAAAAATTTACTGGTAAGAATCCTACCCGTACTCGTATTCTGAACAAGCTTTTAAATTAAAAATTAAATTTATTTATTAAATAGAGTTTTTCAGTTAAAAGTTATAATCGCGTGTGTAAGCACCTTTAGGTAAACTAAAATGCGATCTAAACCGCAAATGGCGCGGGCGGTGCGAATTTCGAAGAGCCCACCTTTGTTTCCACCACAATGGTAGCCTATACACATGAATAATTAAATTAAAGATTACCCAGAACGTGGAACAAAATTGAGGCTTGGGAAGTAGAATTGATTAAAAAGTAAAGTAAATAATAGTAAACGTGGCCTTTATGAAATAATTCAAGGAAGTTTTATGAACAACGAATATCGATATGCAAAAGAAAGCAGTAATACTCGTAGTAAATGCATTGTCTGCTGCAAATGTTGAACGAAAACATTGTACGAGTAATATTTATCAAAGTAAATTCTACTTACTATCCACTAAGTGTTAAGATACCAAAAACAATGAATAATTACGATATCTTAAAAAACCATTGCAAGAAAATTTTCTTTAGCGGTTCGGGCGATGTTTGGTATGAAGAAGGAACCATTGGAGATGATAAGAGCTGGTACTATAGGCTGTACAGTTGGTCACTATTTTCTATGTACATGTTCATGACCATTCTGGAGATAATGGCTGCAATGTTTGGTGACTTCCCAGAAGAGGAGATGCGAGACTCAGTCTCGTTAGCAGTGAGCCACGCCATCGTCATGTTGAAGATTTACTTCTTATACTCCAATAAGAATCTGCTGAAGACCATGAACCAGAACATGGTGAGAATTTGTGAGGCTCACGAGGAACCATCATTGATGGCCCACAAGCATAGGATTGTAAAGATTACTCTTCGAGTGTATTTTGGCATTGTTTACGGGTCTACTTTCTGTTACGTCATCGAGGGGATTCGAAAGTTATTTGACGGTAAAGTATCATCAATCATCATTATCGTCATCATAATCAACTTGGATTATAAAATTGGCATCTTGTTAAATTGGCTATTTTATGATGCGAAGATTTGATTAACAAAATGATTTTCATAAAAAAGGTTTGTAACCTATGGATTATTGGCCAGGGAGTCCAGTAATAAAATTTTTGTTTGAAAATAATTATATTTATACATTCTACGCAACCGTATTATTATGGTTGTATTATACTAATAACGAGTACCTATACTGTTCTTGTTAATTTTATGCAGTGTGCTTTCAGGTTCCCACTTTGTGACTGTAGTTACTTACTATCCTTCATATGAGGATGACTCATTTTGGGCTAATGGCTTTAGAATATTTAATACAATAGTTTTGCTTATGTTGATGATGACGATGATTGTGTCTGTGGACTCCCTTACAATAACTTATTTAATCATGTTCAAGTACAAGTTTATAACACTGAGGCACTATTTTAAAACATGTTCCCAAGATTTTTTCAAACTAAATGACGTTGATCCAAGACTTGCTGCTGATAAGTTGACAGATGGGATAGTGGAAGGAATAGTCATGCACAATGAATTGTTAAGGTAAGCATTGAATTACTTTTTTGTTGTTTTTCACAAAATACACAAATACAAAGAACACTGAAGATGTGCCGACGCGTGGATGGAAAAGTAGGTAAATGATGATCAGAGACAACGTAGACATTGCACAAAGTGAAGCTAACGTAAAATGCGTATTTGTTATACTTACATACTTTATGTATTGTGCTCATCAGAATGGTAAAGGACTTTGACCAAGCATTTGGGACTGTAATGGCTCTACAATTGTTTCTGAGCTCGGGAACCGCAGTGTCTCTACTTCTCCAAATTGCTGTAAGTTTAAAAAATGTTGTTTTACCTTTGAAATAAAGTTGTACTAGAATGCCATGCCATTTTAATTTCAGCTTGCGGACCAACTGACTTTAGTGGCGAGTTTGAAAATGATTTTCTTCGTAACAGCACTCGTCTTTATATTGGGCTTGTTATTGTGCAATGCTGGAGAAATCACGTATCAGGTTCATTCAAACTTTTATTTTAACTGGAATACTCTAAAAAGCTAGGGTTCTGATGCAGTTAAATCTCTTTTTTATGACTCCGAGCAGTAAAGAAGTTCATACGACGTGGATCTGGTAAAACAGTGCCATTTTCATTTGAATTTATAGTGAAAGTGAAAATTGAGGTAATATAGGTCTGAATTTAATTTACATAAGCCTTAGTTTAGATATGTTGGTAATACCTTTTTTAATGTAATATTTTTATTCTGAGTGATCGCGTAATGATGATTTACCATACTCTAGATTTGAATAGATCTTGTAACGTCTTTGAAGCTTTAGCTTTTTATCTGTCCAGGGTGAGATGTGTAGGCCAATCCCTGGAGAGGCTTTGTTCCTGCAATGAAGTCATAAACGTCAATTGTTTTTGAAAAAAGGCTGAAGACTAAATAATGATGATGATGATACTTTCGTTTTTCCGAGCAGGCTTCACTGTTACCCAACGCGTTGTTCTACTGCGGCTGGCACGCATGCGTATGGCAGCCCCCGCGGCGCAGTGTCAGGAGACTGGTCCTGCTGGCGTGTGCGCAGGCGCAGCAGCCGCTCGTCATTAAGGCGTTCAAGATGTTTGAACTTTCTTATGGCACTTATTTGCAGGTTTGACTTGTTTTGTCTCAGCGAAATCGATTTATAATGGCATGTTTTTTGTTTTTTTCTTTTTTGTGTTTAGAACGTTTTTGGTTAAAAACTACTTACTTATTTTTATTTTATGTTTTAGGTCTTGAAGGGAACTTATTCTCTCTTCACTTTGTTTTATGGACAAAACCAGTAAAAAGTGAAATAAATAATATAAGTGGTTTACTTTTTGCACGCTTTTATAACACGTTTACTAAGCAATAAAGTTAATAATATAGCTAGATAAGAACCCTGAGTCGCTTTTATTGTAGTGAAAAGTATACGCTATTCAATAAAGAAGTAGTTCTAAATGTATGTTTTATTAAGGCTTGGTATTTCTGCTAAAGTAGGTATTTCGCGCTGTCAAAATCTGCGCGCGCAATACTTCGCCGAAGACAGCGCGCCAAAGAGCTCTCGCGACTACACAGTATATAAATACGCAGTTGGTTAGGTTAGGTTGACTTCCTTCCGTTCAAGCGTCACACTCACAGCACTTTCTAATACAAATCATATCCAAGTGATACAAATTAAATCAACTTTCAAAATTTTTGGGAATATATTTTAGAATCGAATAAATATAGAATATAACTGCCAAAGTAAACACGGTTCAAAGAGGCGTGGCGTCACCCGACCTTCCGGAAGTTCCGCGCCGGCTAAAAGAATTTCAAGATTACGTCACCCGACCTATCGGTAGATCCTCGGGAGCTTGAGCGATTGGAAAAACATTTTATGATCAGTTACTCGTAGTAGCGATTATTTAGAGCTTGGATAATAAATTATAGTTGTTGCAATTCACAAAGCTTTGCATGTAGTTAATTACATTAATCAGTACACGCATCAATTATGTTCAGTCTTTTTGTTTATTAATAAATAAAAATATCATACTAAAATTGCATACATTAACATAGTAACTAAATAAGACGCAATATAAAAATTTCATCCGTTAAAAGCCCTCAAGTTATTTCTGAACTTTAGTTTAGTAAAAGATTTAGAATCTCAAATCGCTTATTTTAAAAATAAAACCATAAATAGAAAACGAATAGAGGTAACTTTGGGAATTTATTCTATCGAGTCAACTTCATCAAATCGTGTTTTCATCCGTTAATAGCCCTAGAAAATATCCTCAACTATGCCCAATAAAAATCTCAGCCTTTAATTTTACTGTTTAGTACCTCAAAAATGAAAAATGAAAACCTCATTTTCGCCATTTTCTCTGCTACCCGGCCTTAAATCCGAAATAAATCTTGCGATGAAAACGTATGTGCTTACAGGCACGCAAAAGAATCCACCATGGCTACAATAAAAAAAGATCGCAGACCCGATAAACGAGTTATCGTTAAGATTTCTGTATCAAATACATATGCAAATGGCGAAACATTCCGGAGTTATGCCTTGCGTGTTAGGAATAAGTTTATGAATAAGTGAAACGCCTAAAAGCCCCGGCTTTGGACTGGTGTGCGACATACGTAATGCCGAGTCAACTGAAACGTGGACGAAACTGTCGGGAATGTATTGACGTATCGGAATGCTTGGTAATAGGGTCATCAAATAATTGAATTGCCTGCTGGGCTTTCGGCTCGTGAGTGGTCGGCTGAGTGACTTTATAACAAGTGGCTATCAGATCAGCTATTTTATTTTCACAATTCACCCTTCTCTCACACAATCACAATCTCTTCTTTTATCGATTCATCGATTGTCCACAGAATAGATATGTCAAAAGAGGTGACAGTAATTAATATAACTGCCAGTTAATAATGGATTCCGTTTCTAGTAGTCGTTTGTTCGTGTCAGNTGTACCTCGCGCGTGGCGCGCGTGTGGTACACGCACTCGGGCGCGCTGCTGCGGGAGCTGCGCTCGTGCCTCACGGAGTTCAAGCGCTACCTGGCCGAGCTGGCGCGCTCCATCCGCGCCGCCGCCGCCGACATGGCGCTCGGCCTCGTGCATCCCAGGTACCTTACGTCTGTACCTCGCGCGTGGCGCGCGTGTGGTACACGCACTCGGGCGCGCTGCTGCGGGAGCTGCGCTCGTGCCTCACGGAGTTCAAGCGCTACCTGGCCGAGCTGGCGCGCTTAAGGCTTGGTATTTCTGCTAAAGTAGGTATTTCGCGCTGTCAAAATCTGCGCGCGCAATACTTCGCCGAAGACAGCGCGCCAAAGAGCTCTCGCGACTACACAGTATATAAATACGCAGTTGGTTAGGTTAGGTTGACTTCCTTCCGTTCAAGCGTCACACTCACAGCACTTTCTAATACAAATCATATCCAAGTGATACAAATTAAATCAACTTTCAAAATTTTTGGGAATATATTTTAGAATCGAATAAATATAGAATATAACTGCCAAAGTAAACACGGTTCAAAGAGGCGTGGCGTCACCCGACCTTCCGGAAGTTCCGCGCCGGCTAAAAGAATTTCAAGATTACGTCACCCGACCTATCGGTAGATCCTCGGGAGCTTGAGCGATTGGAAAAACATTTTATGATCAGTTACTCGTAGTAGCGATTATTTAGAGCTTGGATAATAAATTATAGTTGTTGCAATTCACAAAGCTTTGCATGTAGTTAATTACATTAATCAGTACACGCATCAATTATGTTCAGTCTTTTTGTTTATTAATAAATAAAAATATCATACTAAAATTGCATACATATATTTTGTTTGTATTGGTCTGGGTGTTTTCTTTCCATAATTTATGTATAACGTATGTACAACCGATGTGAACAACGCCTCAACGTGACCACGACCGCTCTGCCAAGAGCGTAACGAATAAGAAGAAGTATGTACGGGGCTCTGTATCGAAAATCACTATGAGCAATGAGCATCACACACGGTTACCTGGAGTGCATTACCGCAGCAAAATTTTTATAAATGTTGTGCTTTAGAGAGTCGAGAGTATAGCAGATAATGTATAGTCCATCGTGAGCAGAAATTTTTCCACTAATAGCAAAATTCGTTCAAATTATAGTTTTAAAGTTATTAGGAAAACACAGATTTTGCTGGGGTAACGTTTCAAACATTACCCTGGCAATTTTTTTTTAAGTCGTTCTATCCCGGAACCAAATACATGGATAGATAGCTCTTGTTGCGTAGTAATTTGTCCACGAATAGCAAAATTTGTTCGTGTTCCGGTTCTCAAGTTATTTAGAATTTTGCTGGGGTAATGTTTTGTGATGTCCCAGATCTCGTAAACGGCTAAACGCAGAAGATTGAAAAAAATACCAATGATAGACCTTGATATGTTCAAATTAGTTCAAACATTATCATTGATTTGAATGATAAACACCAGTGTTATTAAAGGATGACATTGCAAGGTGGTGCCAGTCCAGTCTTAAATCCGTTGATATATGCTGCATCTGCCATGTTTTTGGCTAAAAGATTCTTCTATCTTGCAGCTTAGACCTTTAGCTACAGACCTTAGACAGTATTTTTGAAACATTCTTACGCATGGTGGAGGAAGGGAAGTTCTATACACTCAAGTCTACAAGGAGTCACATCAACTCCAGTTTTAAATCCGTTGACATCTGCTGCATCTGCCATCTTTTTGGTTAGAAGATTCTTCCATCTTGCAGCGTAGACCTTTAGCAACAGACCTTAGACAGTATTTTTGTGAAAATTCTTACGCATGGTGGAGGAAGGGACGCTCTTGACACTCAAGTCTACAATAGTCACATGAACTCCAGTTTTAAATCCGTTGACATCTGCTGCATCTGCCATCTTTTTGGCTAGAAGATTCTTCTATCTTGCAGCTTTGACCTTTAGCTACAGACCTTAGACAGTATTTTTTATTATTTATTTGTGTCAGTGTGCTCTTCTAAAGAGTGTAAGACGAGTATGTAGGTACTATTAAAATGTAATTTTAACTCATTGGTTTTGTCTCATATTTGAGGAATGTACTATGTATCATGAGTAGAGTCTTCGTTTAAATGGATGCGAACGATTTAAATTTCAATAGGTAGACAAAATTGATAATTCTTAATTATCAAAAATTTTAGCTTTCTCCAGTAACACTGATATTATTATACTGTGACTCATCAAAGTCATCATTGTCAAAAATATTGACAAATCGCGAACTGTCACGGCCAAAAAACTGACACGCGTCCGTCCTCCGTAAGCGCCACCGCGCGACTGATTGAGATTGTCCAAGCCGTCATGGACGATTTTTTCCACATTTTTTAACATAGTAACTAAATAAGACGCAATATAAAAATTTCATCCGTTAAAAGCCCTCAAGTTATTTCTGAACTTTAGTTTAGTAAAAGATTTAGAATCTCAAATCGCTTATTTTAAAAATAAAACCATAAATAGAAAACGAATAGAGGTAACTTTGGGAATTTATTCTATCGAGTCAACTTCATCAAATCGTGTTTTTGCAAAGTTACTTGATCTAGTATTTAGTGATTTTTAGTTTTGATAATAGCACATAAAAAGAAAAAGAAAATACGTATTTATGGAAAATAAAGTCACTTTTATTTATATTTTTCGGTATTAATTGTATTTTTTTGGTAAGTAATTAACTACTATTTGTTTGTACTAATAAAATTATGAAAATTCTAAATAATAAAGTTAGTAATCAGTCTGAATCTCACTCATTGCTGTATGTAAGTATCAGAAAGTACTTAAGTAATAATACTATTAAACTCTTATTAAATAATCTACATAGACTTAAATCAACAAAAGTCTTTTAAATTTGTACGTATAAATTCAACTTCAGTTATTTTTAAGAAACAATCTGACTCCTAAGAAACAATAAAACAAGAAGCATTTATTTTTTGCAAAGGAAAATGCAATGTTGTGTCGCGGCACGTCTAGCGATCTGGCAAATGCGCGCGCGCTCACGTTCGCGTATTTTTTGCTTTACCGGATCCGCCACCGGATCCGGCGCCGACTCACCGGATCCGGTAGGTCCAAAAACACACCGGATCCGCCGGATTACCGGATCCGCCGGACCGGATTGCAATCCCTAGTGTCAGTCAAATGATGTCCAAAGGATTCTCATAACGACCGGGCCTGCGCAGTTTGTGTTCAGGTGCTTCCCGCGACCTTCACCAGATCGTCAAGGCCTGCTTTAGTATAAATGAGAACAAAAAGGTTTTTTCTCAATTTGTCTTAAAACCCAAATCCATTAATATCGGATGTGGATTACGTAACATGTAGGTTACGTAATGACGAGCTAGTAAGAGACAAAGTTTGGCTTATTGAATGTACATTTGCGCGACGACCGTGAACTTGGTGGAAAGTTCTAAAAGAACGCGGCATTTCAATCCAAAGTTCGCTGGGGAGATGTGTACAAAAAGTCGCGTTACTTCTTTCTATACCAACGAGTGGGAACCCAGCAAAATCTGAAAAAGGAGGTAGACATCTTCAAGCTACTTTTCAACTCGGTGTTTAGGTACTTACTTACATAGATGAGGAAGGGTAGAAACTTCACATACAATATAATGACACCCTGTATGTCGGAACAATTTAACTAAAAATGACAAATGAACTACTTTTACGTCGTGCTAAGCTTTAAAATTGACTAACTTGATATATTGACTGCCGCGTGTCGCGTTTACACATACATTCTTCAGGCCCTTTCTGGCATTACCCACACCTTAAGCTCAAATAAATTTTCCGTGGTGACGGCAATATAAGAATATGTGGAAAGGCCCAGCGGTATAACTTAACGCTCTGCGGAACGACTTATACGGTCACATTCTGTAATCGCCATGGGGAAATTTATTTTCAACGTTATAGGATTTGTGATTAACAGCTAGTTTTTCTCTGTAGGCTTTTGAATAAAGTCTGTAGGTAAGTAACGGTAGAATTTGGATACCTATAATTTAATTAGGTCAGTTAATTAGCCAACTTTTCAAAGAAAATCGCTTTGTGATCTCGCTGCCGTTTAAAACCTATTTGAATCCTTGACAAGTATTTCGCCAATTCAAGGGAACTTTAGTACTTATTTTCACGTTTATTGAAGTCTTTTTGGAAATCTCCTTGTAGCAGTTTGTATATTTCATCAAAGCCGATAAATGAGCTATTTAATTGGAGCGACCTACTGAAAACAAATCT
Source organism: Ostrinia furnacalis (assembly GCF_004193835.3). Classification (NCBI taxonomy): domain Eukaryota; kingdom Metazoa; phylum Arthropoda; class Insecta; order Lepidoptera; family Crambidae; genus Ostrinia; species Ostrinia furnacalis. The sequence goes on along the minus strand of NW_021131484.1, from coordinate 283,958 downwards.
CTTTGAAGAAACAGCTTTTATGAAAACATTATTGAACCGTGCGGCCTACGTTCGGTCATACATAATAATGCCTACTCGTTAATACTCCAAAACGTTCTGTACATTCAGAATGTACGTTTTTTCCTATATTCAATAATATTTTGACTGTCGTTGAAAAAACAGACGAGAGGCTGTCGTGTTCGTTCAATGAAATGAAAACATGGATTTCTAATTAGGTTAGGAGTTCAACAAGATTATGCTGAACACGTGAAAGCGGGCTTGTGCTAGTTTGACGCAATGGTGTTGAACTGATTGGAGATTCTGGGCCACTCTCATTAATTTATGATTGTACGCTTAGATAATTTAAGGCTGAGTTGCACCATCTTATTTATTTATTTATTTATTTTATAGAAACCAACAGTGATACATTGAAAATATTAGTTATAAGATTTAGACTGATAGTATAGCCAATGAAAGGTTTCCCTTTTTATAAAAGTACATTGTTGTTGGGAAAAAATATGACTTATCTTATTTTAACTTTAACAAATGTCAAACTCCGTACAAAAAAACACCGGTTATTGTTAAAGTCAGTTGGTGCAACTCAGTCTAATAATCGTCCGTTTTATGTGAATATAACGAAGTCTTACAAGGATCCTATTCCAGACGCATTTTATTCCAGCAAGATGAAGCTATATTTGAAAACAAAAGTAATACATAGTCTGAAATTCGTATTTATTCGTAAGTACATGTTTCCTAGATCAATAAAATTGTACTATGGCAGATGGCAAATGTATTGCATCATAATAAATATGAATTTAGTGCGGTTCAGTGTTGTCTGGTGTTGTATTTAATTTTTCAGTAAGCAAATCAGAGCTCTATTGCCAGTTACATCTTAAGACAGTTTTTTAATAGCACAGAGCTCTAAAAGTAGTAGTAAGTGAGCCAAAAGCTTAGGAAGTTATAATGGGCGCCGTCGCAACTGGGAGTCTACTATACAAGATATTTTTTAATTTCGATCTGTCTATCACTCCCATTCACGATATTATTCCAGGGAGAGCGACCGAGCTAGACAGATAAACCCAAAACCATCGTGTTCAAAGCAGAGGCTCTGGGTTGGCATTTGTGGCCAAATTGTTTGTTCGCAACACGCCCTTCTTGGAACAGTGCAACTAGCAAGTGGGTAATAAAGTCTCATGATGCTAAATTTTTATCACCTTACTATAAAATATGTCCTTTGGTTTGCCAAATCGTCTCTTTCCAGTAGCGAAAGAATGGAGTGTTGAGAAAAATGAGACAGTATTATAACTCCGGCTTTTCATGATAAATATTTTTTATTATCCAGTGACAAGGCAAGCAAAGCACAAGATGCAAATGTCAGTGTGATGAAAACTCTTTTTCACTCGGTGTCGTGGAATTAGATATTAATTTCGGGTCGATTTTAGTTACCCGGAATACCTAGTCACAAAGTGAACATAGAATAAACTAAATCAGCTGAACTATAACAGTTGAGATATCTCCATGGGTTCTATTAATATTGATAAGCCGTAGATATATTAGCGCGATTAACATTCGTCTCTATTCACCGGCTCTAGGACGTATCATGTGTATCCTCCGCACTCCCGCATCAACTCAACCATGAAATATTCATACGAGGGAAAAGGTACAAGTTTGGCCCAGTGGATTGTTTCTGCAGGATCAATATGGACGAACTGCTAATGTTTTCATATCTCATCCTAGTATTCATAACGCTTCCGTATGCCGCTCACACACGAAGGGTTTCGTGGATCGCGAATCTTTTTTTCTTCTGCCGCGAATAAAAAAACTTTCGACGCCATAAAAGTATATGAGTTCGTCCCAATACTGCGCCGATGACTTCCAATCTCTCGTAGCGTGTCCCGACCCAACCCTGGAGATTACTTTTTTCTCCCTCATCCAGTAAATTGAATTAAAATGAGAAGCAAACGGATAAAGAAAAGGGTGTGCGCCGATTTTCGCAAGAGTTTCGCGTTTAACGTGCCCCGTCTACGTGTACGTTGTTTTCCCATTGTTTTTCCTTTTAAAATAACAAAACGGTACGTAGAAAGTCTTATCTAACGTTAACGACTTTCAAATATCCTTATACTTTGCGTAAGTACGTGCTTGTGTTCTTCGGAGGTCACTGTGGGATTCTTATTGCGGGAAACAGACACGGAATTGGTGTCAGTTTAATTTTATGAAAATGGAACTAATTTGAAAATAACACTTAAATACAACGTGGTTACAAGGAAATGTCCAAGAATAGTATGAGTATAAGGTAGATAGGGTTATTCTTGTCGGATTAAAAGAAATCATGGGAATATTTTACGACAAACAGACGACGATGAAATCGTGTAATTGGGGTTTAAGTATCTACTTGTATTATAACACTACAAATATAGGCAATAACAGACGATAGTGCCTACATCAAACTAGACATTTTAGGTGCTGTTTTGTAAAAAACAAAGATTATAATTATGTTGTCGATTGTACAATAAATAGCATCATGTAACTTTTTAAATTAATTAGAACTAAAATTAAAGTAATTAGTGCCTGTAGTACCTAGCCAATTAGAAACTTATTAGACGTTAATTTAAACTAGGAAACAAAGGGGTACCTTCCTATTTCAAGTACTTAAGACTTCGTCGCTTAAAGCTTTAAAACGAATTACGAAACGGTATTAGGACCTAATCTGGTTTGACAAATGCTTCTTGAGTAGATTTGGAGCAAAATTTCTTCGTTTCACGGGCTTTGTTCAAAGAAGGCGTTTATCGAATGACCGTCTGAAGGTCTAGGCAATAAAACGGCACAGAAAGGCCTGTCTACTGTGTGGGTACAGACGACAGTATGTCAAGATAAGCTGTAGCATCTTATATCGTGGTAATACGGGCCATATTGCAAAAAAAATGTATGTGTAGTTTGTACTTTGAGGCAATACACGACTTTGAAGTGCTTGATCTGCTTTCAACAGTTTATTGGGCTCTTCAGGAAAACGTAAGTAGTCAGACTTGTGAGATAGATTTACTCGAGTATGTTTTTAGTGTTCGGCTCGAATTCCTGGTAACTGTAATGTTCCATTAGTGTTTTAAAAAGCTTTTTCGTCATGTAAAATTCGCAGCTTTCTTCAATTTTTATCCGACTTCAACAAAAGGAGGAGTTTCTCATTTCGGTTGGATTTTTATATGTGTGTACACCGATTACGCCGAGGTTTCTGATCCAATTTCCGAGATTATTATTTTGATCGATGCGGAATAGCTGCCATATTTTTGTCCCATAAAGTCAAAACTCAACTTTCGAAAACCAAATATTTAGAAACATTACATACGAACTAACTGTATCAACATAATTATTATGATTTCCGAAAACATACTTTCGAAAGCCCTACTCGAAAACCTAAATTGAAAACCTAACTCGAAAACTCTATGTATAATATGTATGTATGTAATTTAAAAATAGTATATGCGTTAAGCTAGCAACCATAACACAAGCATTTTAATTGTTTACTTTGAGGTAATATGTCGCTGTGTGAAATTGTCTAAAGATATTTAATAGATGTGACCTCATAAAAGCTAAATGTAATAAAGAATCTAAACACGTGTGATGTGATATCGCAGAGCGATCTAGGCGCGCCCTTGCGAGTGAATTGTCGCTAAGAAACGCTCCATCTACCGCACAGTCGCACTGAGTTTGTTAGTCAGGATTGCAGCGTATTTATGAAAAATCATTCCTATTGTTCTTAGATAACAAACATTATATCGCAATTTTTTTTTCAGTTTTAACTGTTCATGTACTTACTCTGTCTATAACCATGGCTGATCGAATTTCAATTATTTAGTTGGTCTTTTTTAAAATATCACTATTTAGTACATACGGGTTGTTGTAAAATAATAATAATATAATCGTGTACTTAATACAATGATAAAATTAATTTTATTGAAATGAAAGTCACATCCAATACAGATAAACTATAATGCAATGTAATGTATCGCACATTAATAACTTTTTATTAAACCTAAAATAAGACTATCTGACATAACGAATGTAATATGCACAGCTAATTAAACTACACACATAAAGGTAGAGTTAGGACTCACTGAAAATACAGGCTATTTACGTTTCAGTAAATAAAAGTTTCAGCATCACCCCCCATTCTGTCCTTTTAGAGTAAAAAAAGATAAAATGCGCCTGTAAAAGTTTTAATTTTGATTTCTGCGCAGTGCACCATTCCGCAGGTGGAATAGTAAATACGCCGCTCGTCTGACGGTTCACGCGCCATATACTTCGGGCGTAGGTAATTTCCTACGCTCGTCTCGAATAACTCTTTCTAACTCATTTAGGAGATACCTTCGTTCTTACGTAACACCGAATCTTACGAATGAACACGTTGTTTTGACGCGAAAGAATTGGCCGCTTGATTCATAGTTGGTTCAAGTAATTAAAGTAAGTAATTATTACACTCAGGGATGTGTAAATTAGTAATTTTATCAAAAATAACACATGACAGTTAAAAAGCTTTCATTCAATGACTTGTAAAGTCTAGGTAAGGTACGTTGCCTACTTTTATTCGTCAAGAACCCCTATAATTACTACATTGTCTACTCGAAAATCAACCTACATTGTTTGTTACCCATCTTGGGTATACTAATTGCGGCATTATCTTGTTGAATGGATAAACTTGCTTGCAAAGCAAAAATGTGCCCGCTCAACGACTTACGAGGCGGGGAATAAAATTGCCAAAATTATAAAGAACTAGCTTTCCGCCCGCGGCTTCGCCCGCGTGGAATTTTGTCTGTCACAGAAAAACTTTATCGCGCGCGTCCCTGTTTCAAAAACCGGGATAAAAACTATCCTATGTTCTTTCCCGGGACTCAAACTATCTCTATGCCAAATTTCATCAAAATCGGTTGCGAGGTTTAAGCGGGAAAGCGTAACAGACAGACAGACAGACAGACAGACAGACAGACAGACAGACAGACAGACAGACANTCTATGCCAAATTTCATCAAAATCGGTTGCGAGGTTTAAGCGGGAAAGCGTAACAGACAGACAGACAGACAGACAGACAGACAGACAGACAGACAGACAGACAGACAGAGTTACTTTCGCATTTATAATATTAGTTGGGATAATTTGTACAGTCGACAGCGCTTCTGTACAGCAATTTTGTTGCAAAGTAACACCTATTTTAACTGAATAACGCCCGTATTCACAAACATTAATATGAGGTCTCACTGTGCGGGTGGATGCACAGGGTAACACATGAACCAATCACAAAGCTCTATTCAACGCTGTGCGTTCGAATTACTGCTTCACTTAAGCGAGCATCGTTTGTGAATAGGTACGGGCGGAAGATACTGCCATAGTTTTTAACTAAACATGCTGTGTCCAAAGCTATAATGGGCCTAAAATTTCATTGATATGTTTGTTCGGCCGCTATAATTTTATCATTTAAACACCTAAAATATATAAAATATTTTTATTTGTAAGAAAGTATTTAGTTATATTGAAAGGCGCTGGATGCAGGCCGCTACCAACCGGCCCATAAGGAAAACATTGGGGATGCTTATGCCCAGCAGTGGACGCCCCATGATGAGTTTTGTAAAATAATTTATCAGTGGAATAACACAAAATTTTGTCTATTAACACTATTATGGGTATTTCAAATTTTATATTCTGCGTGTGGACTTAGTAAAGATATAAGCGATACAACGGTTTCGGGACTTTGAAATTGTTCAAAGTACCTACTGAACTGTTAGAGCGTTGAATGAGCTATTCAAACTCAACGAATCCGAAAACGATTTGTAGTAATGGATAACTTTCAACAACTTGTAACTAAATCTGTCAGGTTCACATTGTTTTCTTTTACTGCTGAGATTTATGAAAGTTATTTTAGTTTTAAAAGACAGACATTAGTGTTATAAAAGTACTGGCTGAATACTGAAAAAGAAAATCAAACAAAAGTGGCTACTATAACGATTTTCGTATACAAGAACAATGTAAAGCAACAGCAAATCGTCATATCATAGCATATCATGAAACTTTCTTGTTCGGAGCCAATGTAGCAGAAGCCACTTTCATGTAGGTCATACAATGACAAAAAATATCGAAGTAAAAACAACAAAACCAGTATACTTAAGGTCTTTTAATCTAGAAAGCAATGACCTGCCATAAAGTAGATGCCTAGTTTAATTAAGCCACAATAGAATTAATTTATTTTTGTATACTTTATTTTCTTAATTTACTTAAGTGATCTTGCCAATATACCTACCTACTGCTTTATAAATAAATACTTTGTAAATCTATTCTCAAGAAAACCTTCTTTTCACCAGTTGTTTAGGGAAAAATACATGAAACTGGCAACACTGCTTCTGGAAACGTGGAGAATCTGCAAAAACAACCTGAAAAGCCTGTTTAACATCTCATTTGCCGGATAGGTGGAGCGTTGTTGCCACTGCAGTGTTTTCTCTTTACGACCTAGAAATTTAAGTAGTACAAATTCGTTTAAACCGCAGTACAAGGATAACGAAGTTTTGCACGGTAATAGAAAGTTGGTTACAAATGCTTGCAACGTGAAATGGTGTGGTTTTATTCGGAACTGGGGATTGCTCTGAGCTTTAGCGTAACAGATCGCATAGGAAAAAAAATATTTTCAGCGATACAAGCTTAACCCCATGCCATAAATTTATGACTATTGGCGAATTTTATCAGTCAGTAAAACGCTTTTTTGTTGGTGTGACCTACACGAAATGGTTATAGTTCTATGTATGGTTTTGGGACTAGCTTTAAGACAACGAATTAATGCAGATAAGATTTCCAGACGCTAGCCAATGTAGTTCTTTTTTATCTAGCGTATCCTGGGATTGAACTTGGAGCCAATCTCAGAGTCACTATGCCATTGAGTATCAATTTTTTACGTTTGAATGTAACAGAAAATGTCAAGATCTTATGATGGCAAGGATTTTTCCATCTAGGTATATGTATAAGATTTTAAACTTTCGCGTTCCATTTCAACTAAAATAGTAAATAAAATAGTAGGTAATTTCAACTAAATGTCGCGTTAAGACCCGTGTCTTACTATTTTAGGTATATGTAGACAAAATAAAACCAAAGGTTTTAAGAAAATAAAACTTGGCAGTGAGTGCGAATAAACGTTTGAGACTTATCTTGTTGCAACAGTATTACAGTACCACGTTACACTACGTCTTACTCGTATCTGATACGGCTGTTGCATATCTCTTTACCATAGATTGTATGCAATAACACCCTCACTAAATCATTGGATAAGAAACTAAACGGGCAACGTAATCAAACTTGCGTGAAGTTGCTCGTGAGCAGAAATATGGCCTGCTGTTCAGTTCACCTACACTTGCTTGTGTTGCATGTAAACTATTAAAGAGATTCCGCCGGGAGATACTAAGTTCTAAAGCTAATTAACTGTATCATGTTGGTATGTAACATTACACAATACACATATTATGTTGAAAATTCTAGAAGGAGTCACGGTAAACGGTTGAATAATAACTCTTCTACAGAGAGGAGTTTTGGCCTGACACTGTGTAGATTTGTTGTCGACACGATAAGAAGAAGAAGAATAACTCTTCTTGTATCTGCATCGTTAAAATTGTAAAAGGGATTTAATTTTTAACTAGGTACACGAAAAGTATTACCAAGGATCATTCATAAAGTCTACTATCCAAACAAATGATAGATATTACTGGTACCTCATGTATTGTAAATTTTTAGTTCTATCTAAATCTAATTGAAATTGAATACCTACTCATTCATTAAATTGTGCGGTCCCTGCAAAATGTGTTAAAATAGAATCGTTCGTATAAAGTTTTAAATATAGTTGTATTTTACACAATCAGCCACGTGAACTCACGGGCGCATTGTTATTGCCCCGCTAAGTCCACTAATTAGTGTTCCGAAACAATCGGGAGAAGTTTGTTAATAAAACTGACCTCAACTATTAATTGCTCCATTTCAAGTGTTACCAACGGTTGGCTGATGATTTCGTACAAAAGATCCACTTTACCGCTAATTATGAACTTGTACGGAGAATGAAGAGCAAAGTTGAATGAAATATTGTTTCCGCTTGTGCTGTTTGCTTTTTGAAGTTTAACTGCCCCTGGAAGTGGTGTTCGCGGGTAGTTAACCAATGTACACATCAGTTTATCTGACGCTCGCTAGCTGTACCCGCAACTTTAACGTCAACAAACGGATGTCAAACCAATCAAAACTTTCCATTTACAACAATTATGGATTATTAAGAGACATGAACCTTGATTCATTCCATATTATAAGTAGTTTATTCAAAATTATGTTACCAATCCGCTCATTAGTTTTCGAGACCGTATGTAACATTTGTACAAAAATTCTAAAAACTAACGATCTTGCCAGTCACAATTTAACTAGGCAACTATTTAGTAAGTTAGACTGAAAAGATAATAAGTAAATACTGTAATGAAGCTATCAAATAGGCAGCTGACTGGATGCTGAGTACCTACGGTTTATTGCTGGCTCAGAAATCGCCATCTAAATCTGTATTGTTTTACTGTTATCTATTGCTATTGTAACTAGACACAATTTAGATTAGGGGTTATTAAAAGGGTAAGTCTAGACTTTGAATAATAAATCAACGCGATCAACGGACACCTAATTGTATTGTTGCAATTTTAGAGCTGCTCGTTTAATATGAGAGCTTAATTTTAGTTTTGACACGTGCTAAGGTTTAAGCTTTAGGTAAATATATATACTAGGTCTGACCTACTAAATATTCGAACTTAATACGTTCGTGTATGTATAATCGTTATTAACGCGTTGCTAATACGATACCACCCCTTACCTACAGACATAATGTACAGCCATTAAATGTGTAATTATAAACTAAATCGCGGCAGATTAAAGGGCATGCGTTATAAGGGTTGAGAATGTTCGGATACCTATTATAGCTGGATATAACTTAAACATAATATCCATCGTTACTGCCAATTCTGCGTTGATATGTACACAAAATTGTACGCTGAAAATCGTTATCGATCGTGGGATAATTACGCCGAGCGAGTGCTACGGAGAACAATCCGGTACGTAATTTGTTTTCGTACTGGAAGCGGAGAGCGCACGGGTGGTTAGTGCATGTGTTGCAGATCGGATAATCCCTTGTATAAAATTAGGCTGCCGCCGAAATAGTCGGCCACACACAGCCGATTCGTCAATAGCCGGATTCGACATCGCTCAATGCGAAATTGCGACCGCGCGCTGTCAATGCTGACAATTTTATTACGAGGTTGCCGCTCGCAAAAATTCACTGTTATATTAAAAACTCAGCACTATTTTTCGCCGGATGCTAGTAGTTTTATATTTCAATAACTTAGCCGGTTTTTGTTTTCTGCTTTTTGTTTACGGTCTATAAATTTTTAGGAATAGTTTTTTGATAAACTGTATTGCACGGTGCAAAAAAATGTAGCGATTAGGTATTATTTCTATAGGATTGTCGATTTTAATAGCCAACAGGCGTAGGTTAGATCTTACATACAGAGTAGTCTCCGAAATGAGTTACAAATAATATGGTAAGATAGAGTCGAGAGATATGAAATAACATTTTTACTTACATGCTAGTAATAATATTGTTTGGTGTTAAAGTCCATAACAATAGGCAGTTTGTTGTGCAGTTTAATAAAGGGAGGTTGCAGTTTGTGTTTAGCTTGTTTATAGTTCGCAGTTTATGAGAGTCAAATTATTCTGTCACCAGTTCGGAGAGTTATCTAGCGAGCCCGCCACATTAGTGTTTAGGGGTAATGAACAGTACAACTGTTCTTTTCATAAGTTTTGTTCCCAGTATTTTGTGAACAAAGATTTTATACACTGTTCAAAAAAATTTTTGAAAATAATACATAACAAGTTCCAAGAATTATTGTAATGGTTTACGTTTTCCTACCTGCCTAATAATATGTAAACTGTTAATAATAACTAAGTATATGATTCAATTTTTATTTACTTGCTTTTGTCATAGTAAATGCTGTTTATAAATATGAGTAGAACCATTTTCGTTTTGGCATCTTTTAAAAAATTCTAGCGGCACGTTATAGTGGTTACTTGGACCCATTCCAATGAACACATTTCAAAATATGATTCAGAAGTGAAAGGATATAATCATGGTATTTTCATAAAAACGCTCAATTCATCACAGCCGCTGTCCGAGTGGTATCGCCACAAAGAAAACATTTATCGACAATAATAAGAAGAAAAGTAAAAAGACACCGAAGATCTTCGAACTCGGAAGGCACCTTGAATGAGATTTATCTTCGCAGTGCATCTTGGCACGTTAATGATTAAGTACCTACAGTTTACTTGAATGGAATTGTAGCCGCTTCTGAAATTGTTTACTTTGATATCAAGTAGGTACCTTTGCTCCCGAGTGACTTATGCGTTTCGTTACTTTACGAAGAATAACTTTCATAAGTATGCCAGATATCCTATCCTACTCCTACTAATATTAAAAATGCGAAAGTTTGGATGTCTGGATGTTTTTTACTCTTTCACGCAAAAACTACCGAACGGATTTTGATGAAACTTTACAGTATTATTGTTTATAACCCAGAATAACTTATAGGCTATAATTTATGACGATCTGTGACAAACGAAATTTCACGCGGGTGAAGCCGCGGGCAAAAGCTAGTGCCTGATAAATTGAATCTTCCCTGAGAAAAGCTCAGAATGATAATACAGTGTGTGGTTTTGTAAAACAACGCCTAATAAACTCCTAGTTAAAATTTTATTTCGAAGCTTAAGCCTATTTTTACAGAAATCCAATACAATAGACAAGCGAAATATGACAGAAACGTAACATAAGTAAATTAAATGAAAATATACAAATAAACCTAAGAATAACATAAATTAAAAAGCGTCATCTTTGTGAATTCACCCAGAGTACCTACAATGAAACAAGTCAATCCGTTCAGCTAGTTTATTTAGGGTGTGCAGTGTGAGCGTCAGCGCCGACCTGCTCTGCAGCTGCGTGCGCCCGCGCGGCACCGCCAGCAGCGGCGGCCAGCGGCGCCGCTCCACGTACCTGTCGGGCACGCAGAACCCTATCTTTCCCAATATCACCTCGTTAAGCACTTTACCTCTCATTACTTTGAATATATACAACGCCAGAGCAAAGTTCCTACGCACTTTTTATTTTTATTTTTCTTGTAATTACTTTCATGTGTACTACCACGCACTCCTGAGATGGGCGTTCTTTTACAAAACCTCATCCTGTATAGAAATATACTAAAAGTATTGACCTTACTATAGTTGAGTCAAGATTGGTACATAGTCGTTAAAATTAATTGAGCCTAGATGACGTTCCAATATGAAACTTGCATGACGAAAAGCGTTTACGGAGCCTACTTAGCGCTGTATTATTCGAGTATAGCATTATGCAAATACAAATTTTGAAAGCTTTTAGCGATTTTTACGATGGTTGTATTCCAAAGGGTCTGTTTCAACACCATGTTATTAGCCAATTCATTCCATTTGGTTAAACTTCATTTTATGGTGGCACTAAAATTTGCGCAGCCGTTTAAATGTGGGCTTGTGTTACCAAGTTAGAGATAGTTTGGAACTAGCTAAATTTGCGTTTAGTACGCGAAATATTACGTTTGAATTTATAAAGCGGAGTAAGCAGAGTAGTTTTGAGTCCGGGAAAGGACTACGATTAAACGTTTTGTTTAGTCGCCATAGAAACACTGCGGGCGAACGTAAATTGTGCCCCGTCTATCCACTGTTTTATTTCTAGTTATTTCACGGTGTACTGATTTGACTGGATGAGTTTGAACAAGGTTTGTTCACCTCCAGCTAAGGTATAGCTATAGCTAGCGGCAATATAAGGATTGTTTATCTATCTCAGATATTTCAAACCTTAGATAAGGGTAACTTTCAAACTTTGTAACTGTTGAATTGCAATAAGTTTTTAAACAGATTATCCAAAGGCATATTGATCATACCTAATCTTTTTAGATAATTCCAAAATCTTTAGAGTTAGTTTATGTTCGGATATGTTTCTTCATGTAATTTAGATACCTAGCGAATATTTTTAAGATTCCACAAAGTTAACTAAGTTCCAACCTAATATAAATCTTCGTTTAGTTGACGTCACTATATTTTATACAAAAGCTAAATGTAAGAGGTAGGCAAACAAATCTTTTGTTAGAGAATTAGGTGTTTCAGCTTTATAACATTGTTTATTGTACTAATACTCGTGCCTACAATGCAGGGGCTTTGCTCACTGCTGATTTGGACAAAGCAGTGTGCGAAATTGTAATATAAATACTTACATTTCGTAGGGTTTGTCAGAAATTCAGTATTAGGTCATGTTGGATGCCATGCGGCACACCGGTGAGCCTCTAATAGTAGATTTTCTATTATGTCTAGTTTCTCGTCGGTCAAATACTTCAAGCATTACTTCAAGTACATTGAAACAATCCTAAATAGCTACAGTGAAAATGTTATATTTAAATGATCAAAGCTTACTTAGAGGAGAGGTGGATGTAGAATTATAAAATTCTTAAATAGTAAGTATTAGTGTACAAGCAAGATGTACATACACGTAATATATAAGTAATAAGCGCCTAGTTAAAGTAAAATAAGAAAATACGTAAACAAGTATCGAGTAACTTTCTTCCATTTAGATTAGCTTTAGCTTTGCCACTTTTTCTTAAATTAAAAGTGTATTTTTAAATGAACGTTTGTCTATTGAACTATCGTCTTCACGAGGGCAATGGAAAGAAATGAGAGCCCCACTAATGGGCGCGGCTGATCGAGGAAGGAGGGCGGATCCGCGGAACTTTTAACGACTATCCAAATCACTACATTTAGTACCATTACACGCGTTTCATTCGCTCCATTTGTTGAATTATGGATCCACAAGGAGCACCATTTAAGGGATCAATTCTTTTCCCGTTTTGTTTGACACCTAAATAATTGCCAATTTTGGTTTTGATATAAGTAGGTAGGTAAATAGGTCTGAAGCACATTTTGACTGAATTTGTTTTGACTTTTGTAATTTTCGTAATGTTTTCAGTTTATCACAATGCATATATGAAACGTGCCTTATTTAATTTTAAAAAAAGGGTATAAAACATGAAGGCATAAAAAAAATGAAAAAATATCTTAATTATTAATATTCAGTTTCCATAATCATTAAGAATCTGTCTTCAAACACTGTATAATTAATTGCCTTCTTTATATGAACTTCCAATTCCAATGAAATCCCCGCAATCGTCTTTTTATAGAAACCGAAAAAACATCGACAACGAAAACTCTGCTTACTCCGAAAACTTTGAGCTACCATCGAAATTATTCGATAATGAGTTTAATCCGCCAGATATTGAATTATGGGAACGAATGAAAAGCTATTTGGCTTAAGTTCAATTCTGGAATTTTCCATGTCGAATTATTTTTAGGACACATTTTATGTTTTTCCATTTAATTTTCTCTTTATTGCGTCAGATTTGAAGCCGGCTAACAGATTTTACGAGAAGACTGCTGATATTCAAACGAAAAGCCATAAACGTCTCTTAGTCTAATTGATTGCATCCTCATAAAAAATGCATTGGATCGAACACCTAAACTGCAAGCTGTCATAACGCGGCCATAATTTATAAGTTGGCACGCGCCCAGTGCGGAACAAAAGTGGTATCTCGCAATCAGTGGTAATCTGGTGGTAGGAACAACACGCTGGTAGATACAAGCGGGGTCAGAGCTCGCGTGGCGTGCCGAGGAAGTGTTAACAGCTGGGTGGGCCTGACCTATCTAGCATCTGCACCGATTGCACTTGTCAGCCGGGCTCGCCTCCGCGCTTCCTTACACGCTGCGCCCCCAATGCGCCCATATAAAACCCGGATTGCCAACCTTTTCCACGTTTGCGCGCTCCGAAGTCGCTTGTTATTTCTTCCTCCGCTTTTATTTTTCTTAAGGATCCACTCGTCGTAATTGTAACAGTGATATATTGCTTATATCCTGCTCCTTACGAATGGATTTTAGATATTCTCCTTTAACCCTCGCTGTACGAGGTGGGGTGTGACACACCCCAGTCCTTTAAAAATAGCCACAATTTTAAAAATTTGCAAGTGCTGAATTTGAAATTCTCAGTAGCTGGAATTATGACACTGCTGCTTCGATCAGCGTTACAAAATCAGTCCAGCGGTGACTACCAACTGAGTTACATGCCTTTAAAGTGCGTGTGGGTGTCACACACCCCACCTGGTACGGGACGTTGTTAAAAAGTTTAAAAAAAAATCTAACAGTTTTGGTGTAATTTATATATTTTTAGCTTTGTCAATTGAATAAAATTCAATACAAATATTATTTTTCGTGATTTTTACGGTATCTGAAATTTTCAAGCACTTTTAGTCAAATGAGATGACTTTTAGTGCGAATCTGGAAGTTTAGTACTGAGATCCGAAGATGTATGTGAACATACACTTGGGGGAGTCATACCCAGCTTCTAGGCTAAGATTAAATAGATTTCCAGGAGGGAGCAGCTGTCCTTTCCTGCAGCAGCTGGCCCGCCCATGGGAACGGCGAATAGATAGGTAGGTACGTAGGTTTAACTCAGAAAAACTAAATAACAGGTAGGTATTGCGTGTACATCGAAATGATCTTCATAGCAATGTCTTGTAGCCTAGGCAGAGTGTATCTGCCTCAGCTATACCTTATTGTTAGAAGTAAATAAATTAATACTTGTACATTTTTATATTTTACTTGGAAGAAGACAACACTTATGAACACTTTATTTGAATAAATCGCCAAATATACCACCGCGGAGACCCCAATCGCGTCTCTGCGTTCCATTGAATCGTATGAGCGTATGGATTTTTTGCGTTATTTTTCACAATTTCTATTTTTAAAAATTACCTATCGATAGCTTACTTTATTCTGATGAATAAATGTCATTACAAGTTTTTCTCTAAAACTGATAGTTTGGCTAGAAAAAAATATTTTCTATCCACGCAGTACGCCGGCAGCGTTCGGATCGGATATAGTGACGTCATCGTCCCCGCGCCGGGCGGTCAGTGAACTTTTTTAGTAATTTGGCCATAACTTTGTCAATTTTTGTCGTAGAACAAAAATTTTTGGACTGTGTATTAAGGATTTCTTAGCCCTATAAATCTGCATTCACAGCTAAAAATCGAAATGATCCTCATTAAAGGCACTAATCAAAAATTATACATAGGAAACTGATTCCTAAATTACAAGAACAAAAGAAATTGTGTCTCTTTGTTTTTTTATGATAAAAATGTTAGAATACATATTTTCAGCTCAGAGCATTTCTTAAACCTAATTAGCATACGTAAATAATCAATATTAAATATTAAATTCCACCTAAAAAAATGTTGAATGAAAATTTTATCACTTTGTATATTGGGGTGTGTCATACCCCACCTGGTACGGGACGTAACTTTTAGTCACCTCGTACACGGAGGGTTAAGTTTGTTCTGAATGCTAAGGGAACGCATTATTTAAGTAAGGATTTAAAATTACATGTTCTGAAAAGAAGACATCTTAAAGCAGGGTTTACGGATGTATAACTCTTTATTACTAAGGGTATTTATTTACAAGTTCGTGTGCAAAAGAAGTCGCACAAGGTTATTGTTTTTTATCTTTGTTCAACCTAGATGTAAGTATTTTTAGACGTCTACCCTAAATCACTCTAATAGACGATGAACAACTTCTGCTATTCCAAGAATCTGTCCAAACTCAGTTCTACTCAACTTCACTTTACTTAAATAATGCTTCACCTTTGCCGAAACGAATTCCTACCAACGCGAAAGTGGACTGAAACTGACTTCATTTTATAATTTTTATAATAACATTATTCTCAAGCTAAAACGTCCTTTACGAAGTTTTTAAGGAGCGTGTTCTTCATAGGGGTCGTTCCATAATTTTATCGTGGTGCTTGAAACTTAGCGCGGTCGTAAGTGCTCCTACAACACCGCGTCTAACTGAAGGATCCGGTGGGGCTAGCTTGATAAATTAACTAAGCTACTTTACTATGTAAGCAAATTCATAAATCATACACACATGGCAAAAATAATGATTATGCTATTGGCTAAAATATAAAAAAAAATCGACATTAAAACACGAAACTACTTTTGCGACCGTTATTTTATGCATTGGGTTCGAATTTTGATGTAATTTACTGCTTACTTTTGTATTGTTGGTATTTAATTGTATTCTTAGTTATGAGTAGGTATATTAGTTAATATGTTCTGCACACCTGAAAATGTATTCTTGTACTGTAATGTCGGCTTGTTACTTTTTATGTTTGCTGTGACTGGTGGGACAACATCACTGAATATATTGTTTAAGTGGATTACTAATGTTTGGCCAAAAAACGTTTCCCAAATTATCACATCGCAAACAACGTTTCACAAATTTTTATTTGGCAAATTCTCATTTGGCAAAGCAACTTATTGCAAACTTTTAATTCGCAAATGTTTTTTTTGGCATATTATTGTTTAGCAAATTATTGTTTGGCAAAGTATGGTTTGCCAAACGTTTCATTAGGCAAAAATATTTCACGATAAACTATTTACAAATTATTTTGATTGGTGCATAGAATGGTATACAAATTAGCTTGTGGTTATTATTTTGTTTAATGGGGAGTTAATATAAAATTTGTTCTACATTAATTTCCTTATTTCATTCTTTGTATCGAAATTTCCAAATGATTCATTAACAATAGAGGTGATTCTAGCGCTCGGCGGCCGCTGCCGCGGCACGCTTCGCTCGCCTTCGCGCAAAGGGTCACTGTTCTAACCTAACCTAACCTACTATTTTCTGCAATACCTACTTTTTGCAACCATACTATTTTCTGCAATGTTTTACATAAAATTATTGTGAAAACCATGATCATGTGCCTTATGCTTTGATTTGTGGGTAACGGTGGGTAAGTATGTGAAGTGTCAATTTGACCAAACAAATTATTTGGGATATAATATTTGGCAACATAAAACATTTGCTAAAGAAACATTTGCCAAGTAAAATTTGGCCAAATGATAATTTGACCAAATGAATTAGTTGCGAAAAGTACAGTTGCTAAAAGTTCATTTGGGAAATGAAACTTTGGCGATAAGTTGTTTGCGAAGTGAAATTTGACGAAAAGTAATTTGGCCAAACGGAAGGATACCTGTTTAAGTACTATCTGTTTCTATGTAAGACACCTGTGTCGCTTGGTAGCCTTTGACGTGGAGAAAAGCTCACATAAGTTGCTACGAGAGTATCATTAAAAAGCTTAACTCGAGAAAACTCAAAGTAAATGCGGTATTATCTGATTTTCTATTATCATAGGTATACTCGATACATAAATATGTATTGCATAGTGATGTATCGATGTATTATGATATTCCATCAAGTGCTTACAAACGAGATACAACTGAAATAAATTGTAAGCGTGATCTCACGCGACCGCTTTGGTGTCAAAAAGTTTAGCAAGCAACTTAACTGATGGAGGATCCAAGTTTTGTATAAAACCCCAATCCAATCGGCAGCATATTACCAAAATCGAGATGTTTCATCTCGTGACCCTCATGAATCAACCTTTAGACCTCGAACTCGCTGCAGAATGCAAATGTAGCTGAATATCAGTGAGTGGCTGATGGATGGCGTCTCATCTAGGGCTGCTACTTGCTGACCCAGAAAAAAAAAATATTTTTCAAACATTAATGTGTTTCCTACAGTCATTCATGCATGGCACTGACATAAATACGTGAGACTTCTAATATGTATGAATAAGTACACTATACGTGAATACGTGACGCAAAGTACTTACGCTCAGCTAAGGGTCGAGCTTGTCCTTTTCAATGAATGGTGTACAAAAATTGAATTATTAGTAGTTAGAAAAAAAAACCACACAAACGTAACAAATAAAATTGTGAAAAAGTCAGGAATATTTCACCGGTTTGGGAAAATGGTTTAAACTCTGTCTGAATTTTTTGTCGACATGTCCATACACACATATTATTATCCTCTTTCATCTTATGTAGGTAGGTAGAGATAGACAGAATACACAAAGAGACGGCATAGTTTATAGTTGTTATTGCTAAGAGGTAGTTGAAATATGCGCTATTTTGCAGCACAAATGTATTGTCTGTTACTTATACGTGTTTAAACACAGCGCTGCAAGCAGTCACTTGGTAGCCTTTTGTCACTATCTCTCGCAGTGTACAATGATAAACAGCAATATTTGACTTCTCATGTAGTGGAAATCGGCGCTATTTTGCAGCGCAAATGTATAGTCTGTTGTGCCGACTGTATTCGCTTAACATGGTTAGTTATTACGAGTTTAAATACAGCGCTGGCAGCCGCTTGGCAGCCCTGGCTGCCCGGCGGGCAGTCTCGCGTGCTCGCTTTATCTTCGCGGCTTTTCAAGAACAATCGTTTTGTCGCTATCTCTCGCAGTGTACAATGATAAACAGCAATGCTGACGTTAGATGTGACCGGTATACCTGGATAAACAATAACATTTGCATATTCATGGATCCGTTGCTTGATAAGTCTGATAATGCTTAAGCGTTTAATGGGGTCCATTATTTAGTTTTCGTAGTTGTAGAGTTGTACGCTATTTTGTTTATTTTCTATTTTGTGATCATTTACATTTAAGTAAGTACTAACAGTTTGCATTCTTATTACCTACTTAAATAGAGATAAATTATTTTGGAACAACTTATAGAGCTAGGCAGTAAGATCCTATTATCTTTTATCTAATCTAAAGAATAAAATACTTTGTACTTATAAGCTCTCGATATACCTTTTAGAACGAAATATAATGTTGTATAAAAAATTGGCCGTATATCAGCTTATACTAATACATAGACTAATACAAATTTGATTCTAAATTCATCTAAATATCACATTATCGAACTTACAGCTGTTATTACCTATATTACCTATACTTTTAATTGGAATTCTCGTTTATGGGAGGTGGGCACGTAACGACCGCGCGGAATGATAAGGCCGATAGGTACTTATCCCGAGATGAATAATGTCCGACACGCACCGAATATTAATCACCGCCAAATAATTGACCTCAGTAATAATGGGAGCCATGCCTTATTCAATCCGTGTCCCTTTTACAACATAATAAGATCTTATTCAGTTTAAACATAAGCTACGACCTTCGTGACCATTGCGATTGTGTCAGACAAGAAAAAGTCGGTCTGCTACGATAATTTTTCATTGCAAGGCTGTTTATTTGTATCTACGAGCCTATTCATCACAGTCCACGGTATTTTGAAGTCAGAATTTTACTTTTGCATTTCAAACCTGCATTGTTCTTCATTTATTTTGTTACGAGGTTTAAACTTTACATTTTGATGCATAATTAATGAAATGAGAAGAGTCAACCTGTCACAATCAGGCCATTTGAACAATATTTATAAACCCTTTGCTACCAGAACATTCCAATTTAAATACAAAGAGCAAACGCACCGCGCACGTGTCAGCGGTCGCAATCTAATATTCTAAAATATTCATCCACCGGCTAATTGAATAGCAGGGCGATTACATAACGAATGTAATGAACTACAACGCGTAAGAAGTGTAAGGTAAATATTAATCTGGACATCGCGGCACACGGTCTAATGAAGTCGGCCGCCGGAGGGCACCGCAAACATTTTTAATCCCCAGCGCATCTCATAAATTCAACCCGGGATGAAGTCGCTTTTGTTTTTCTTCTAGAAAGAAATATTTTTTTCGCTAGATTTACAACGGTTAGTTGTCGGCCGCGGACAGCTTTGGCTCTTTTGTTGTACTGTTTCATTGTTATTGGGATCTTAAGGTCACTAAGGGTTGCTAATGAAGGATGAAATTTTCAATTCTTTAAAACAAGGTATTGATTCTGTCAATGTAAATAAATATCATGTTCTGGCAGATGCTACTAACTGTAACTTTACAACAAGTTTTAGGTTTAACTAAATAGTTTACGATTGACGGGAAATGTTTGCGTAGTGAAATATGGGCGGAATTAATCCACAGGTACTTCAGCCGGATGAAAGTTTATCAATAATTTTGATTTATAGGAGCCCCTCCGCTCATATCTACTCCAAAGTTTTGCTATTTAAACAAATTTTACGTAGAGGTTATTAGTAGTTTTCCACATTCGAGAACACCGTTAGAGTTTGCGAATTGTGTCGAAATTGCGGTCTGAGTAAAATGAACTAGGCTATAGGAATTAAAGGCTTATATTTCACATAAAAATATATTATTATATAAAAACTGGCGAAAGGTATTCTGAAATATACCTTTTGTGAACACACTCGTGTTTTTCCATCATGTTGCCTGGAAACCTTGATTCTCGCACATATGACAAGAAAACAGGAAATTATCAAGAATTTTTGTGAAACATAAGCTTTACACGTGTAGCGTGATACGTTTCAGTACCTATATTTAAGGCTTAATGCGAACCATTTAGCGTTGCATGCCATTCGAACTACATAACGATAACGTTCAAGAAGTCTTGCAAGCCATTCGTTGTAAGCTGAAGTTGTTATTTAGTTATATTAATAATGGTCGCACGTGTAGGTATTAGGAATTATACTACATTGAGTTTTCAATAACGGAACCTGAACCCTTTAAAAATGCAAGTTATTTTCTGTGTCTTTTTGTTAGTTCGTTTCATTTCATACCAAAATCCCTTATCGTAAAAAATATGGAGGTGAAATAGGGGATGAAAATTTTCTCATACTAGTAGTATTAGGTGGTAAGAAATGTCAGTAATTTCAAAATAGTGCGATAAAGTGTGACAGATTGAATTTCAAGCAGATTAGGGTGATACATTTCATTTGCTTTAGTATTATTTAAATGTACTTAGGTACTTCATCAAATCTCATCCGTGTATTAAAAATGGTCATAAACAAACTCTACGTGAGGTCCTTAAACTTAACCAGACGATTTGCTAACTTAACTTTATGGAGTTGTAAACTTTTTAACTCGCAGATTTTACTGCACTTTTAAATATTTCCTTTTTAGAAGTTTACGATGTGTTTGAGTGACTTTAAACAGAATACCGAGATATTATTACTTTAGGTGTTTTCAATGACATGGGAAAATTAGGTTTCTAACTAGTTGAATATTTTTTGTACCATCAGCACTATTTGTATAATGGATCAAGTAATAAAATAGATTCACGTACCTACGATATCGCGAGTACAGCATTTTGTTATAAGTGTATTATCACATCAAGGCTTAATATGCCCACCCATCAATCAGCTGAAAACCACAAATAACATAACGCTACATGAGTTCTGACATTAATTCCACACCCAATGGTGTTACTAAAATTATTGTGGAAATGACGGATTGTACCGCAAAAACATGTCACTCGCCGATTCCATATTCGCGACAAGATTTACAAGTTCAATTAATCATGGCTCGTAGTTTTCCACAGCGTGGCGGCGCCTCCCTTGGCCGCACAAACGAGCAACAAAATTTCCTTGTATCGACAAAGTGGCCGGCCAGAATTCCCATTTTCACGATAACGATCTGTCCCACCTTGTGGCCATTAGGGGTCAGGCGATGGTCAGATAGGAGGCAATTTATGCACTGCACACTCAAGAGCTTCGTTGTATTTACTTACTTTTTATGAGCTCAGATTGTTATCCGGCCTGTGCAAAATGTTCCGTTTCCAGGCTTGACTTTCGATTTCTGAGTAGTCGGCCTTATTGGCTGTATTTATGACGCAATTTCTTCCGGTGCGTCAACGCGATTCTTAGCTAAAAATAAACCCGCTTTCATATTACGAATGTTTTTCTAAGAAAATTACATAATGGTCGACTTTTCGTTCCTATTGTTTGCGTAGGCATAGATTAGAATGCCTAATTCTGTACACATCCAAAGCACTGACGAACTTATCGTTACAGGTATATTAAGTACTTGTACGCGGCAGTTATTGACATATCACTTTCCAAGTAGTAGCTTGATGATAAATAGAGAGGGACGTGACTTGCCTACGGATCAGCGAGCTCAGACGAAGTCTATCATTTAACCTAAACATTTCATAAACCCTCGTAATAAACGACGGAGATGGATAATAAAATACTCGTAACGTGATCTACTTTATCTATGAAGTTCTTTATTATATCTTTGAGTAACGATTAAAATTATGATGAGGGCAAAAATATTGATAACCGCAGATATAAATAAGCTTCATAAGGGTTGAAAGTCGGTAAAATATTTATTGGCGAGTGCGCCGCTCTATGCGTTGTAAATTTTATGCTGCTCTAAAATAAGTGCTGTAGAATAGCAGCTGGATAGGGTTAATGATGGCGGGGCTCGCGGAGTATTTTATTATTTTATAATGAGAAGGCTCGGCCAATCTGTCGGGCGGGCGGGGAGATATACGGCCCATTAATGCCACCAATGCTAATAAAACCTGAATATTTCACGTATCACCGCGCGGAACATTACCATAAACAATTTGCGATTCAGCAGCTGCACCGATGATTAAATATTTTTTTGCATTCATCGACATTTTGTTAAAGCAATTTGGCCTTTTAATTTCCACGCCCTTTATGTGGTAGACAGATAGCCGGGCGCTCCGATTAAATGAAAACCGGATGCTATTTTCCCTGGATTTTGTAGAGGAAAAATGAGCACAATATATTTTCAAATCTCTGTGCTAAAGCTGCCTACTGATTAAGTAGGTACTTACCTACTGGTAATATGAGAAGTCTTTTGGTGGACTAAGGCCCAGAACAGACGGTGAAACGCAACTGCAACGAAAATGCAACTTTGTGATGATTCTGATAAATGAAACTGAAACTGAAAGTTTCAAACTGGTCGCGTCATGTGTGGTCTCTCAACGGACGCTATGGCAGAAACTTAGATGCAACTCAAAAGTAACTAGCAGTTGCAGTTTCGTTGCAGTTGCGTTTCACCGTCTGTTCTGGGCCTAAGCGCTGGCAGGATGAGGATCGGAAAGCGGTTGTTCATTAGAAATAGATCAGTTAGTTTTAAACCATAAAAAAATGTAAAAAAAGAGGTTTAAAAAGATAAGCATACGAACTGGTACATCGGCAACATGTAATTGGTGAAAAATACGTTTAAGAAAAATCTCTTATCTCACTTCAGACCTATCTGCGCAACGAGTCAATCGAGAACAATTTTATGGGGTCCATGGTCATGCGGGACTACAGTATTTATACAGTACTAGCGGCCGCCTGCGACTTAGTACGCGTGGATCCCGTTTTACCCCCTTAGGGGTTAAATTTTGCAAATCTTGCCGTAAAAACCATCCTTGGACTTCAACGAACATTAAAAAAACGTACTCAATCCGTTGAAATTTCTAGATGAGAGAAAATATTTTGTTCTGTCTAATCAAGTTTGAATTTGAAAATGGGTGCCTTATTTTTGCTCGTACTCGTACAGTTGTGATTATTCAGTCACTCGATTGCTGCTGACCGCGCGTTATCGAGTAGTAATGCCCGGATGCTAATAGGATTGCTTGTGCTCCCGCAACTGTTTTAAACCCCTAGTAAATTGTGCGGTTTTTTCGCTTCACATTCCAACGTACGATCGGGGAATATTCAGAAAAATAAATACCATAAACGGCAAGTAAATTATACTCTGTGGCGTTTTGATTGCAACCTATTTAAAAAACAAAATACGGCGGAGTTTACTTTGGTAATACGGAAATCCTGTGAATAGGATGTGAAAAATATGAAAATTGTTCCACTGGGAGCTCCATTATGAATGCCGTTTGTATGAAAATGTTTCCATATTATTTGTACTGTGTTTTTGTGCAAAGGTTGGAATAAAACCTTTTAAAATCACTCTTTCAGTTGGGGTTTATGTTACAATGCACCATTAAAAAGTTTCTTACTCGATGAGCTTACCTACACATCAATTAAAGTTACATTACCCACCAACATTTTGTTGAAAGCTTTTCCGAAGTTCCCTTGTTAAATTCTGGGGGGGAATTAAATAGCAACATAGTATTCGGCTTTGGTACAGATCATAATATCCGTGTTCTGTGTCTGAGGCCGCAATCCCCGCTGAGTCCATTTAAACAAATGTTTCTTTTGTTCCGTTCGCCGCACAATACCTACGATGGCACTTGTTGAATAGCAAACTATGTTTATGGAGGGGAGCCGTGAGTGACGCACCACGGAACTATCGATTTGAGAATCGGGCACTGAATCCAGAATACCATAAATAATAGTGTAAAATGGGCATTTACCTATTAAGTTTTTTCAGTTTCAGTATCTACAAATATTCTTATGTAGGTAGTCTGTGAAGGACCTAGATAGCATTTGAGTATTGTTCGTTATCATGAGACTCTATTAGGATAGGAAATTTACTGCTGAACGTATATACCTCATTCCTTATTCATTTATGGAGCCAAAAAGCACGATCTCCTCCTGCCTTTTTATCCAGTCACATATTAAATATCTTCTTGAAGGTATCTCCATCGAGCAGCACGGCCGCTGCGTCTCATTCTATTCTACATTTGAGGAGTCGTGGTGAACCAGTTCATTTCTTTTGTTTTGTCCTGAGACAGATATGGATAAAGTAATAAGCCTATATTAAAATTAAGGCAGTAAATCAAAGTTCAAGTGTACCAAAGGTCAACTTATTAAGCCACTGCTTATGGACCCAGATTTGTTATTTTATTACACTGGGCGGCTGGGACATCCCTAAAGTACACGAATCAGTCCCAAGTAATGGCCGCTCGCACTCGATTACTCGCCTAATGCAGTCGTCCGAATAATAGTCGAAAGCTCTCAGAGGTCCTGTATCATTTTAACATAATGTGCTCAAAGGGCGACCGCCGCGGGACCTGCGGTTACGCGTGATAACATTCCGAATGAACCAATTACATTAAGATTTAGGGTCGTGCGCAGAATAAATATGTAGTTTGAACGGCTTTTTCTTATAATAATTAGTAAAAGAGCACTATTTATGACTTCAGCTGCGTGAGTTTTATGCAATCTATGTAGATTATGCCGACCCGCCGATATTAGTCGTCGACTTTTGAGAAGTTGACAAAAGTTATTGAAAGTAAGTAGTAAGTAAGTTTTTCAGTCTATCGTAACAAAAAATATTTGAATTTGTTTCCACGCCAACACCATTGGAAGCAGTCGAATATTTTTTTTGCTCAAAATACGATGTGTACGAACCTACGTATAAGCTGCCGTCTATATTTATTGCCCAGAAAATTGCAGTCGACTGAATATTTACGACAAAACAACGTTATGAAAGTTTATGATGCTTTTGCAAAACTGCATTAGTTTTATACGGCTGGTCATATGCGAAATGCCATTTACTGCGTCATTTACTGAGCTACAAACTTAGTTTAATACAATATTCTTGGTCTGGGTTTAAGTAATAACTTATTTTGGAACATAAACGTTGTTTTATTTAATTTTCAATTGGTAAATGTGGCTGCGTCTCTTGATTTTTGTTCGAAACAGTGACCTCTGTACGTCTATTGAAAGGTCATCTTGTTCTGTCGCATTAGATAGGTACTAAGTACTTTAAGTAAGTATTTAACCGTTGTTTAGTACCCATAGTACAAGCTTCGCTTAGTTTAGGACTAGAGACGCTGTGTAAAGTGTCCAAAGAATTTTTTTTTGTTTTTCAATGAAAGTTTAAAATCTATGTATAAAGTATAAATTAAAAGCTCGCATGATTATCAACACAAATCCAAGTCGCAGATCGGCTTTGATATGTTCAACACGACGGACAAAGATATAAACGTTCAGAGTGGCCTGTAAAACTGTAACGGATATAGGCGAGGCTCACGCAAACGTGAAACATGGATTCCAACGGCCGTTCTTAGGTAATCGTTACAGTCGGCTACTTCGTTAAACTGTTAATCGTCCACCAAATTAGGTTACAAATGTCCCTTGTAATTGCAAGTTAGTGAAAAGGTTACTTCGGTCTGTATAACAGTTGCTTAATGGTAACACGCAATAAGCTCATGATCACCAGATTTTTGGCACGCCATTGACTGGAGGAAGGTGTGAAAAGTAACTGCAATTGTGTGTACAATTATAGCATATTCAAAGTAAAATAAAGTTTTAGTTCTGAACTTCTGAAGTTTTAAAGGTCATATGCTGTTTTGTTTAGGTAGGTACAATTTAACCGTTATGTAGGTACTGAATAAAAGCTTAAAATCGTTCAACTTCTCAGTCCTGTTACAATATAATTGATTAAAAAAAAAAACTTGAATCGAACAATATTTCTTCCAATTAGGTAATGTTTCAATTAACGGTTAAAACTTAATTTTAATAGCCTATAACATAAGAGTATTTTTAATATTGCTACTTTCAACATAATTCGAAACGAATGTGCACCAATCAATGCAAAATTGATTTAATTATTAATTCTCGTGTGCCATTACTGCCATTAAGATATAGTATTGAACAGTTGAGTTTATCAGTCGTCGTATCGAAATATTATTCATGACCGATGCCCGGGAGAGGTCCACAATTTTATTGGCTGTCAATATCAATTACTGTCAATACCGAAGGTCCGAATCCGAGCGATGATTTGTAGATTGCGATATTGCGGCTAATATCTAATCGACCACTAAGATAGTTTGTATTATACCAAATAAAAACGATTCATTCATTAATTTATGTTATAACTAGCATCTGTTCGCGGCTTCGCCAATGTGGATTTATCTTAGTTATAATGTAATTGTATAAAGAGGAAATTATGTTATTCTGATGTTTAAAATAATACTGTACGGCTGGGTTGCACCATATTACTTTAACTTTAATAAACGTCAAAAATCTGTCAAACTCTATACAAAAAGCACCGGTTATCGATAAGGTTACCGTCAAAGTTAGATGGTGCAACTCAGCCTAAGATTTCATCAAAATCAGTTCAGCATTTTGCGTTTAAGAGTAAAAAAATATCTATTGTTTTCTACATAGGTACAGCCATCTATCCACCCTCACAAACTTTCACATTTTATAGTCTTAGTAGAATTGACGTATTTTAGTCTGGGAAAATGGTGCCTATGAAAATTCTTTATTATGTCGTTTTGAAATGAGATATGAAAGCTGTAAACATTGAAAATAATACAATATTACAGAAATTAACTCCACTTTGAGGTTCAACCGTTGTGAATGCCTTTTGTAATTTATGCAACCGTCAGAAAAACGTTACAGAGCCAACGATTCACAGTGCAAATCTATTTACCTCGTCGATTTTGCGAATAAAAACCTGCGTTCTGCATATTATGCTCGGTTCTATTTCCATGCCATGTGTTACGATCATGGATCACGAACGAGATTTGTGTATAGTGATGTACGAATTCGATAAATGAATATTCTATTAGTACACCGGTAGACGTCGACTGACTCGTGTTACGGTCAGAGATTGTGCTTTCTGAAACGGAATTATGTCTGCAAAATTCAAACTAAACTGAGAATTCCTAGAACTATAATTTTATGTTTAACGTAGTACACTAAAAATGTCAATTACAAATAAGTACAAAAAATTTACGGACCTTTATAAGCAGATTTAACGCTAGAAGAAATTTCCTCCAGGCGAACAGAAAAAATAAAATTTGTTTGAATTTCAACAAACTTAAACTTTAAAATTAGAACTCTTAAAGATTGGCTTATAATGAAATGTTTTTATAGTTTAGAAGAATATTTTAATCATTGTTGAAATTCTAAAATATGGACAACCCACTTAAGTAACATTTTTGAAAATTATATTATTATTATCTTTACCTACCTATATTGTACGTGCGAAATGGGCAAACTGTTGGTTCCTGTGTTAATTAACATCCATGTAACAACAATGTATGCACAGTTTTGACAATAAATTACTATCTATCTATCTATGAATGATTAAATAAAAATAATAAACTACATTTTTGCCATTTAATAATAATAAGTTGCTATACATAATACAGCGACTGATTTTTCACCGATAGCTTCCGTCTAATTCTTTTAATAATAACGACGTCCTTTGAAAGATAAAATCATGATTTTCCTCGATATGTCAATTGATAAAGTACTCCGGAACTGCCATTGAGAATAATAATCAACTTCATAAGCCCAATGTCAATATGGGAGCACGTAACGATAAATTCTATTGAATATGCCCTTTGCAGAATGCCGCCTGTAACGACTTTCCTGTAGCAGGAAATCATTATCTGGTAATTTGATATGATGAAAAAACGCTAAGAATTTCACATTTCGATGGGTGCCTGGAATAAAGCCGCAATAGCCATAGCAGCAGTTTTCCGATTAAGTCATTTTCGTAATCTGGGGGTCCCAATACACCTTGTGATTTTTTTTCAGAATTTTATCTTTGAAACTGGCTGATTTACCAAAAGCACTATGGATATTGAATCGTTATTCCCATTCACCATTTAAAATTTGTCCGGAATAATCGTGCCATATACAATGTTAAAACTTTTATTTAAATTTTCTACAAGCAAACGGCTATTACTGTATCCTTCAGATCAGCGCCCGAGGCTGCAATACACTATTGCTGTTTGATTAATTGCACACTTTTTACCGGAATAAAACCACAATGGACTCTTATGGAACCGACTTTCAATGTATGAAGCGGCAATATGTATTTCTACCTTTTTTAAAGTATATTCTAAGCACTATAACCTTATGCACATTCAATGTTACTCCAGAAAAAATAACACATCGTTTGATATACAAACCGTTTTGATACGCCTCGTAGTTTAGAATTATTCAAAATTGACACTAAATCTCTTCTCCTGTAAAATTGTGTTTTGTCGATTGCGGCTTTGTTCCAGGCACCCATCGATTTGTTCATACCTGGCTTTTCATCTTGTAACCATTGACATTTTTGTTTGAAATCCTTCCCGCGAGCTTTTTTATCGCTTAATTTTTCCATGTTATGTGTGCTTCAGACTAAAGCGGAATGTGCGACACACCATAAAACTCGTCTTTTGTTTATAAAATAAGGAAGATATTTTTCCATCGTTGGCTTCTGGCACTAATTGTGATATGACAATTTTTCTTTTCTTTTTAGGAACTTTGAGTTGGAATTTACTTAATACGATAAAATGTCATGTCAAGTTTAATCAAAATAAAAGCACCTAACCCATGTTCTGCTATAAACAAATGAATCCTAAATTTTACCACATGCTAAAGATATGGTAACAAAGCCAGAAAATCTATATGTTCGTAAAGAAAGAATAAAACTTTTACGGTGCATAAAAGGAGACATGCCGAAAATCTGTGGTCATAAAAGATGGCACCGGGCCCACGTGATGTTTCTTCGACCTGAGACACAATCGGTTCAATACAGAGCGGTTTCTATGAATCCAGACTGGACCCTATTGACACAAATGGCGGCGATTGTTCGATGTCTCAAATGAAGGGTTAACGTCTTTTGTTTGATATTTTCATGTAATGGGGAACCCAGGATTTTAGTCACCAGGCGTCATTTTTGACGATATTTTTTAAACTTTTAGGCAGTACCGTTTATGATCTTTGCCTTATGCCTTGCAGAAAATAATAAAGGGAATTAAACTAAGGAAGCTATCTCTGGTGAGCTAAAACTTGTTAAGTCATTGAACAAATTCGGTACCTACAGGTCCAATTTCGTAACCAAAAATCTTCAAAAATAAACAAAATTAATATATTTTTAACGTGGATTCAACTGAACTGTACAGCAATTAATTTAGAGTCGTCAGTTGGTGAACCTATGACAAAATTTCTAAGTTTCTCAATTGATTTTAAATCTTACATTAAAGAAATAAAGTTCAAAATCTATTGGAAAAACTCGTCATTCTGTGGTACTTTGATGTGTTGTGGATTGCTATAAAATCGATTAGGCAATAAACAACTTGAGTAGAATAAATGGATTTGTGAATAATTCAATTTATTAATCCAATTAAAACGTGAGTGATCTCGCAATGCTTCAGCTACACACTGAATAGCCTTCGTAAACTAATTGATCAGGAATTCGTTCTAATACATTTATTTGAAGTGCTATTGAATTTCTCGATTGAAAATCTAAGTTAAATGCCCATTCCTTGAATACCACTTGATGGCATAAATTTAATATCGTGACCAAGAGCCGTCCAATGGAACTTTTGTAACAAATTTAATTTATCTCCGCCTCCTAGGGGCAAAGCCGATTGTTATCGAAATGATTTAAACTTCGATTTTAATGGGATTAGCTTTTTATTGGTGTTTGTCAATAATCATTAGCCGTTAATTAACAAATTGAACGATTGTATTTTTGCTTATTAGCTTAATGCGTTGTTTTGGAGGCACGTTTTTGTTAATGATTGTGAGGTACAGTCGATAGCACAAGGACTTAATTTTTTTGTTGGATAACAAAATAATCTATTGTTGCTTATTAACTTCTATGTGTTCCGGGGATACTTACCTACTTACTCATGCTGCCTAGTCTGTGGTTTCCACTCAAGAACCTTTCAATTCCATTACTCGTAGTTATCAGTTCTACCAGCAACGATGACTCTTACTGCCACATCTATTAAGCAATTTGAAGATCCATGTCGAGGATTTTTTTCACTTTGTAAATGGAAAATATTTATAATTCTCTAAATTAATACGCGGTGAAGGTGCAAATAGGGAACAAGACAAAGTTTATATTTGTACAAATAATGCCTTATTTATATTACCAAAAAAGGCTGCGTCTACATTGTCAGTGTACGCGCGTCCGCGCTGTTATCGACGCGGTAATCGGCGCGTCATAAATCTCCCGCGCAATTAATCATGGCGCGATGGCCGACACCTCCCGAGACGTTTTTCTCCCATCCATTGTCCTATCTACAGGACAAAACGCTTTTTACAACAAACTCTTGGTGGCTACCTTTGCTACTCATTTTGGGCTGCAGATAGTACGTCTTGTTTTGAGTACAGTTTTGTTTTAAATTCTGGTTCCCCGAGATCGGTGTGTGGTGAGCGATTTTTATTTTTTAGTCCATAGAGATGGATTTCTATTTTTGAACTGAAACGCAGCTATTGTTAATCTTTTTCACTTTGTGAATAAAAAAATATAAATAAAGTAAGTGTGCGTTATTTTATCCTTTAAAAGTCTATAAAACAATAAAAAGCTTATACCTATCAAAACCACGCAATCGAGTGTGACCCTTGCGCGTGATAGGATGAAATTTTTTACCCATCGTGCGCCATATTTCTTAATAAGTACCCACATAACTTGCAAAGAACTTCCTCAGTCCTAAGTACATATTCCACTTCACATATGAAGTGAAATAGGTCGGCGTCTATAAATCTCATATAAATCTATGATTTGTGATTCCCGAAGGTATAGTTCGGGTAAACCATTTCCACATAAGTCTTATTGGTCACAGTTTTTGCTTGGAGTTTGCAGTTCGTCACGGGAAGTGCTGCGCAAGTGTCTTTTGGATAAAAAACAACCAACCTTCTAAAATTATAATTCTTTCTCAGAAACAGTCGGTTTCTCAGAAATAACGCTTTTCTTTTCTTTTGAATGCCTACAGTTGTAGTACGATTTCAAACTACGATGTTGTTGGATGTCAGATTTCTACTAAGTAGTATAGTTGTTGCAATTCAAGTAGACGAGTGAGGTTTACATAATTATGTTATGGCTTGCTGCTGTTTGTTTTTTAAAAGTTGTGATAGACATTACACTATCGTTATATGCATGTACACGTAAACACACAAGTAAAGCTCACTCGCTTTCGTGAGTTGCAAGAATTTAAGTGCTTTACTGTCACTTTAACAACAAGATCAATATCCCAATCTTATAAAAAGTTAGGTATTACAATCTGACGCATTTTGTACGTACTATGTAGTAAATTAACTAAGCTGAGATGACTAGCTGACGGTGATGAAGATGGCACTTAAATTTAAGCGTTACGACATGCCGTTAAGCTTTCGTATCTCGGCTGCTTACCTGGGTAAGGGCGAAATTAATACGCCCTAGTAAAACGGGGGATGCACTGAAAATTTAAACTAAAAGTGAATTTGGAATGATGAACATCATAAACGGCTTAAGCAAAGTGATTTTAAATTAAAAATAGTGAATCTATTTTCAGTCTAGCTTTATAAAGCAGCTTCACTAAATGCGAAAAGATTTATACAGATGTAGGTTATGTAAGAATATTAGACATTTTAACTGTGATCACACGATGCGCTGCTGCGCTACATGTTGCCATTTTTATTTTTGCTTTAGGTAGTTAGTGGGTTATGTGGTACCGTGTGCACACACCATTTAAGTTAACTGTTTGGGAGGGCCACAAAATGTTCTAGTCATAAATATTTAGAAACAATTAAGTGATCGTAGCGAAAAAATAATAATAGAATCATTAGATCAAGTATGATTTGTATCCGCATAAGTAGGTACAGAGGATTCCGTAAGATTTGCATGAATAAAAAATACGTAGTTAACGTGAAATTGGATTATTAATATGTATAACATCAAAAGTAGAAATCCTTTTACAAGTAAATAGTTCTAGGGAATGAAAATTCCGAGAAAAGACATGTTTTTTTTACAACGCTCCTAATGTAATTTTTTTATTACGAGGTTTATGGAATGAAATACATTGATCGTCACAACGTTTCTAACCAAACTTAATTTATCAAACTTTAATTTCATTAAGTAATCAGTAATTAGCTCGATCGTTCATTTTAGACCGGAATCACGTTTTAAACTAGACGAAACTGTTTTAAAATCCAAGCAAACGGACTGTGCTCATAAAATTTTCTCGTCTTTGATTCTATCGTAAACGAGAAAATTCAAATGCATTGAATGAGAAGACTCTCGAAAGGATAAAACAATTGACAAACTGATTCACTACGTGCGTGAGGTGTCAAAGGGTAAATGCAACTAAGCAAAGCTTCTGGTCTCTTGGTGCAACTTTAAACTGACGTAGTAAAGACCATTTTGGAGTAGAATTTTGCAGAATACGTAAGCGACACCTTGCATAATTCGTTTAAAGTAAAATGGGCTTTATTACGTTGATATAGGATGTATCATGGTTTCTAATAGAGGCACGGAGGGTGCTCTCCGAGCTTTATTGCAAGTCTTCTGACAAACGATTATTATGGAGACGGCTCACTTTGCACACGCCCCGCCAGTGATTATCCCCCTTCAAAGATTTTACCCACGGTTTTAGGTGATTGTTTGCCTTTCTGCCGTTTTATGTCTTAATTCAAAGCAGTATACGAAGTTAGGCATGGGGACGATAAAGTTTGTGAGTCATTTTGAAAAAGAAGAGTTAGCAACGGGTGGGAGCAATTTTGTTTAAACTACTTATCTCATTTTAAGATGAGAAAATGTGAATCGTTTGTCTTCACATTAAGTCACTTAAAATAATAAGATACACAGTGAGTTTGTATCTTAACTTCAAAGAATTATGTCATTTGTTTTTTTTATAATAAAAAAGAACACGTGTAGCCTACTTTTATTTCTTAGTAACATGCTATTGTTAGGTTTACTTGTAACTAACATGTTATGTAAATAAGCCTTGAATATTCGTCATAACGTAAATACAATAGAAATAAATAAGGTATATTTTTGTTCTCGTAGACGACTAATAGAAAATATGTGCACATAATGGAGGCCGAGATTATCCAATGCTATTCTAAAATAATCTAGGTTAGTGGCAAGTCTGGCTGTGACGGTTCTGTAAGGTTACATGTTTACGTGAAACGAGAGCTAATTCGGTTGGCGCGTGGCTTGCCAAATGGCACGCGCCTAAAGAATGCTAAAATAATTAGAGGCTGGGTGTTACCAGTATTTGTTTTAGGGCGGCGAGGTGGTGGAGAGTTGCCATTTTAATATCTTTCCGTTGTCTTGTTTGGAAACAAACAAATAATAAATGCTTCATTTTACTCAGCGTTTTCAATTTTGATTTACTGGTAACTTTGCGTTCAAAAAAGAAATTACTTACGTTCGTTCACGTAAAATCAGTTTCCTCAAAAGCTTTTATGCAAAGCTCAAAGCTTTTGGTTTTATCGTTAATTATTACAATGGACGAATCGAAATATTGTTGATAAACGTTTTATGCACTATTTTACAAAACATTTATAAATTATACGATACGATAGTAAAAGCTTTTTCGTGATTCAATACAATATGCGCTGGATTCCTTTTTGTTAATAAACTGTCATGATGAATGATTTATTTATGATAATATAATTTTAATCAGCATAATCAGTATTGCGTTACACTCGCGAAATTACTTATTAATTGTGATTTTGATAAACACTTCCATAAATAATATATCCGATTAATTTTAATAACCGGTATAAACAGCACTCGTATGAATTAATTTGTGTCTTTTTAAGTATGTTTTTCCTGTTAAAAACACCGGCGTTGTCTACCTGCTTAAATAGGATTTTCATTCAGGTATAATGAGTAATTGATTGAATGTAACTAAAATAATGGCAGTATGTAGACGAATTTATCGTGAATATTACGTTTTTTCGAAATAATAAATTATGTAAAGCCCAGGAATATTATACACAGAGGTCTCTATTTTATTGCGAAACGGAACAGTGAGAGATGATAATGATGATACTGTAGGTACAGTCAGTGTCATATAGTTTGTGTCACCCAAAGTGGCCAAAAGGTTGACAACACAACCTTATTCCAATAGTAGCTAAGGTGTTGCGAACTTTTAGCAACTTTGGGTGTCACGAACTATTTGACTCTGACTGTACGTATAGAGTATGTGTATGATTAATTTAGGATAGTGTTATGCTGCATAACTTATGCAGCATTAAACTAAGTAAGACAGAGATAGAGCACATTCCATCCACATAGTTTTATGGTTCCTTTCCAATCCCGTTGGAATGGATACGTTTGCTCGGTGCAGTTTTATTATCCCTTCGACACGGTGACGGATCTATCGAGATCGAATGCGAGAGCTTTGCGGGATCGAAAATACATTTTGTTTGTGCGGTTACTTTATAATATTAGTTCCCAGCTTTCAGATAGTAAATCAAACAGAATCTGAGTTTTAAACTTATCGGATCGTTTTGAAACCTACATTATGCTGTTAAGTATTGCGTCACTAAAAAAACGTCTGGAAAAGGAAAGCGTTTCATAAAGCAATACTTAAAGTCGTTCATAATAGTTGCCAAAGCTTAATGAAATTTTGTTAGTGTAGTTCTTTTATGGCACTGATGCCGTATTTTCAGCGCCTGTGGACAAAGTAACGCTCGTTACCGAATTCGATTCCATAAAGTCACATACATAGTATTTTGGGTACTGGGGCCATCACTATGACACATTATTCCTTTACGACAGATTCGTTTCCTTAGTACCAAAGCGATTAGGAAACAAATCTGTTGTAAATGTTACAGCGTGACTAAGGTTTTTTTTACTTCTGTCTATTTATACCATTATTATCTTTAATCATGTAATTCCTAGTACGGAGTAGCACCACTGAACAGCATGCCACCGCTACCATAGTCGATCGCGTACCTTAAGCCCTGTTTAATTTACTAATTCACTATAAACTCAATGCCAATAATATCTATGATAAAAAAAAAAAAAAAAAAGTCTATCTTGTCTGTGGTAGTAAATAAATATGGAGTATTTTTGCCGGTCAACATTGTTTTTATTAAATCCAATTAAATCTCAAACATTTTGGTCCAAACGAGCTGGATTTATAAACAACCAAATACATTAATAGTGCAAAGTAACAAGTACAGTAAAATCAGTGTAAATTTTGTGCGAATTCCTGTAAAATATCTACAACAACAGTGAGTTATACCGACCGCCATGGAATTTGATAAATTGGTAAAGTCACAGGTAAGCGTTTACGACAACATATCGAAGCTACTCCTAAACTACAAGAAAACGGGAAAAGAACGGCTAACTAAAGGGTTTGTTGAGGCACGGATGGAGATGGCCGACAAATATTGGGACAAATTCGAGCAACAACATAACACGTTGTTGTCGGCGGAACCTGAGTACCAACAAAAGTCGGAATATTTCACTAAAGACATCTATGAGCAGTGTTTTGATAATTATCTCGATCTAAAAACGCGTATGAAGGAAAAACTAAACTCATTTGAATGTACACAATAGGGTGGAGCGAAAATTTTTTTTTCATATAACTGTAATGTAATAGTCAAAATTTTGTGCCTTTAGGGCTTAAATTAAGTCATGCAAAATATTAATCAATTCGGTTTAGAGTAACTGCCTCCGCATCGACACTAAATTTATAAAAAAAGTTGGTTTTAGACCTCACTTTGGCGCCACATATCTGTANGGTACAAACACTATGACTCCACACTAATATTATTATCAATGCGAAACAGTAGGTACATCTGGTACCTCTTCACGCTTAAAACGCTGAAGTGGTTTAGATTAAATTTTATATAGAGGTAGTTTGTGTCCCAGAAAAGGACACAAGATAGTCTTTATGCCGGTTTTAACTGAACGTTTTTCTGTGACAGGCAGATATTTGTGCGGACAGAGCCGCGGGAAAAAACTAGACTTCTATAATTTCTGACACTCCTTAAGAAGCCTTTTGTTTTATATTTGAGTTTCCCACGTGTCGTCAGGTGTCGCTGCACTCGATCACCATGGAGGACCTGACGAAGGAGCCGGGCTCGAAGCACCGGCTGCTGATGGTGTCGCACCAGCCGCAGCTGCCCAAGGCCGTGTTCGTGTCCAAGTCGTGCCCTGACTTCGTCACGTGTCCGTTGGACGACGGCGCTAGCGCCAGCTCGTTGCTAGCGGCGCGCGCGCACTGCTGCTCGCTGCCCAGCGAACTCAATGTCTTGGACAAACTGGTGAGTGTGACGTCCTATAGCTGTAGCGCTTAACTAAGTCAGTGCCTGAGACATGGGAGCGGCACGGAAGGGTGTTTTGTTTTTATGCTCTGTTTAATTTACTAATTCACTATAAACTCAATGCCAATAATATCTATGATCAAAAAAAAAAAAATCTGTCTTGTCTGTGGTAGTAAATAAATATGGAGTATTTTTGCCGGTCAACATTGTTTTTATTAAATCCAATTAAATCTCGAACATTTTGGTCCAAACGAGCTGGATTTATATACAACCAAATACATTAATAGTGCAAAGTAACAAGTACAGTAAAATCAGTGTAAATTTTGTGCGAATTCTACAACAACAACAGTGAGTTATACCGACCGCCATGGAATTTGATAAATTGGTAAAGTCGCAGGTAAGCGTTTACGACAACATATCGAAGCTACTCTTAAACTACAAGAAAACGGGAAAAGAACGGCTAACTAAAGGGTTTGTTGAGGCACGGATGGAGATGGCAGACAAATATTGGGACAAATTCGAGCAACAACATAACACGTTGTTGTCGGCGGAACCCTTAGATTAATAAAACCTAGATAGATAGTCAGTGCACGAAAGGTGAGGCAGATTTTAGTAAGCCAGAATGGCTTACTCGTAAACGTCACATGAACTGTCAAATTGNGGGAAAAGAGCGGCTAACTAAAGGGTTTGTTGAGGCACGGATGGAGATGGCAGACAAATATTGGGACAAATTCGAGCAACAACATAACACGTTGTTGTCGGCGGCACCTGAGTACCAACAAAAGTCGGAATATTTCACTAAAGACATCTATGAGCAGTGTTTTGATAATTATCTCGATCTAAAAACGCGTATGAAGGAAAAACTGAACTCATTTGAATGTACACAACCATCTAGTGTCGCAGTAAATAATTCCACAACAGAACAATCACTTTGTCCAAACATGAAACTTCCACCAATACAGTTCAGTACATTTTCTGGTGACTATAGAGATTGGCTGTCCTTTCGAGATGTGTTCAAATCATTGGTTCACGACAATACCTCTCTTAGCAATGTCAACAAGTGTCAATATTTGAAATCAAGTCTGAGAGGAGAGGCGGAGAACTTAGTTAAACAGATAGCAGTTTCAGAAGTCAACTATGAGATCATGTGGGAAATGCTCAACAATCGTTATAACAACAAGAGAAGTATAGTAAACACTTATATTGGCAAATTGTTTAACCTGAAACGCATTCAAACTGAATCTGCAAAAAACATTCGTGAAATTTTGGATGTAACAACTGAGTGTTTGGCTGTTTTGAAGAGCATAGGATTACCTACTGAGAGTTGGGATGACATTGTTGTATACACTATCATACAGAAACTTGATATTGAGTCGCACAGAATGTTTGAACAAAGATTAGAATCAAATGATAAATTACCTACCTGGAATGAACCAGTCTGAGCACCGAGGCATTTTTGGCGGCTTTCAGGCGTTTTTCAGCCCGTAGAGGTCATTGTCAAAAACTAATTAGTGATTGTGGTACAAATTTTATTGGTGCTAGTAAATGTCTTAAAGAGTTACATACAAATTTCTTAAAAAACTTGCCACCTGAAATTGCTGAAAGTTTAGCTCAGAATGGTACTGATTGGCAATTTAATCCTGCTGGTGCACCCCATATGGGTGGACTATGGGAGGCCAATATTAAATCTGTTAAAAAGCACTTGTCTAGAGTTTTAAGTGATACCAAATTAACTTATGAGGAATACTATACCTTGTTGTGTCAGGTGGAGTGTTGTTTGAACTCTCGTCCATTAACTGCTTTAAATAATGAATATGACATGGCACTCACCCCTGGCCATTTTTTGATTGGGGAAACACCTATATCAACACCGGACGACGATTTATCGGATGTTAAAGTACCTTATTTGCAGCGTTGGAAATACTTGCAACAAAAATTGCAATATTTCTGGAAACGGTGGAGCCAAGAGTATATAGTAACTTTACAAAACAGATACAAATGGACTAGTGTTCAGGAGAATTTAACAGTTGATGATATTGTGCTGATAAAAGATGACAGGTTGCCACCTGCAAAGTGGTTGATTGGCAGGGTCTTGGAGACTCACCCGGGTTCAGATGGTTTGACACGAGTAGTTAGCATAAAATGTAAAAATTCAATAATTAAAAGGCCTATTCATAAAGTTTGTTTATTGCCTGTAAGGTCTCCAGAACCCTAGAAATTTGTTAGTTTTATTTGTTACACAATGCATATTGTTTCTATGTTTATTGATTTAAAGGTCTGTCGCCCTTTGGGGGGCTGAATGTTTAATTTACTAATTCACTATAAACTCAATGCCAATAATATCTATGATAAAAAAAAAAAGTCTATCTTGTCTGTGGTAGTAAATAAATATGGAGTATTTTTGCCGGTCAACATTGTTTTTATTAAATCCAATTAAATCTCGAACAAAATCTTAACACAAATATATTTTTTCAATTAAATCTACTACTAATCACAAAACAACATAAATTTTATATCCTATTTCATTCACAAAGTATTTTGTTTGTCAAAATAAAATAAAAATTACAATCACAAAATACATTCACAATACAAAGTAGGCAGATGTAATGAAAATAGGGTCTGCAAGTAGGCAGCCCTATCGCATGTTGTCATACGATGACGTTCCGCGCGGCTGTTGACATTTATTTCAAAAATATGGCCGAGTTGGAATACTGTATAGATAGTATTACCGTGACTAGGTACTGTAAGAGTCAAACCTGCCAACATTACAGTGCAAGAAACATTGCTGCTAACATTTAAATAAATATGACGTTTGCTAACGAATAAGGTTTTGCTTGTTTAGTTTTCTATCCCATCAGTGCAATGTTACAAAATGTAGTTTTTTTTTAATTTAATAGATAATGGCAGGTGGAACCAACAACAAGGTTTTAATTTATCAATCATAATAATCTTCTTGACAAGTTAAAACGTCAAACAACTTTGATCTGAATAATTTTAAACTTTAGTGACGAACAGTTAAAGATTATTTTCTCTAACTCGAGATTATTCTTTAACATAGTTTCAAAAGGTAATATGTGCTCGCGTTTCGTTAAAGGAATCAATTTGAAAACTGACGAACCTTTTC
Organism: Ostrinia furnacalis; assembly: GCF_004193835.3. Classification (NCBI taxonomy): domain Eukaryota; kingdom Metazoa; phylum Arthropoda; class Insecta; order Lepidoptera; family Crambidae; genus Ostrinia; species Ostrinia furnacalis. The sequence continues at coordinate 244,079 of NW_021131484.1, read as the reverse complement.
ATTCCGTGACTGTACATAGCTATAGGCGCTGTTTTTTGTAGACGCAAAAATTAACCCGAATAATGACAGAAATAGAAACTAAATCAGGACCTTTCGTAATAAAGATACTAGTGAGATCACTAGTATCTTTATTAAATTACCTACTGATTTAATCTCCACTTTACTTTTATTTAGTTAGTACTTAGACTTAGTTTTGATTTCACCTGATGATCAATAGGATAAAATTATAGTCTCTAATACATTTTTAATTTTTTTTAACAAGTTTAAAACTGCATTTACATTGTAAAACTTAGGTAGGTGACATACATAATATTATCAGTAACTGTTTAACAACTTATACAGACTGTCTGTAACTACTAATTCAAGATTCTAAAGACATTATTTTTGGAACCTACGCTGAAACTGTAAAAAAATACCTACTAACAGAAAAGAACAGATTATGTTTATATGACTGGTGGAAAAAAACATGACTGGTAAAACATCCAGCAAGGAGAGGTCATAAGTGTCATCATAATACAAGTGAACATGTCCGAACAAGAAGATCGATGAATTTCATAAATTCTCAAACATGTTTGGCAACATATGCCAAGCTAAAACTTATCGATAGGATAAAGTTCCAAGATGGGGACTGAAGCTGAAGTCAAGATACCCCTAAACTTTTTGTTTGGAATTGCCCTGTTGTTGTGCGAAGAAGAAATAAAAGTCCACTTTGTTCATATAACAATGTGGTACCTATAATGAGATTTAAATCTTAAACATGTTCTCAAAAACAAAAGATAGAAGGTGCGTAAATAACTGTACCAAATCTTCACTAAGTGCAAAATCAATGCAACTAGATATTGCTGTCAGTATATTAGAAGGCACTATTTAAATTCAAACAAAATTAATGTGGTTTGGTGGTGGTTCGCTATCAACCCTTCATTTTTATGTGTTTTCGAATATAACAATAGATAAAGGATATCTCACATACTTTCCTATTGGGAAGGGAACAGGAGAAAATTAGGGACAGCTTAATATGTATCTTCATCTTAAAATATTTACCTAAATAAATTGTTACACAAGTGGTTCGCCCTTTAAATAAATGCCCATAACATCTATGACTCATTCTTCTTTTATTCTCCTAATGTTCCATTCCACACAAGGATATTCCACATGCATTAATCCTTGCATCCTATACCTATTGGTACCCAAGTTTTCATTTACTATCTAAGAAATCTCGATTGCACAGGTTTTGCTTATTTTATTTGAAGCATGTAGTATCAGTTGTATTTGTAACAGTTTTATTACTTATACATGGATTTCCCAGTAAAAAGAGTTATACAGTCACCATAAGCGTCGGTATTCAGTCAACATCCCCAACTTACGGCGACGTCTCGTCTCCCATTGTCCGAACAAACTTCGAAGAAACATCCGTCTAATTTGTTGCTTTAAAGGAAATAAATAGCATACAATGCTTTCCTTTTAGGAGTTCTTGCGGCGTCCCATTGAACAACTTCGACTGGAAAGTAAATTTGTTTTGTTCTGGGGTTTTCAGTTTGCGTAGACGGTGTTTCGCTGATGTCGATAGAGATGGGGATTGAGTTTAGAAACGGGCATAGAACGATTGTGATGAATTTAGAATCTATATCTATTCAATTTATATCCAGTAAAATTTATATTTGAGTAATGCAATAACAAGATTTTCATGTCAAAATCAAACCCTTTGTTACATACTCAGCCCCAGACGAAATACCTTTAACATAAACGATTACATAAACGACGTAATTAGATTTATCAAAGGTCGAAGTTTTCTCACTTTCATTCCGAAGCACTAGTAAGGTAAAAAATAATGATTAATTTCAGCCAATTTAAGGCTCCTTAAGAGCAACTTAAGTTAAAGTTGACGATTTGCATGTACTACTTAATTTAATAGGTTCTAATAATTAAAGATTGTTTTACTAGGCCCACTGCCTTTCAGAGTTAAGTTCTTGGGATAGGGCTTTTGGGTAGGCACTTAAAAGCACCCATTTTAAACTTTAATCAGAACTCGTTTATAATTTATGGTTCTAGACTAATCTATTCTCTATTTAGTGCTCTACTAAAAGGACTAAATCCCATTAGCATACAACTAGATACGGATACGGGTAAAGGAGTAATAGTGCGCTGCATTAAAACGAATATGAATGGATGTGCTCATTATAGTCCGGCGTAATTCCGCTGCTATGCGGTAAAATCATGACAGTATATGTGGAGAGCTGAATAAATATACTCGAGACCAAAATTCGCGTTCACCGTCTAAAATGCTCTGCTGATTTATAAAATATTTCGGAAGCTATATTACAAGTTACAGGGTTTATTTTAAAATTCGTTGGTCTCAACGAAAACTACACTCAACATCAAATAAACCGCACCTTCCGCGACGCGAAATTTAAAGATTTTCTTCTGACACAATCATGGTGCCCCAACAATATTGGTGTTATTTGAGAACCCAATAAACAAACTTAAAGAAAAACACATTTAATTTTTTTATAAACAATTAACAGGTACCATAAATGTGACTTGAAAAAGGCCTCACTTGGGGCTCATCTATGGGCCCAAGTAGACCAATTTTTGTGGTTATAAAACCAAATAATGATCTTACGTGTCCTTTTTAACAGATGGATGGCAATTAATCCCAACTTAACAGTTTTATAGTCATAAAAGTTGGCCCAAACGTAACTACCTATTTTTTGAAAAAGTGACTGGGTGCTTCTAAAGACACATTTTTGGGGTAAAAACCTTTCCTTTAATTAAATGAAGTTATGAACTAGATTTTCAAATAAATAAATAAATAAATAAATAAATAAATGGTATCAATGTTGGTGGAAAGTGGGGATGCATACGTTTGATAAGTGCTTGTCGCGGGAGGTGCGATTTATTTGATGCCGAGTGTATAATTAAATAGCAAAAAGTGTACCAATAGATTAAAAATATATCTTGCCGAAACACTACCGGAGGTTTTGGTAAAATTCGACTAAGTTCTTGCAAAAACTCAAAATGTAAAATGTAACCTGTGCCTTACATTTTTCTAAATTGTACTTAATACTTTGGGTAATTTTCAAGGAACATAATTTTTAATGAATTAAGGACTAATGAAGTTGATTGTTTGTATAACGGTTCTCTGCTATGTTTTAACTATAGCATGATGACCAAGTATTTAACAGTTATTCACATACTTTAATGGTAAACTCTTTGGAATTCCGCAAGAAATTCCAACACGTACGTACGTTTGATATTCTGATCACAGCCACGAAGTTGTTGTCCAGTTGGGTCAACGGTTGATCCAAAACGAAGTGTGGTGAAATGTGTTCTCAAGATCAATCTAGTCTTAAAGTCTTACGCCCGTATTCACAAACGATACTTGCTTATGTGAAGCAGCAAATCGAACGCACAGCGTTGAATAGAGCCCTGTGATTGGTTCATGTGTCACCCTGTGCGTCCACGCGCAATGTGAGACCTCATAGTAATGTTTGTGAATACGGGCGTTAATTTTCTTACGAAACCACTCTAACTTAGTAAGGTGCTATAAGATGATCTTAAAATTTTGAAGCGTATTCGAAATCGAATGGATTAAAAATAAACCTCCTGGGAGATTTGAAAGTTGCGACCCAAGAATATAGAACAGTGCTTTCCATTTATAACTAGCTGACCCGGCGAACTTCGTACCACCTATATCAGAAATAATGTAGGATTCTAATGGTTAAAGATATTTCCAAACACATTCTAGTGCCTAATTTCGGAGCGTATTTAATAAAGACAAACAAGAAATCTAATCTTACCTTTCATTAACTTTGTCGCAGATTTTATCATGCGCAAGATTCTCGGGGCTGCGCGCCCACGATAAAAAGTTTCGAAAGCCTTCCTGAAAAGCTTCCTGTTGCCTGACCGCCGCCATTGATAGAGCTGCATAAGAACGCTCCGCATATGCAAGGTCAGCTGCTTTGTCATAGATAGTAATTTCGTCATTACATTCCAGGTGGGTGAAACCTGGTGTACTAATATATTGCTTTTGTACCTCAGCAAACCTGATTTCCTTCCATTCCGGAGAGTTAAATCTTTGCAAACGAGTTATTGTATTAGTATGGTTTGCACTTGTTTTAGATGTGGTTTCTTTTAGCGACGTACCCACATTAACGGTAAAATCTGTCACGGCATGTTCCACTTCACTGCACTCACCGAATAATTCCCCGCTAACATTTAGGTCGATCTCAGAACAACAATTATTTTGAGATCGGGGGGTACTCAATTTATTGCGTAATTCTCCCATTTCTTTGACTAACCTTTCCAGTAAATCGTCTTGTCGATTTTTACGTTTACGCTTCCGGGCACGCCTTCTATCATCGCGACTTGAAGTCGAACTCGTGGATGTGGACGAATCCGAATCAAACTCATTACTAGGCCCGGGCTTGGGATCACTAATCTGATCTAGATTATTCATTTTTAACGGACAGCTAAAAATACACACTTTAAATTACACACTTCAATTACAAATTTTTTATCGAACGGTAAAACCGTTAAAAGAAAATTTTATACTTTGAGGGTATAATCGTAAAAAAAATATTTTTGTACTTACAGTTTCTGTAGTTGGAAAATACGAAATAAAATTATTCCAAAACTCAGTTTCAATAATTATTTGAATATTCAGGAAAGTTTCTAATTTGTGCACTAACTACGGATACCTGGTATCTTAGAAGAGAGGTGTGCACTCGACGAGGCAAAAGACGCCAATGGTAAAAACGAAAGCGCGCAGCGCTCACGCTGCCTGGCCAGAGGGGGGAGGTGTGCGACAGAGACGGCTATATACACACTGACAACAGGAAAGAAAGAGAGGCAAATAGTACGACATTCTCATATTGTTTATATGCTTCGAATCAGGTAAGTGGTTTAATGTGTGTTTTATTGGTAGGTAAAACACGTTCATTAGTGTACAATGTACAGTCGCGGAATGAAAAGGTTCGTCACCTTAGTGTTGGTTTTCGCTTGCACTAGGTACTGTAAGAGTCAAACCTGCCAACATAACCGTGCAAGAAACAGTGCTGCTAACATTTCAATAAATATTACGGTTGCTAACGAATAAGGTTTTGCTTGTTTATTTTTCTATCTCATCAATGCAATGTTACAAAATGTAGTTTTTTTATTTAATAGATAATGGCAGGTTGAACCAACAAGAAGGTTTTAGTTTATCAATCATAATAATCTTCTTGACAAGTTAAATCGTCAAACAACTTTGATCTGAATAATTTTGAACTTTACTGACGAACATTTAAAGATTATTTTCTCTAACTCGAGATTATTCTGTAACATAGTTTCAAAAGGTAATTATGTGCTCGCGATTCGTTGAAGGAATCAATTTGAAAACTGACGAACCTTTTCATTCCGTGACTGTACATTAATCGAAATCATATTATTATTAATTTCTCAGATTTAGCACTCGCAAATATCTCGATTATTGATAGATATTATGCTAGTGCAGCTTTTATTGTTTAACAATTCCTGGAAAAGCTATAAATCTCTCTCGTGCTGAATAGAATTTCGATAAAGCAGATGTCTAGCCTAAAACTAAATTGTATGTTGAAAATGACAAACAGTATTATGCTAGGTATAAGTATTATTATTCTAACTGTTGTATTTTTTGTAAAATCCAATTAATATTACTCGTACGTTTTAAGAAACGCTTAAAAAATGTGTTTACATTATTTGAAATCGTAAAACAAATGACTTACCTAACTACTTTCGACTAAAAGACTGGAAAAATCGAAGCTATAGAAATATTAAAATTATTTTATTAATTCAATGTTTTTCCAGTGATTAGGAACATGGATGTACACTCATTGTTTCCTCTCCGTGAAATCTTTTGAAATTGCTATTTTTGTACCGTGTGAACTGTAACAATCCTTCATACTGTATAGGCCGCTATAAAGTTTCAAAGGTTGATTGGACGGACAAAATAATTTTTATGGGACAAAATGGGAACTATTCCGCATGGATCAAAAAAAGAATCACGTGAATCGGATCAGAAATATTGGCTTGATCGGTGTACATACATAGAAAAAAATATATACCAACCGAATTGAGAACATCCTTTTTGTTGAAGTCGGTTAAAAATCAGACAGCACAGCGAATTATTTTAAAAGAATCGCTTAAAAATAGTAAATAAGTATGAAATCTGCTTGTTAAAGAAAATGATGGTAGAATTCATCTTCATACAAAAGGATCGGAACCCTTCGCAGTATGTAATAAAATAAAGAGTTTTCAGAGCATAATTTAGCTAGGGAACAACTCGCAGGAGATAAAACAAGAAAAAATAATGGGAGGGAATATGCAATTATCCCTTTTCATTGCCCGCGACGTGCTTAGACGTTATATCGTAGGGGATTATTCTTAAACCGCTAGAAAAATTACGCAGGAAATTGCTATGACAGTTTTTCAGGCAATTTGTGGGAGCCAAAGCCTGGATGGGAAATTTTCATATTGCTGCAACGATCTGGTCAACATGACAAACTTTTCGTTTGTTCTATACTAATTGATGAATAGGACTGTATTCACGAAGCATATTAGTTACGTAACAAATTAAACAGGATCGTTCTGAATGGCATTTCTTAGTATAAACCACAATAATATACCTACAGTACCTCTGATTCTTAAATTACCAAAAACAAAACAAGCTTATTTTCAATACTTCTATTTATGTAAATTCGCGGTAAAGTTTTAGGGGATATTTCTAAGACTTCTACGGTTCCCGGAAAACCATTGAACGAACCCAACCAAGATCAAGACGTTTCAGTCCCGAAACCGCTGAATGGCCGCTTAATTTATACAAACAGCATTTAATTCCTTGAAAGCCCTTGAGACGGTTGTGACCCGGGCCTATTAAGTTCACCGCAATTGCTTTGGAATGGACATTTTAAAAATAACTCTAGTAACTTTACACTGCTATTGTCACTACGATTAGAATTTAAGGTAATTGCCACTGGTTTTATGAATTACATTGGACAAAAAGTTTTAATTTCACACGAGAGTTATGTGAAGCAGCAAATCGAACGCACAGCGTTGAATAGACCTCTGTGATTGGTTAGTGTGTCACCCTGTGCGTCCACGCGCACTGTGAGACCTCATAGTAATGTTTGTGAATACGGGCGTTAATCTCTAGCATAATAGTAGAAATGGTTAAAAACACCAGTGACGAATATTCTAATCTACGATATAATAACTACTTGATAGACCAATTATTTTTAAGACGTACATGAGCACATACATATTTGTATGTAAACAAGCGACATGTGATGCAGTAGTCGAGTTCTTAACGCAAACCCTAAAAGCGGTAATCAAAGATCAAGTCTCTATCTCTATATGAGATATTTACACAACAAAGTCGCCCACTTGAGCTACCGACTCCAGAATCGCACCGGGAAAGCCCCGGTAAGTAAATAAATCCACAGTCGGATCTCATTACCATGGTCGAGGGGCATCATTATCATGCGTTCTCGCACCCCTACTATATCATTAACACGTTTTTAATTAAAGCCTCTTTGATAACTGCGATCGTTGTTAAGGATTTATTGTTATTGATCTCATTCATTTGTTTTAGAAACGTACGTGTTCGTGTTTTGAATTTGAATTGAGTAGATTTTCAGCTGTTTTAAGGGCAATTAATACGGTAATTGAAATCACAAGAAATTCCATTGACAGTACAAAAACATGCAATGGATAAATGTATAAAATAAATTAATTAGTCTACGAAACAAAGTAGATTATAGCATAGACAGCCAATGAATTACGCAATTTATTAGGCATATTGTTTTGTTTTGTTTCATTTAGACTTAATTGGGTTCTAATTTAATCGACATATTGAATTTCTGGTATTAAGTAATTTATTGTTTGCGTACAAGTTAATTTATATTCGAAGAATTTGCGATAACGACATTTTAATTTAATTTGGAAATTTATTATCGAAAAAACAAGTTATCGGAAATTTTGTTTAAAAAAATGTAAACATAGACAGAAATTATAGGCGGCTATGCCTGCCTAGCAAACGTTATAATACCAAACTGAAGTTCTTTTTAACTATCGCTGGTTTTTAAATAAAAAGAGAAGTTACACAAGAACTTTACCTTTAAACCGAGTTCAAACTGAACCAAGACAAAGGGCGAAAAATATTATTTCACAGTACTTACTCAGATTGAAAAACCGAAGCAAAGTTTATCCCTTTTGTTAAATTGAAACAATATTTCGTATTTCAGAACTTGTTGGTCAAAGTTCTACCCTATAGACCGTATTGCACGTTAGAAACGGTAACAATGCGGCTAATGAAATTTCCAATGAGATATACAGAGTGATATTAAAATCATTGGCATCCTTTTAAAATATACGATACGAGAACCCAAATTCCCCAATTAAGATAAATTAATCAAATTAATCCAATGAGTTAAAATCGTTCTATCTTAAATGTGTGCACATGGAAAGCGCGGCCGAATGCTAATTATTAATTTACGTCTTTATTTTTACTATTTATTTATTAGTGTGCTTTTATGAAGTGTTTAAAACGGTTTGACAAGGTTTTAATTATTGCCTTTTTAAGTAATTGTATTTATCTCATATTATATGGGGAATGTACTCGTACTATTTAGGTGTCATGAATATAAGTATCTTATAGTATGCCAACGATTTTAATCTCACCCTGTATATGCAAGCCAATCCATTGAGCATCTACGATTGCTTGTGCCAATTATATTTCAGCTTCAATTACTTGCTTGGATTGCATGCAAGCGTAATTGGAGACAATGTTCTCCAACAGCCATATCCTACGAGATAGACAAAGATATAGGCGCTTTTAAAGCAATTTCAATAGGAAACTATTCAATAATAAGACTTTGTAATTTTTAACCTATTTGTGTAAGCCGTAACTAAAAGATTTAAGTAACAATTAATGTACCATACAAACATTATATTTTTTTTACAAATTGGAGTCCATATGAGGCTACAGAGCTCGCAAGAATTTCACCTAAAGCCCAACTTCTAGATAATAATTGGACTCTAGAATAATCTAGAGTCGAGATCGTTTTTATCCAAGTGGAAATTTCAGTAGGTACCTAAGTAGTGCAATAAAACACTCCTGCATCAAATTTTTCATATTTTCAAGCATGCTCAGCGTTTCAGTAGAGATACGCTCTGCACACTACCATTTAAAATATCCATTGTAGACAACGCACACAAAGCAAGCGAAAGTGTTCCTAAATAATGATTATGATTATTTATTAATAATGCAATACTGTTAAATGAAACTTTGAAAAACTGAAACGTCAAATAGATTTCGCCTCTATTAATTTTTCTTCCTATAACATTAAATAAACAGTCTTTGAAACTACCTTTTTATTCAATCTAATGTCATAAAAGAACAAAAATAAGACGGACAGTTTCCTGAAAGGTTATTCAAAATATCGAAATAAAAGGGCAATGTCCCTAGGATATTCTCGAGCTCAACGCGAAGTAAACACATACTAACCTAAATTCAGTCATCTCTGCGAGTCCGTACTAGATATTTGGCGATGTTATGGAGCCCACGTATATCTGAGAGTCGTAAACTCTTTGGATAAAATAAAACCATGCACCTAATCAGCGTAACACTGTGACTCCTATTCCAATAGGCACAAGGTCTAAAGTTTGTCTATAGATCGGCTTAGAGGAAAACTGTTTGCGGTTCCTTAGGGAGTTATGTAGGCACGCGCCCCTCTGAAAGGATTTTAATATTATAAAGGGGTTCCAGTCAAAACATCCGAGTGGAGCCTTCAGCGAAAGTGAATATTTGCCAAACGCCGGTGAGATTGATTTTTGATCGTAATATTAAATTCACCTTGCCAGCAATTTTATTGTTGGAACTAATTTGCAATTCCCTTCATTATGAATAATTTTCATATTAAATTGATAATTAATTCTGGTCTGGTTTAAAGGAAAGTCAGATTAATTGTCGGGTTAAGACAGGTGTGTGTTTTGACTGTGTGGACCTTTGACACAGATCGATCTAAGTCTGTGTCTATCTGCCTATTCGTTACCAGGAATGTAGAGCAAAGCGTTATTTATTGTTCAGAAAAGCTTCTAAAGTTACTTTGTCACACTATGTCACGGCTTATATTCACCTCCAAGGCACCGTAGATATAATCTACACTAATATCATAAAGGTAAGATTTGATTGTTTTGTTTGTAAGTATTAAATACGCTCCGAAACTACTCACTGAGCCGATTTGAAAAATTCTTTCAGTACATTATTTCTGATGAACTTGGGCATTACGAAGTTCGCCGGGTCAGCTAGTGTGTCATATTTTAAATCTCAAACTCTGCTAATATAACTCAACAAAACAACAGTACCTATACATAAGCTTCTACAAATGCGACATCACAGCCCTAAGGGGTCATCCATAAAGTACGTCACACGTAAAGAGGGGGGGAGGGGGTTGACAAAGTGTGACATGGTGTGACAAGGGGTGGGAGGGGTCCTAAGTTTCGTGACATCACATTTCAATTGTTTCAAATATTTGATATAATGTTGATTTCATAAAAAAAAGTACTTAATTTAAATGGAAATAAAACTAATTTCGGAACTGCTGTTAATTTAATAATTTTTCAATGTGAAATTGCAAAACATGTGACGTCACACTAGGGAGGGGGGGGGTCTCAGAAATGTGACCACCTGTGACAAGGACGGAGTGGGGGTCAAAAAATCATGAAATTCGTGTGACGTACTTTATGGATGGCCCCTAATGAGGGTTCAAAAGAGAGAACAGATTATCGCAGTACTCTAAATAAATACTAAGCCCGGATATATAAATGGCTTTGTTGTAGGTAAACAAAAACGTGTTTCGTCGGTCCGCCGAGAAAAACTCCCTAATTCGCTGACTCATTTACCCCATACCCATAAAAACGGGTAATTAAGACCTTCCCTGGAGACGGTCTGCCAACGCCTGAGCCGAACATGCTCCTTTTTACAATCGAGGCTTTTAGAGGAACATGCTTTTAATAGCAAAGGCAATAAAAATAAAGATTGCCATCATTTAAATAACTTTATTTAATAGTAAATTGTCTTAGATAAACATTTTTTAATACCTTGGAACACCTAAAATTTTCATTTATGTTTTATTAAATGTAACAGGGATTTGATACGTTTAGGTATACGCCATACCACACCATGAAATGACCTACATTTCGCTGCATACAAAAGTCAGTCTTAAATTAAGCCATATTTCCACAGCGATGAAAATTTGCATGGCAATAACTTCATTTCTTCAGTAGGTACTTCAAAATTCATAGGTATAATTATTAAAAAATGTATGTAAAAAAACTCTTTTAAACTACATAGTCAGAGTTAATCAACTGTTTTCCTAATTTCAAACAGTAAACCGACTTCAATTTTGTTGTTATTTAGGTAATATCCCTGAAACAAAAAAGGCTTTCCAAATAAAATCCCAATTTTGTTAACAGGAAAACTGTGTTGTTTTTCCGATAGTAACTATGAAACAGTTTTCATTTCATTTCGTGTAAAAACATTGGGAGAAGTTAGTTCAAATGACCAGTATTATTTTTACCTAATTAATTCTGTAATTACGATGTTTTACAACAGAATATTTCACACGTAAAAATTTGACCGGATGACCGTTTTTTCATATGCGGGTCACTCGACTAATTGCGTTCATACAAAAATGTGTGATATCTCAAAGACAATGAGGAAGTAAATGGAATCAGCCATAACCTGAGTTCATAGAGTAAAAAGGTTCAGAATAACCGTTCGTGTGTTTAGCCTAGTCGTAACATAGCAGCTATCTTGCAGCCACAGTCGATTTTAATTTTCGATAAGTCTAATGACTGGCCATCATGGGGGTCAATCTGATGATGATGATGCCTGATTATAGACGTACCTACCTACCTACTACTACTACGATGTTATACCAATTTACTTGATTTGATTTAGATTACAAAATGAAGTCCTAGTTTCTAATCTACCTTGTCTTATTTCATCTTACTAATATAAAGTTTATCTGCAAAAAGTATGAAAAAATACAAAAAACCCTGTATAAATATACCTATGTGAAAGTTTGTGAGGATAGATGGATGGATGTTTGTTACTCATTCGAGTTTTTATTTGGAACAATATTTTGGGTACAAACCTACTGCATTCGCCTGAGCTACCAAAACACAATGTACTCGTAAGAGCGAACGCAACGTTTCCTATACGAAACTCCCACGAATCAACGGCCGATTGTCATGGGTTTTGCAAGCTGCAGGCTAAATAATTGCTGTAACCGCGATAAAAATTTAGCTTACAAATCAAAATCAAAATCAAAATCAAAAATATTTATTCAGTTTAGACCACAAATGGCACTTATGAACGTCAATAAACATTGTTTACTGCCTCTTTTGAGTTCATCTTAATTAACTAGAACTTACTTAATTTAAGTAAAAAGGAAATTTATTAAGCTCCTTCATCGTAGTATTCTATTTTATTTCATTTCATAAATCTACATTCACCGATTTACTTTAAACATTAACAAAATCTTGTCATCATTATTCGTGTTTCATAAAAGTAATGCAATAAATAATATCATTAACAAGAAATAAATAAGCAATAATTTTATTGCTACAATTAAAGTCAATACAAAATAATTAGCTTTCTAATTCTTCAGCAATTATTCGGTAATGTAAACAAAACAATTATAACAATATTTTCTTATTTTGTGAAATCATTTGTAACATTATGAGTAGGTTAAGTACCTACAATAAGCCGTGTGGTGACGGCAGAGTAGAATACATTTGTCACCAACCCCTACTCTTCCCGCGGGTGTCGTAAGAGGCGACTTAGGGACTACACATCAAACAGAGAATGGGCAGCAGCGCTCTCTGAAAAACATCAATCTTTTAAACTGCGATCTCCAACCCGCCTGCCAAGCGTGGAGATTATGGCAAAACTCTCCACTATAGTGGAGGAGGCTCATAGTCCAGCAGTGGACTGTAAAGGGCTGTTGATGAAGTACCTACAATGCTCTAAGGGTGGGTTGCATCATCTTACTTTGGCTTTAACACTCGTCAAAAAACTGTCAAAATCCGTACAAAAATCACCGGTTATCGTTATAGTTAATATTAAAGTTAGGTGGTGCAACTAAACCGAAGTGCATTAAGCAAATATGAGAGTTTGTTTCAGTCCACAAAATAAGAGAAGAAGACCGCCATAAGCTCTTAGATAAAAAGTCTACAAACATCACTCATCCTCATTAAGATGCTTAACAAATAGCATTAACCTAAATAGTTTAGCTAGCTGAATGCGCTAGCTTAGTTAGCGGCCAGACCTCTGTCACCAGTCTCATAAATAGCGACAGGATGTATCAGCATTCGAAGATTTCAGAATTTTTGGCTTGGGTTGCGCCATCTTACTTTAACTTTAACAAACGTCAAAAATCTGTCAAACTCTATACAAAAAACACCGTTATAGCTACGGTTAAAGTTAGGTGGTGGACCTCAGCCTAACTGTTCATCGCGTATTATGCAGTAAAATTAACGGATGTAAAATCGATCTGAACTTTTCTATAACACCATTTGTATTACCTAATACAGTTCAATTAATAACTCTAAAGAGAGAGCTTTTTCCGCGCAGTGTAAATCCGCCATAACATGGAAATGTAGTCCATATTAAAACCTCCTCCTATATGTATAACGCAAAACCATGTGCTTTTTCCCTTCTTCAATGTACCTCTCTACTAAAATAATTAATAATGGTTATTTTTAAAATACGTGGTCGCTATATCAAGGTAAACACTATGTGCTAAATTATGCATGTGCTGTGCAGTGCAAATGGTGCGATCTTAAACAACATTTGTGTTGTTTAAAACTTTAAAATAATAATTTTCTTGTTAACCTTGCACTCTCACGTTCATAAATAAACATTATAAAGTAAACAAACAAGCTATCACTAATGCCGCCTATTAAATAATTGACAAATTTTATGTAACGTTGTTAACGCGAAGCAATTAAGTTTTGTCCATTTAGATTCGTGTTTTTGCGCGGGCTCAAAACAATTACGCCATTAATTAAACAGTTGCAAAACAAATAAACCTTTAATTGCGGAATTTTGTTGGCAATCAAAACTTTTGTTGCATGCGGTTGCATAATCTAAATTCCAAATACCCTAATTCCAGTTCCGAAATGGAGTTCCTGTGGGAAGTTTTCGAATATCATCATAAGTTATTTCGGAACGACCACAATATGTTCTGGATTACGTGAGTTTGGCAATAACAGCTAGTTATACTCGTAACTTATTATAATAAATAACAAAATGTTTATTCTGAACATTTCTATGGAAATAATCTAAGAATTCATTTAAACAAAAATTAAATTATAAATCAAAGTAAAATAATACTTGGCACCTGACACCTGTTCTGCCTGTACTTTACAATGATATGATTGACATACGGTTGCAACACCGAAGATCGTACGGACAGACATAATATTTTGTGTCTAAATTTCCTGTATTTTTATCTAGACGTACAAATGGAATTGTGTGTGTAGGTATGCTATTTCTGCATCTTAACAATAAAATTCCTTATCGAATTTATAAAGTGATTTTAAAAACGCTGTAATCCGAAAAGTATGGCAATATCCAGAATTCAAATTGAGCCACGGGTTATTTAGTTTAATACTTCATTTCAAAACTTTATCACACTAAAATATTGTAACACGGCAGTCCACTACGGAAGCTTTGTCATCGTAAACAACTGACTGGCAGAACTTTTGGGAATACCCAAAAATGCCTTTAATTAAAACTTTCGCGTAGGTGATGTTTTGATAACTCCCCAACTTATATTAGGCACGTGATAATTAGATATCCCGGTCCCGCGAAGGGTCCCGACAATCCGGGATTCCCGCTAGTTTTCAACTTGGCCAAGTTTTTGAAATGTGATCACTTAACGCCCTTTAGTTTGGCCGCTGAAATCTCAATATTTTACTGTGTTTGTAATTGGAAAGTTCCTGTGTGAATTTCATGACAAATTGAACTAAAACGTTGGCTAATTTGTTGATTTATTTTATAGGCGCATAAGACTATTATAGATTAAGAATTTTGTAATATTATTTCGTAGGACGTCGAGGTGGGCCGACAACGCCATAAAGGTAGCAGGAAGGCCTGGACGCAGGCCGCTCGCTACACACCTATGTTCGGCAGTGGACGTCCTGTGGCTGATGATGATGATGATGAATGCTATTTCACTTTTTTCCTATTTGTGAATACTGAATAGGTACAAGGTACACACAAAGATTAAGCAACTACGAGTATAATAGTAAGTATAGTCATTTACTTTTCAAACAAAGGGCTGTCCTCATTCTGATAAAATCTTAACGGACACAGTCCCACTAACATTGACAGTGTCCTCATCGGGTGAGTCGCGATGACGTCACTCGACCTGTGCACGGGCAGGGGAAAGTTTCACATTCCTGAGCTCGATCTTACAAGCCCATACAACTTATTTTTTGACAGTCGAAGTTGATAATTTCTTAAAGCTCATTCACTTTTCGATAACGAAGACGAGAATGTCAAATTTTTGATTTCAGTTTCTTCAGTTTCAGGTCATATTACGTAACATTTAGTGCCTCCCAAAAGCTTAAATTGTGATTAAGGAACGAGCTTTTAAACTTGTAACATTCATCAAAATAAGAGAAATCTTGAAATTCAAAACGAATTGATAAATTTCCTGTATCATTAGAAAACCAGAAAGTCGTTTTTAGGCGCTGAAAATAAAAAGACTTTCACCTATATATTTTGTAAGATTTATTGATAAAGGGAAAAAACACACAAGAGGCACTAATCTTTCTGAGTTTATCATATAAAAAGCATTGGGAATTGGGATCGAAAACCTTATTATATTTACTCGTACTCGAAAATCATGAGAAAAAATTGTATAATAAAGTCAAGCAAATTCACTGACAAACTCAGCGTTTATCATGCCGTAGTATCTGATTGAAATACTTTAAAATTTAAAAGTTAAGCACCTCGATCATTCAAAATACTGTCGCATTATGTATGAGGTGAATGTGCCGTTGCGTTTAGCATTTCATGGGCATTATTAGTGTGTAAACCACGCTCGGAGATGTGGCGGGAACATGGCTAAAATACTGTTAGACAAGTGTTACTTTTGTCTTAATATATGAATTAGTTTGTGCTATATGGTGATCCCTTTAAGTGTTATGCCAGTATTTTAATTTATAAGGTTAACGTCGTACTTTCGTAAATAAACCGTTTTGACGCTTATCTGATTGCATAATCTTAAAAACTTTGCGTTAGGATGAACTTAAAATGTTCTTACTTCTAATATTATGAAGTTAGGTCTTTCAAGTAAGTAGATGTAGTTGTAAAGAATACAATCAGTAGGTATGCAAATTATATTAAATGCATTAGCTTTAACTCCTAGTTTCCTACCTAGGTGCCTATTAGGTATTTAACCGAGGTTCCTAAAATTTTGATTAAAGACAAATTAAATTCCATACAAATAAATAAACAGGAAAGCTTTACAATTTCAACTAGAATAAACATGTCATTAGTAGATTTAGAGGTATTACAATACAATTTCTATAGGAATATTTTGAGCACTAAGTGATTGTATTTCCATAAAAACATTCCTTAAACGTAGTTCTCAATCGAAACAATAAGGTTTATCTAATCCGAAATCGAATCCACGAAAAATGAAGATAAGGACAATAATTATGATGAATGTGCCACAATAGAATTACCTGACTGTCTCAGTTTGTGATCACCACTCACACAAGCGAAGTATACCTACCTCGGTGTGTAAACGGTAGTGTTGTCACTTACCGTTAAACCGGTATTAACCGGTTCTAATATTTAGAAAATAATTGTAAAATGGATTACCAAAATAAAGTAATAATAATTATTTCAATGAAACTATCAATTAATTTTTGACAAAAATTGGGTAAAATAGATGTCCTAATTCTATTATCGTACATTGCTGAAAGTTTTACTCACAGTTCACGAGATTTAAAAAAAAAATAAGTAAAAAAAAACTTCTTACAAAAACCTTGTAATATTGTTTTACTTTTCCATCTCTAGCAACCTTGACATAGGACGATTTATGGCAAAATCGTGAGTCCCTGAGCAGAAAAGGTCACGACACGAGACAATGTGTATCCCTAAATAATCTTAATTGCTGTTTATTACTGTGTTTGGGTGTACCTTTATGTGAAGGAATTAATTAAGTAGACAATTAAAAGTACATGGACCGACGATCTGGTAAAGGTCGCGGGAAGAGCCTGGATGCGGGCAGCGCAGGACCGTGCATTGTGGAAGACCTTGGAGGAGGCCTTTGTCCAGCAGTGGACGTCATTCGGCTGAAACGAACGAACGAACATTTAAAAGGTGTTTTAAATGTTAAGTGGATTAATAAAGATTTATGGAGGTTTGTTGATCAGATATAAATGTTTCTGAATATTTAGGAACTTTGTTTTACACTGTATATTTTCCGACTAAAATAAAATAACATTTATGTCTTATGTAAGCATCTTAAACTATGCCTTTGCTGTCACCTGTTTGAGTATTATAAATTGGTGGTTTTTAGACGGAATATTAAAAGGTATAAGTTGATAGTTTTATTTAAAAAATATAGATTTTGTAATATTTCCCTTCACTCAGACTAATGGCTGATTATCAAATTAGTTCATCTGTCTTTCAGAACTCTCCTTCTTCATGTAGTTCTACTTTAAGCATCGCGTTACCTGCAATACCTACCGGTTTCCAGTACCGGTTGCCTTCAGAAACCGGTTTGTCTTACGCTGTCACAACACTAGAAGGCACCGTAGTCTCATTCTTACCTGCGCGCGCGCTGCCGCCTTTAAGAAAGCCTCAGTGCTGACCTGGCGGCCGAGGCAAGCGCACCGCCCGACCATGTGACAGACTGTGACTTGAGTGTGGTGAATTTGTGCTAGCACTGTGCCCGTGCGTTAACCCCATCCCCTGATAGTGCATAACCGGATTTTTGTTCACTAACCGCCCGCGACTCGAAAAAGGTAAATTATGTTTATGTTAACTTCAGTGTTAATTTAAGGTAATGTGAAAGTTGTGACGATCGATCGTCGAGTTCGAGGAGTCAGCCGTTGACACACTTTTGGTTCAGGTGTGGTGGCTGGCAGGTGGGCGCGTCCGCTGTGTGTCGGTGATACGTGTAACCAAAATTCCAAGACCGCTTTCGGCTGGGCAACTTTCTTCCGTCTGCGTGGATTTCATCGCGTTATCAGTGCGACCTGCGTTTGATCAGCGATCGCTGACAAACTAAGAAAGCGGAAGGCGTTTCAAACTTACGACATCAACGCGCTGCGCGAATGCAGTTATTATGTTAATCGACACGCGCGATATTGTTGAAATGCAAGTATCAAATCTTGTCATCATATCTTGTCTAATTATCAATGAGACTGAAAACAATAAATGCCAGCCTAACTTTGATTGATTCTGGATTCATTATCAAATACTTAACTCATGATTAGGTCCTTCGTATTGACAGTCAATAATTTCTAAAAAAGAAACTTCAAGTATCTGAGGCAACATAAGTACCTCTGTTTCTCTTAACATTTCCTAAATGAAAACTAGAGATGGAGATAAACAACACACTTATGGCAAGGCAAACGGGGACAGTCGTGTACGACGGCTTGTGACGAGCCCGGACCGGTTGCCCTCCCCTCCCGGCACGGCCACGATGCGCCTGAGTGCATCCCTGTCTTGAGCAGTGCATCGCACTTAGGAACACTTCATAAGCATAATACTTTTTAAAAAGAAAGATGCAGTCACTGGGTGGAACCGCGGAGCTTGCACGGAAATCTTACTATAAAGTAAACCGTGATACTCTTATATCGTATATGTATAAAACATTTATTACTCCTAAGACGGGATTAGACCAAACTTTTATCCGAGTGTAACTCCTAGTATAACTGGCACATTGACAAAACTGTCAATACTGAAACCAGTATGGGAAATATGTCAAAATGTCGAATAACTGACGATTTATTCTGAGATTAATATTTACTCTTGTTTGGTCGAATCCACCCTAAGACATTTTATGCTACGCCAAACTAAACTACTGTGGTAACCAGACATTTCTTTCGTAATTACAGACGAGCATAAAACGTCAAGACCAATGTAATGCTTTGTCTGAAAGTTCACAACAAATTAACTTTTAGACTTAAGTCTAGGAACTAAAAATAAACTTCCTTTTTAAATAGTCACGTCCTAAAAGTAGCTGATCGTAGATAAAGCTTGCTTAATTACTTTGAGACAATGGATAGACGTACTTAAATACATAAAAGCATTTCTGACTCATACACACAAACATTTTATTAAACCGCAAAAACACTGCTGAACATAGTTTTTCCTTGCCATTACACA
Organism: Ostrinia furnacalis; assembly: GCF_004193835.3. Taxonomy (NCBI): domain Eukaryota; kingdom Metazoa; phylum Arthropoda; class Insecta; order Lepidoptera; family Crambidae; genus Ostrinia; species Ostrinia furnacalis. The sequence goes on along the minus strand of NW_021131484.1, from coordinate 224,641 downwards.
AAAATAGAAAAAACTAACCAAAATACAACACGCAGAAACATCATCTGACTTTGCACATTCCGTAAGCAGAAAACAAAAACTTTTCGTGTGGTGAAACCAGAGTATTTTAACTTTTTGAAGTCGTTTGCAAAACCTGGAAACATGATAATGCCTAATATCTGTTAGATAATAGAGCCTACGTTATTTGCCGATGCACAATTATACAAGTGGCAGCAAATAAACAAAAAAAGCTCAATCGATTATGAACAACGATATAAAGAGCAATTTATGTTGTATGTGTTTCTGTATATCTTAAAGGAACAAGACCTAAAATTATTGTTGACGCCTCCGGCAAATGTAAGAAAGTTAAGAACATGTTTTTCCTCAAGCTTACGAGGCTGGACAGGAATAAATAAAACTCTACATTCTTTCCACCTTGGGCAAGATTGCGCGTGCATTTCCTATATTTCTTGATACCTTTTTTGGAGTCTGTAAGTGGGAAGTAGCTAACTACAGACTTAACCCTACTTACTTATTATGATAATGGCAGCTTTGCTACTAAATCACTAGATTCAGAACGTATCAAAAATTATAGTTTGATCTACGCACGGATTCCCTGATTGTATTGGTCTGGGTCTTATAAGGTTGCAAATTAGCCTGTATTGCAAAGAGATAAGTCGCCACTGAGTTTAGCTTGATGTGCCGTCTTTCGTACAACCCTGCTCAATTTAGGAAAATTTGTATTGTCGGAAAAAAAAGAATTCTTTGACTTAATGGTACCGATAATTAGATCTATTAACACTTTTCCCCGTACATTGACGCGGCGCGGAGGTGCAAAATAAAAATGTCCGCACATCTCGTCAAAATAACAGCATAAAAACTGCTAATTGGCGGAGCTTTTCTGTTCATTTGTCACAATCAGACTTTATGCCAATAGTTGGATTTACTGGCACGTTTGACATGAGTGAAATGTATTAAACAACAGGCATATTTTTCATATGTGAAATTTTTTGTCGGGGCGAATAAGTGGTGCGTATTTCGTTTGCTTTTTATTTAAATGGTGAATCGTTTAAAGCGGATACCGATATTACAAATAAGCTAGTATGTCGTTATATTGCAAAAAATAAATATAATAGAGCTTATCATAATCAGGTGAAATCAACTGATATACTAAATGGATAAGTAATACCTAATAGTCTCCCTTGTCTACTTATACATGCAAATAATTCAACTAGTTAACTCCTGCAGACGTCCCTGTTAAATATTGTATTAAAAGTACAGTCGACAGCACATCAGACTATACATTTTCGTTGCAAAGTCGAACTGCGTAAGATACAATGTTTACGTTGTCTTGCTGTCGACTGTACAATGCACAATCATACGCAATACAGTAATTATTTCATCTTTATCTCCTGTATGGCTCTTTTCCGGATAAGTAAGCTGAACTATAAATATTTGTAAAAAAGCAATGTTGGAAAATTCCTACTAAAATTGATGAAATATGGAACTAGCCATTCGTGACTGGGCCTAAAGAAAATATCTGAAGCATAATGCTTTTTTCGGGAGAATGGAGTTTTAGTATTTAACGCTAGCTTTTTATGGAATGCCGAACTTGGGCTGATATAGATTGAAGTCCTTGTCTAGATAAGTGCTAAACTGAAGTAAGGGTCTGAGTACACTTTGTAAATAAATAGATTATGTAAAATCATGACTGTTACAATTAACTATTAAATCGCAAATTCGCAACTAAGTGGAGCTTACCATCAGTTTCTATAAGACCATTTCTGAACGCAGTCTGTCCTCCTCTATAGAATGCATTATCAATTCGTTTTAATTACGTTGGATATTAGTAAGGTAACTTTGTAGTTTTGCATTAACTAATAAATATTTGCGCAATATTTAAAATCTGATGCAATTATAATCCAATTATTCACTTAATTGAATGTTCAAAACTACTATTTTAGTGGCGTCATAGGTTTATGAAGACGTATAAGCTTGACAGAACATTACACTAGTTCTAACATGGCAATGTGTCCTCACCTTTACATTCAGACGCGCGAAAAGATTTTACAGTAAATACCGAGTGTGCACGGTGCCTAAGCACTGCAGTTTATTGCTCGGCCAGTGGCGTGCATCGGTCCAGCTTAATTGCAGTATTGCTGCACCGCGGCCGCATTACTCTGAGACTAATTATAAAAACTAAAAGCCAGGATGTCGCCGTTCATAACAGTTGTTCTACTTATTAGATTAAAGGATATATTCCTATGAAGCCGTCCACTGCTGGACAAATAAATAAATAATAAATAAATCTTTGGACAATTTCACACAGCGCCAGCTAGCCCCAAAGTAAGCAACTTAATGCTTGTGTTTTATGGGTGCTAGCTTAACGGATATACTAATTATATACTTTTTTTAAATCCATACATATTATACATAGTAACACCCAGACCCGTCACAGAAATTAAAATTCATCATTTCAATTTCTGCCCGGCCGGGAATCGAACCCGGGACCTCTCGGTCACAAAGGTCTCCCACATGAATTTCCATATTCTGTTACTATTCATTACCTATTAGTAACTTTCGCATTTTGTCCCATTTCGTATTTTTTGTTGAAACTTTTAGTGTCCCAATTTTTAATAACAATAAATCTAGAGTACCTATCTACCTACTTAAGTAGGTACTTACTTAATAGTCGTAACTTTTTAACCTTAACCTTGCAATGTTTTTGATATAAGTAAGTAACAACATACATAATTCTCGTAGTCGTGCTATGTTCTACGATAAAATAACAGTAAAATATTATCGTGAAGGTATAAACACTAAAATAATTGAATGACTAGTGAATCGAATATAAGTACATGGCAATACATAATACTATCTGTATTCATTAATTGCATGTGTAACCACGAAACACATAAGCACAACAATAAATGATTCCGGCAAATAAGTACCTAGGTACGTCACAAATAAGGACATCATAAAAGTTCAATTTACTATTAACAAATCGTCTGTTAACATTATTAATAGCAGACATCACAAAATATTATTTACTGTAAAATTTACCATCGCAACACAATTTTCCACAGTCAAAATATTTATATTGTGTACTCTTAATAAACTGTTAACTCCAAACGGCCCAATTTTTAATTGCACGTGAACAATTTTCATTTTAGTAATAAAAGTCACGTCCAAAATTGCCTTTTTCAAGTATTTTTTTGCACTATACTAAGCATAACATAGATTCCCTTTAACTTCTCCAACTTATCTAAAAGTGTGTTAGGAGTAGGTTCATTACAGTAGTCACGGTCGAGTATTTTTTGTATTACAATAATACAAAATAAAAAACCGTCTATCAATCAAAATTTACTTCACTAAAGCCATGTACTGGTTGTAAGCTTTGAAGAACCTAAATGGTTTACAGTAGGCTGGGGCATAAATCCTCGAAATAAATGGCCCAAAGTAACGGCTGAACGCACAGCGAACGAATATCCTAACGAAACCCCAAGGTAAAATCAATATCAATATTTCATAAACTATATTAAATAAATAGGCAATAAAGTCTATGTTTGACGTAACCGCTCTCCAATTAAGTTACGAGAAACACACTATCTAGTAAATGATTAGTTGCGATTTGTGAACCGTAAAAGATAGTATTGTTGACTTAGGCCAATACTATATTTTGATGTTCGATTTGAAGTGATTATGAATTATAGTTGAGACAATTGCAATGGCACGTAATGATCTTATTATAATAATAAAATAATAGTGAAATTAAAACGGGCATTCCATTTTTGAAATGACGAAATTCATCCATTACACTTACAGCGTTAATAATTACGATTAACACCTATATGCGACTCTATGTAAGTTTATTCACATTGTTCGTCTGTTACGACTATTTGAATAGATTTGACGAATTTTCATTGGCATTAAATCCGTCATTTGTATCTTCACATCTGAAATACAGATTAAACAAATAAAATAAAACAAAAAAGATAAAATATATCAATAATTACCGAGACAATTGCACGTATACTCGTAGATCTCATTAAAATGAATAGTGAAAATGAAACGGGCATTCAGTTTTAAAAATCTCGACATTGTGTGGTCCAATTGCAGCTGGGGTGAAAGTGCTGTCGGTATATCTGAATTTTCACTCTTCATACTAAGAATTGGCTCACATTAAATGGTATGAAACGTGTAAAAGGCATGACAAATTACCGAGCAAACGGTGTCACCTGTTTTAAGTCAGACACGCTAAAACAAGCCAAAAGTAGTTTAAAGTAGGTTAAATAAAAAGATACGTATTGACTTTTCTTCTTCTGTAAAGTACTAAAATATGAAGAAGGAGGCATTTCAGCTCTTGTTCATCTTTAACTCATCATCTTTTTACGTTTTTCGTTACCTTACAAGTTGCTAACGGGTGCAATCAATGAGAAAAATCTTTTATAAACCCCATAATCATGTATGTAACCTTTTATACCAGGTTATCTAGAAGAGATCGCTCACAGAGTTCAAAGCGCACAGTATTCTTTATTACTTAGCCATGCTGTAACTTCAATTATTATCAATCTTCTACGAGAGAATAACCTTCCGAATCATCATAACCCTTCACACGCAATTAGCCACAACTCCCAATCGTCATTTGTTTATTTTGTTCACCTTTGAAACTATCTCGATCGTCACCTGTTAATAGCAACAACTCCATCCCGATCGCCACTTGTTTATTTTACTAAACTCTTTCCCAACTCTCTTTCTTTCTGACTTTTTGATCTATCCCGATCGTCGTTTGTTAATTTTAATCGCCTCTGCCTCTGTCCCTACGTGGTGGTACGGACACGTTATGAGGCGACCACCCGATCATATGACCAGAAAAGTGCTAGACATCTAAACTAAACCCCGAGGACGAGGAAGACCCCGAATCACATGAATGTTCATAGTAAATAAGGAACATAAAGAGGCTCAAGTCAACAGAGAGGCGACCCAGGACCGAGCCGCCTGGAGACGCATGATTGGGAGGTCCAACCACAAATAAATTAGGAATGGGCAGAAGAAGAAGCGTCTGTCCCTATCGTCATCTGTTTATTTTTACCTTATATAACCCGTGGCGATACATCTGCGCGCGAGCAACGGTTGTACGGCAGCCGACCCGTTATACTAAGCAGGTCATGCGCCGGACATCGCGTGCGCTAACTTTCAACACGTTCGGCATTCGCTGAAACGTTAATAGAAGAGTTGCGAAATAGGCCACTATTAATGCAGTGACACTTATTTTTACGATTGCAAATTGAATGAAAAAACATTTGCATATCTGTACTGTACTTTATCCTTGGTCTTTGCCTACGTAACTCTTTATGATAATTGGTAAGATAAAGTTTTCTCTCGCGCACTTATCTTTGCTAAAATAATTACTTAATACAGATATCATAAATGTAACTAATAATATACTAGTTTGCAGAAATACACTTAAAAATTGTCTTTATTCATATAAATGTGACATAATTATGCAATCTAAGTAGCTTTTTTATTCGTGTAATGTAATAAAATAGTGGGCCAAACTTTTTCGTTTGAAAACGTAGGCGTGAGAAATACCGTCGGTCTCCGTTCAATATTTTAACTGAGCTGGCCAAAGAAAAAAAACAAAACAAACGCTGGCGAAAAAATAACTACGATCGTCTTTTGTCGTATTTAGAAGGCGGCCAGTAAATGATTGCTTATTTCGTCGCTTGCAACATGGGTCCTGTGGCGCAATGGATAACGCGTCTGACTACGGATCAGAAGATTCCAGGTTCGAATCCTGGCAGGATCGCAATTCGTTTTTTTATTTTTCGCCATCATTTTGGTAAATTGTTTTTACATTTTATAAAATTACTACAATATTTGATGTTCTAAAATTAGTTTTCAAAGTAGGTTGACTTAACAATTTCCACGGTGCTACGACGATGAAACGCATTTTCTGCGGGCATTGAACCATCGTTTTGTAATCTTTAGATTATTATGGTACTAGTTTACGTTCTGAGATAGAAATATGCAAATGGAAAGTTTTCCTTGTCATCGACAATATACCGGTAGAGTAAGTTCATCCTTCCGCACTATTTAGAGTACAATGAGTGCTAATGAATTCGATTATCCCGCTACAATCCGCTCTTCCGCTCTTAAAGAGAACAATCCACTCGACTATCCTATCTACCCTATTTCCACAGAGACAAGACTCAAAATACAATGGTGATACCCTTTAAATATCAGTGCTTTCAGTAACTCGCTGAAAGCTGTTCTTGCAAGTAAATTGAACGAGCTATTTACACAGTGAATTTATGAAGATGGCAGTTCGTCAAGCTACACTGTGGCACTCTATCTAATTGCAATAATACCGAATTTGCAATAAAAATTTAAAATTTGACATCAATGTCGTTTAAAAACGTTAAAGAAGCATTATGTTGCCATAATTACGTCATGTCACTCGAGACAGGATCGAACACCACAATTCTTACTTTTAGCCCACTTAGTGAGTCACAAAAAAAAGTCAAAATGACTCGTTTTTCGAGCATTAGCGCGCCCGCGTGAAACTGTTTGCGTCACATGACCTGAAAACTAGAAACAGTGAAGGTTTTGTCACTTCCAAACGAAGTGGTTAGAACCAGTCGGTGTCCAAGTGTCCAAGTAATTTGCATATGAACCCGCATAATTTAGGAATCTTGAATTGAGGTGTAACGGTGCCTACCAGTCCGCTCGCTACGGGCGACGGAGATTTATTCAATTTATGAAGGTATTTAACGAGAATTTATGGCCAGTTATACTGCTGGATTCAAATACATAATAACTATGAAGCTTTCAGGTCATTGCTGGACGCTGATTTCTCTTGAATCATCATAAAATGTATTAAGCCCTTATTCTATTTAGTTTAGGTGTAAGTGGGATGCATTGGTTTTATTCATAAATAAATAAGTAAAATTTTAATGTACCTACCTACTTGAAATGCTGAAATTACTAAATAACGATAAAAATCTATAAAACGCATTATTTTGTGAAGATGTTTTTAGATACCACTACTAACGCTGAATGTTTATCACAATATCATAGTAGGATATAATTTATCATAAGCCACGCAGGCAAATACGCAGGAAGAAGCTAGTAGCTTTCAGATTAGTAGATTCAGATAAAAATCCTAAATCCACAAGTACGGCGCCGCAGCGCGGGAAAACAACCGAGCGTTAGTTGCGATTGCATTATTTTATACCAGAGACAAAAACCGGCATCCCAACTAATATTATAAATGCGAAAGTAACTCTGTCTGTCTGTCTGTCTGTCTGTCTGTCTGTCTGTCTGTCTGTCTGTCTGTCTGTCTGTCTGTCTGTCTGTCTGTCTGTCTGTTACGCTTTACCGCTTAAACCTCGCAACCGATTTTGATGAAATTTGGCATAGAGATAGTTTGAGTCCCGGGAAAGAACATAGGATAGTTTTTATCCCGGTTTTTGAAACAGAGACGCGCGCGATAAAGTTTTTCTGTGACAGACAAAATTCCACGCGGGCGAAGCCGCGGGCGGAAAGCTAGTTCGCAATAAATGCGGCTGAAGAAAACATCATAATGAAACTAATTAGTGCCGATGTTCTTTTAAAATGACAACCAGCAACAATACAATTAAAAAAATACCAACACGCACCAATAAATGAAATTGTAGAAGACGAAATTGACATTTCCGATTTAATTTTATATCAACGAACGATTGGATGTAATAATTTTTATCTCGATTATGTTTAAAGAGATGACAGGTAACATCGTATTTTATTAGTGTAATGGATATATTTGTTTTTGTGAATTGCAGAATTTTTCTTATAAATTCCAATCGTAGAATGATAATGATATCGTTATGATGATTAACTCTTTCACGAATAGTGAAGAATAAATAAAGTTCACTTATGATGATCAGTCCCAGAATAACCTTACTTGTACTCGTACCTACATGAAAATCCCATTTAAATGTGAAAGTGAGTGTGAAAAGTTGTAGTATAGGTAGTATAAAGACTGAATTTACTTATCAACCACANGCACCATATGGAAGAGCAGTCGCCCGGCAAGCGGAAGGTCGTGGGTTCAATTCCCGCCTTAGGCAGTTCGATTTTTTCAAGTTATTTATAATTTTCAAATTAGCACCATAAGGTCCCGATAGACAAGGCAATGTAAGAGAACACACGCTATGGAGGCCCCAAAGGCAAGCGTCATCATTCACATGAAGATAGTATTGTGTGAGGCTCCGAGAGCAAATTAAGGCAAAACACTGTGTAGGCCCCGGAAGCAAGTGTCAGCCACTACAACCAAGGTGAATTAAGGCTCCGAAAGCAGGTATCACTCGCTGTGTAGGCCCCGAAGGCAAGGAGTTAATAATTCACAGAATAGTGATATAGGGCTTCGAAAGCAAGCACAGTGTATACGCTGTAGAGGCCCCGTAGGCAAGCGTAGAAAAACAGATAATCTAAAATTAATTGTGTAATTAATCTTCACCAGATGAGGAACTTTTATATCTGTGTTCCTTGCTCTTACGACATCTACTTGCCTTGTGACCTAATTTGCCACAAACAAAACATTTTATATTTTTGTTAGAACTGACACTTCTCAATGCTGTCACAGGTTGGTCTTGTTCTACACTAGCATCTAAATTATTGATACTGGCCAAATATTGGAGAAGAGAGGCAGTGTCTCGGCACCCAGCTGACTTCGCACCAACTTCTAATAATTTGTTGCCAAGAGTACCAATGATGGCTTCCGTGATCACTTCATCACTTAATTGACATGACATACCTATTCCCAATTTATTGTAATAAAATTCTATAGGCTCTTCATTAGGCAACCGGACTCGATTCACTAAGTCCCTGATTTGTGATAATTTATTTTTAGTGAAAGGAAAAGCCTTTATTAATTTTTCCTTCCACTCAATCCAACTAATCTCATATGATGCTTAACATTGTGTTTGGGTGAACACCAAGTTGCTCCACACACAAATGCAACTTTATCAAAACAAACTTCTTGTTATTATCTTAGATAACAGCACAATTGCAAATACTTCAATGAAGTTACCATCCTCAAAGCATTCACAAGAAAAACCCAAGTACTTTAAATAACTTTTTGCTTAAGGCTGCTAGCGGCAGTTAGGAAGTTCTAAAGTCTAGCAGTAGACTGTAGCTAATTAATTATTAAAATCTATTCACACTCAAGTTAATTGTATGCAATTTCATGCCAATGACAAGAATAAGCACAGTTAAACAACCAAGCCGCAGTGGCACTGCTAGTCTCAGCTCAACCCTTGCAATAAAACATTAATTCAACTCACCAAATATCACAGCTGATTCCTTTTGTATGGCATTTTCACTCACCAAATATCACAGCTGATGTCTTTTGTATAGCATTACCTTCTGTTCAACTCCAAATCACTTATGTGGAGTACCCTTGCTCAGTGTTAAGCTTCACTCAGGTATTGTGCTTGACTGATTTGCTCACCACAGGGCCAACCCGCAGACAGATAGGTCACCATATCTAAAACTCAAGTCAAATCTAAAAATATGCACACACAACATGCTACAACCAGTAACCTTTTTATTAAACAGCTAATAAAATAACCTCAAGATTAAAATCATTTTCACCATGTGGGAAGAATAACCAACAATAATGGCTGGTACACAAGAATACTCTTTAAGTTAAATGTACCACATTCTATATCTTTTTTTTTTTAAATTATAATAATTGGATAAATTTTAATCACCCACACTTTTTTTCAATTTTAGTGATACAACCCAAATCACTACTGGCAGCAGAAATTAATTGATAAGTTGGAAAAGTTCAATATTAACATTATCTTAACTCAAAATATAGCATCATGTAACATAATAATAATTATGTTTCCCAATAATTGAAGTATCAATCACTATAAGAGTACCAAAAATACACCACATGTTCAACGGCATAACTGGCTGCTTTACTTAATTTCAATTTACAAATTAAGCTAATTAATTTTATCTCATCTTATAGTGCTCAACGTCAAGAAAGAAACATCATGATACTAAAACTGGTTTACACAACACAGACCTTAGCTTCAATTTACTTGAATAAAATTATTAATTTTTCTCCAAAATAATGCCAAGAGGTGACTCGGGCATGATCACCAAACTTATTTAATTTATCTGACCATATTCTATCTATTCTTTGTAGATTTTAAATCTCAACAGGTTATTCTTCGCAGAATGTAAACATGAACAAGTTAACACCGTTCAATTTAATTTGATTTACTAAAATAGTTTATTAGGCATTGCAATTAAAGTGAGCACATACCATAGCTTTCACACACATTCCTGGCATTATCAGTAAAGACTGACAATACCTATAACATTTGATGCATCATTCACTTCCATGCATTATTTTGCTCAAAAAGGAAATGTGTTAATATTGTTGCTGATGGAATAATCGATAATAATAATAAATCGTACCTGCTCTGGGGCCATCGTTAGTCAAATTGTTCACCACTTACGTGACCACAAGCCAAGTTACGGAGGGAGTATCTTCATAATTTGCGTCATCATTTCTCGTACTTAAATACTTTTCTGCATCTCACACAGTTGTCAGCGTAGTTTCCTTGACATTTTCTCTTCATCATATTCCATTATAATCATAGAATCGTGGGCGTTTTGTGATAACATTCGTGACAAATAACACGAAACATTGGTCACCTGGAACCTTTTGAAATCACGTTACTATCATCATAGGTTTCAGATCTCACTTCTGAACTCTATAAAGACTGAATTTACTTATCAACCACATTTATTAGCAAACTTGAACAAGAAAACATTTAGCATTAATATACGCGCGAAAATACCGAAAGTCAAGTGACAGATCGTAGTGTAGTGCACGAGTCATCGATTGAATAGTGATGGAATGCGTAGATTCGATTTAACCCGCTAACAGTAGGTATAACATGCTTAAGTAAAAGTTTGATATAATCTTGACGAATAAGGTCGAAAGCTACGTTATCATAACACAAAATTTCACGAGCGGCTTCTGTGCGCAATACGTTTCTGAAACAAATTGGATTGATTGAACTGATTCAGAACAAAAGTTTTCAGTTGAAAAAGCCAACATACGCTGTGTGTTTATAATCGATAGTAGTTTTTCGATTTAGTCGATGGTTAATTTTGTCTGTTACAATTTAAATAAATACAAAGATCCCAGCTACCATTGAGCAAACTTAAACAGACCTACAGACAAGTTAATAACCTCTTGAAAAAAGTTCTCAAAAAAGCACAAAAAGTTTTCAAAACTCGTTTAGCTTCAAGGAAGTGCAAACAAAGCGTCGGTGTTGATCTAGAATTACTCGGCAGCTGGGTCTCAGCTCCCTTCACAAGACGGCCTTGCTGCCGCAGGAATGTAGCGACAATGCGCCCAACTTTACAACTCCTACATTCTTCGTACCATGTAGAGCTTACAACTATGCCGAAGTTAGGCTTAAAACTCTTCTCTACATTTTCCGAGCGATAGTTTTGCTAGAATATAATCACAAGTTTTACCCAGTCTGGAATTAGGTAACGCTTATAATTAATGTAACTATTCAAAAGTGTAATTAACGTAACAGTTAACTCGCACGCCTTCCTGAATTTGATTGAAAATAAAATACAAAAGTTAACAACAATACAAAATCTATTTTTTATTAATTGACTGATTGATTTTATAACTAAATTTCCGACTTCTGACTGTTTTAAAGTTCAATGCAGATAATTATAACGCTGTCAAAACCTCAACAAGGATTGCAGTTTGTAAACTGTAATTAATCAACCGAAGAAAAGTACTACTAATTCTTTGCTAAATCATTCATTACAAAGATGCTAATCTGACCTTACATAGTGTTACTAATTGCTTCACCATGCTCTATTATTGTGTTGTCAGCCAACAGCTTTCTAAACGATCATACATGCCTTAATCCTTATACATATTCAACAAAGTATGTGATTATTTGTCACTAGTCGGCCTCAGAGCGGAATGTCGTCGAAACCGGTCCAATGTAGGAGTTCAAATAGAAACCACGGAACTAAATTTATTGTTAACCCATAATTTGCTAATACAAGTCAGCTAGAAATGACATAGTGTTGTCTTCTACTTCATAAATATAGTGTTAGAACAATATTATGTAAATAAATAAACTATGTTTCTTTCACTAGCTAGTTGGAAGTGTTGGAGCGGTGAATATTTTTAGAATTAAAAGTTTTAAAAGCCAATTTTTTGCTCTGAGATTTATTTATTGAAATTGTCTCTCTGACCTTACATGTTTCCGAATGTAAAATTAACATAGCGTGTGTCTAACCACTCAATTGATTAGCAAAGCTTGCTAATTTTGAAAGTCAGTCGTATGACTTTCAAAATTAGCAAGTTACACGATTAGACGGTAGAGCCGTGCCAAAGCATATTTTGGGACAGCATCAAAAGCATATTTCTAAAATTATACATAGATGAGCATTAATTACTGCAGCGCCGCTGGAATAGCAACCTCAAGGCAATATGCACAAAGTTATTCGAAGGCATGCCCATACTTCAATCGGGTCTAGCCTCTGTGCAGCGTCAATATTAAACCACTCTCGCAAATTTACAATTTCCAAAATTGCCACGAACTAGACTCACGGGAAAAATAATAGCACATAATCCCTTGACCTTTTCGCGGCGAAGCGTAAGATTCTATTGTCAGAAAAATATCTCGCCTCCTTTTTATTGTAAAATTTTCCGTCTATTATTTTCCACTCTTATTTTACGTAATCTTTCGTTGAACGAAACATAAAACCCGGCCTTTTAGCTTTTCCAATATCTTGTCCACGTTAATTCCATCAAAAACTATATTGTGTCTTTCATAAATTGATATCTTGTGATTTTCGCAACCAAAAGCTTGTTGCTACTTTTTTATCCATTGATGGATAGGATCAGTCAAAGATTAATAACTTGAGAGTACTATGAAATTTAAAAATAAACGTTTCAATGGCCTCACATTTTTGAATGATTTCTTAACAGACAGCCAGAGTAATTAATTAACAAACTAACAGTTTTCGAAATCAAAAATAATAGTTGAGCAGCCCTATTTCTATGCCATTAGTAAATGTAATTGGTTGTTACGTGATCTCTTATAACTCGCTTACCGATTTCACACCAAGGAAGTGGCAATCAGCGCGCACGCACCGCGGTTATTTCAAAACCAGCAAATATCTGCGATCTCAAACACATAAATAAGGTTAAGACGAATATTCTCACGTACCTGATAGAAGGCAACCACACCTCAGATACGTGACTATACGCCGACATACGTGTTGTTTTCTATTGAATTATTTTCTACAAACACGGTCGGCAGTTTGATATCAATTGATTTTCTTTTGAAATTCAATTATTATTATCTTAATCCAATTCGACAAACATTTGATACATTACGTCACTTTTCGTCTTCATCGCACGAATAATAAAATTAGTCAACAAATGTTTTAATTGCTGCACAAATAACGTCAGTGAAGAACGTATTAGTGAGTTTTAAGACTTACTTTTTAGATACGTTAGTGAAGTGTAGATGACACAGACTCAGTGAAAGGTAGAATAATTGTTGCTGAACGTTGTCACTCCACGCAAAATCTATTAGTCATTGTTAAAAAAGCTAAATCTTTCTACATCCACACAGATTTGAAGCCTCGGCTTATTATTCCACGGCCGTCGGTCGGCCACTGCCAGAATAATAAATCGCAACACTACATAGCCATTCGCTAAAGAAACTGACGATATCACCACTTTCTAACACTGCTAGAATATAAACTAAGAGTTCGTACATATAAATATATTCAGCAGTTTAATATTCGTAAGTTGCCGTCGAAGATCAAAATAGAGCGCAAATTCATGCAAGTATCGAATGGGATTTGTTACACTCAAACAAAGATCGAAAATCTGTTTCAGGGTTAACAAAAGATCCGTTTTACCCGATTTGAAAAGTCCCCTTGTAAACACAGACGCGACAATACGAACGGATATTATATTTAAATTGTTTTCTTTTTAAGATATGCTGATCAGGGTTGTCAAAATTAATAGTCACTTAAAATGACAACAGTTCTTAGTTTCGGGGTTAATTTAAATAATGTTTAACTGACAGTATTAACATAGTTTAATGTTGAAAGGAGCATTTCCACGAAGCTGGAGGCACGTCGGCGGGCGTGTGCCTCGCAAGCATATCACGCTGCAGCCAATTCAAGGTTGTCACAAGGTTCCTATGATTATAGACTTAATAAAAAATGGACAAAGTAGGCACAAATTGCCCGCTAACACGCAATATGCTTGGTACAAAAAATCTATGAATAGAAATTTTGGTTGGCCTTAAAGGCAGAATTTTACATTCAACGGAGTTTACAAAGCTAAATAATCCAGTTAAAGCAAAATACGATTGGAGTTTTCAAAATTGTTCGATGAATTCAATTCAATTCCAAAAGACGCAGATTACCTAACAGTCAAAACTTAGGTACGTTACGTTATTAAATAATACTTAAGGGAGAGTCCGCTAATTTGGACCAGTTTTTTTCAATCCCATTTTACACATAGTTTTCTTTTGTTTTTGCTAATGTCCATGGTATATAATAAAAGATTTATCAACTTACTATTTCATAAGTATTAATTAACATGATTGTTGTATATTTAGCAGAAATCAACAAAGTACGAAATCAGAGCTTCGGTCCAATTTGGCCAACCGGTTCGATAATTATCGAACTCGAATTTGTACCACAGGGTTACTAAATTGGATTTCAATAAATTTCAAGCCTATAAAAAAACTATGGCAAAATATTATACGATACATTCTTAACAAATTAGGAAACGAAGAGAAACAGTAGTTAATAACATAGACAATCGATATTGTTTTACACATTATCACGATTTTGAGTACAAGTTTTGTAATTCCAATTATCGTAACGCACACTTGTAGGTACCTAATCTACTTTGCCAGTCTTCTGCTTTCATTTATTGTTAGTCAAACATAACTACGCTATTATAACTTCAAAATATGATTTACTAAAAAAAAATTCAAAATCCTTTGGTAAAGTTCCATACAATTTGATGTGGTACAATTTAGCCGACTAGGTGATAGTGCTTTTAAAAAATCGGTAAAAAATATAGCTTATAAATACCGAAAAATGTTTCAAATAATTGTAATCCACACTAATTTACGCTTCTAAATAATATATTAGAAACACCCTGTGATTAAATTTAACAAAATTACAATCTGAACATGTATTGTCAAAAGTTACTTGAAAACAATGAAAAAATACTTTTCAAAATAAAACACACGTGTCGTGTTTGTTGTCACGGCAAAAACCACATGGCCGATATTAATTGATTTTAGTTGTGTATCGCTGAGTGTTGCAATTACAGACATTCAATAAATACTTTACGAAATATGAGGGTGGTACAATTTACCCGGCGGTACAATATACCGAACTCTCCCCTATGTTAAAAATATGATGATCTCATAATGGTTCAGATAGACTCAGCTGGTTCAGAGAGACGCTGAAGCCTGTAAGTTCAGTCTTATGTTTTTTTTCTTTTAATTTTATATGTGCTACTCAGTTAGAGTAACATTACTGTCCACGCTTCATCCAATAAATCGATTTTCACCACCTAAAATTAACTTTGAATAGAAAAAAATAATAACTTTGCTAAGGCAACCCTGCAGCGCCAACTGCGGGCTGAATACGCAACCGCATCTACATCGCTGGCGTGGCTGAGCCACTGAGTGAGATCTCAAATGCTCTGTATACTATGCAGAACAAATCCTACTCGACTTGACAGTTACACATGACGATTGTATAAATCGTTTCGGTAATTCGTTCAAACTTGGTGAACCGACGATGATGCCAAGATCGCGGGAAGCACCTGGATGCGGGCAGCGCAGGACTGATGTATTTACGAACCCCAGCCAGCTTTTCTACGAGAATAGAATCGGTTACATGTGTGACCTCGTGCTTTGTAGTAGTATTTGTGAACTAACGACTTTGCCATAATCAAGTCAGAAAGCAACGCATCGATTGTGTTTTGTTTTGTTTTTCATTAACATTTATAAATAAATAATTTTCATGAAACATTTAGCAGTCGGAACGCCATATCGCACCCGGAACGCAGGATCGCACTGTTTTTGAATGCTTGATTCTTATCATTTGTTCTCTGCACTTAGTTACCCATTTGTAACGGCTGAAACTTCGTCGCGTATGACTTTATATGAAATATTTAACACCTTGTCTCTGAGTTTAAGGTGGAAATTGTTTCTCGCCACAACTTGGCCCATCTGAGAAGAGCATCAATTAGCTACCCACTTGGAACATCTGAGTGTTTCGAAGTGGTGAGAGGTTTCTTACAACAAAAGACTTGCTTTTCTTGCTTAATAAACATTTTTTAAGATAAAGAACCGCTTTAATATTACAAAATAGCTAGTTCATAAGCCGATCGAGAGAATTCGCTACCTGCTGTGTTCCCAAACTCATTTTATTCTTTATAATGTCTGGGATGCCTTTTAAAGTAATTTGAAAGGCGTTTTTTGTCTTTATTTGGGGCCACAAATAGTTAAATTGATGGATTACCAGAATAAATCTAATAATATTTTACGGCCAGTTTAAAGTCCGATGCATTATATGAACGTATTTATCGTTAGTCAGCAAAAGTTTCATTGCAAGGTCATTTTATTAATACAATTTGAATGCAATTGCATAAGTAAATGCACACTTGCGTTTATTGTTTATGGTCGAGGCTACGGATCATCAGTTTTAATACTCATATTGGTAGGTCACGTCTGAACAAATTCGGATAATCGATTAGACAATTTCAAGGAAACACAATTAACGTAAAGAACCTAATTTGATTACGGTCTTTGAAATATAACAATTCAGAAATAAATATGAGGTTCCCAAGCCCATTAAAAACTCACGGATGAACATACATAAGACTATTTCTTTTTGAAGTCATTTAAAGTACAGAGGATTTGACCGCTCTTGATTTTCCGCGACACTGAACTTTCTGCCCTTTTAACCGACTACATTCGCATAGATTATACAGATATGCTTCGAGCTTTTAATACTGGAATTTGCGTCTCAAATATTGTATTACATAGCAATAAGACACACCGAAACCGGTAACACAAAACACATAATGAGCCTCATCCATCCTGGTTCAGAACTGGAAACAAAACTTACTGACCATGCAACTATAGTCTTTATAACAACAACTTTAAGATCGTTATTCTGTGGTGTATAAGTTGTGCATCATCGATGTGCCTTGAACTTTTCTTCAACTCAACTGCATGCCTCAAGCCACTCGGGTCATTTCGAAATATTCACAGTACCAGCGATTACATTGCAAATCTATCTACCTATTTTTAAAGGTCAAAGCTGTATATTTTTAAACTCCGTAGAGTATTTATTCTTCTTTTAATTCAACACTTTGTCGATAGTGCGGAAATCTTTGGAGTCGTAGTCCAATATCAAAGTATGTATATTTAAAAAAAAACGATATAATCGTCTATCGTCTTTATCAAACTAATGTATTCGAACAGAACCTTAGGTAAATACTTGTTAGTAGTGACCTTTAAGTCTGTGATTGTCTAATGTCATGACTCATACTGAATACGTAATCAAGTTCGTATTGATGATAAAAATAAACATTAAAAAATAACTTGTTCTTAATCAGCATTCTCGTGAGCTTCCAAATTGTACTTGAAACTTTTCGTCGCATTATCTAAGTCGACAATACAAACGTAGACAAATGACAAATACTTGTACTCAATATAGTATAAAAATCGAAACAATTATTTCATTCAAACACATTTATAAGAGTGAATGGAAGTGCAATTATGAAGGAAACGAAGCGGAAAGTGCAACATTATCTATACTGTAAGAGACGCGAAAAATTAAGCAAAAAAGTGCTCTAAATGTGGGAGTGGGGTTGGTACCGAGCAGAACAGCCATCCCAAATTGAATTTTCAACAATTGGCAGCAGTAATTCCTTTGTGAATATAGATAAAAATAATTTTGGAATTCAGTAAATGCCGCGTACGGCAAATGTGCACGTTTTGTCTACGCGTCAAAACGTGCCAGAATACTAATTATGTAGGTATAAGAAACCTTACCAGCTTCCAACCAAGCAAAGTAAATAAAGTACTGTGTGTATAATTGTTATCTAAATTAAATATAACTAAAAAATACCTTACCTGAGGCCCTTATACAATCTATTGTTATTTTGTCTAATTCCTCTAAAGTCAAACAAAATTATACTAATGAAAACTGTGCAGTGCTTCGCTGTCACATGTTTCACTTTTAAAAAAATACAACGCCAAAATACCAATTTGAAATTAGATTTTGAATTCAAGAGGCACTTGGATTGGGCTGGCTTTTCTTTCTGTGTTTTGGCGGAGTCTACCCAGCCTCGCAAAACAGGGGACAGCGCGGGCGTCTGTCTCGTTAGTTCTATTCAAGCCATCGTTGCCGTGGACAACGAACAAGCATTTTCAGGGTTCTGTACTCGAAACTAGTACGAAAATCTGAGGAGAGAGCCAACTTTGAAATACATACCTTACATGCAACATGCAAGTTTGACTAATGACGGCACATCGTGTGAATACTGCAGCATCCTGTGTAGTTGTAAAGGGAACATTTTGCTGCTAAATCTTATTTTAATATCACTACGAAAATTCAACAATCTCATGAATTCGTTATACCAAAGGCGCCTTACTTCTCTCGAGCCTAGAACTTAGGTCTAAAGCAAACTTACACCTTGACAGACTTCTCTTTGGGTTGATTTCAAATTGGGGCATAAAAAACAGGATCACTTCCAATAAACGTGGCCAATAAAATGTGTTTGGAACCAAATCCCAAGAGAACAGCTCGAACTAACCAACGTTTTTATTTTTCGTGTAACTATTGCTTTTTATTTCTTCTGACACTGAAGCCTAGGAGTAAATAAAATCAATTGGAAGAATAATACATACGTAACTACTTCGAAGCACTTTGTAGAAACGTAACAACTGTAGTATAGTGTAGTACTATATCGGCACTAACCACATTTTATCTCGATACCTTTTTCGATTTCAAATAGACCTAATTCGAATAACTTTTTTATATTCAATACTTACAAAAGCGATTTTGTGTCTGAACAACGACTTTACGTGTTCAAATAACTTTATATCTAGACAAGCAGGACTTGAAAGTTTTGCTCAACGAATTATACAGGACATGTTAAACTCTAACCATTTTGAATACTGACTTATTTAACATAAGAACTCCATTGAATACCAAGGCAGTCTGCAGCTGTTTTTTGGATGGAATCCTTTAGCACGCGAATCAAAACCGGTTAGCCTTGTGAAGATCAGTCTGACGTCATTGCCGAATTCTTAGGCACTAACTGATACCCAACTAAATAAACACAGATCCTGTTAGTATTTCTATATCAACAAAATTGCTGAATAACGTACCTAGGTACAAAACTTACAATAAATGCTTACTGCTTTACATAAGCTTTATTTACTTTTTATAAATATAACATCAGTTTTATTTTTATTTTTCAGACTTTTAGCTGCTTATCTAATTCCAAGCTAGTTTATTTTGATCTTGTTTTACAAATTGGTGTTTTAACAGTCATATTTGTTTTTTCCTTCTCCTTTTACAAAATATGTATTGTAGCATTACAGTATAGTAGCTATTGGGCTATAGTTACAGCAGCCGTGTGCGATCATGTATGGTCAATATAATTAATACTCACTGGGAGGTGTATTCTACAAACCTATTTCAACACGCTCTACCAAATCTCTATCACGCCTGATATCATCCAAGATGCGTGAGAGAGATGCATAATACTGAAAATTTCGAAAACGTCATCCAGACTCGGCCTGTGGTCATTAACTAGACACGATTTCTCAAAGGAGAACTGAGACAGATACGTCCCTTAGGAACCATTAAATTGTGTGTGTTCCTGGATATCATTCATGATCTGACAAACATTGTGATTAATGTTCCTGGGAATACCTAAATTCCTTTTAATATTTTTTTACTCGTCCTATACCTATTCATGCGGTTCTTTTGTTACAAAGTTTCTCATCAGCTATTTATCTACATAATTGTCTATTGTAAAAAAATCTAAACTTAAACATAAACAAAACATCAATGTTTCATTCAAAATTTCAGTCTCTTTTGTCCTTACACGTGCAATTTTATTTAAACGTAAAAATAGTCATTACTGTTTACTGTAAGAAAACAGTCGCATTGTTTTTGGATTTCCATTTATGAGACTGGATCATTGTAAATCTGCGCCTCACCAATAGGTGTTCCTTTAAACGACAAAAGACTGGATACGTTCACACAAAAATTTAGCATTAACTAACAGGTAACACCGGAGTCACGGATTATTTACTACAAAAGATCTTTTGGTGACTCACAAACCAAGCAGGTAGACCTTTTTTGTCAAAGCGAAACGAGGGTTACATAATACACCCCCGTTATAATTGCTGTGAGAATCTATCCCCTTGAAATATTTTGGAATACATTTACTAGTATTTGATCTGTAAATCACTTTTGGTACAATACTAAGCTTCTATAAAAATTTGACTGTCAGTTGAAACCTTTAGAAGGTTACAATGTTTATTTCCTGTTCGAAGTTTATTGTAAAATACGTTTATATATGCGGAACTAATAGGCAATAGTCAGTTTGTTTAATATTGTTTATCGTAATAATGACTTAAAGAAAATGAGTACCTATTGGGAAACTGGAACAATTTTAACATGAAAATATTTATTAAGCTTTTCATAAGATTAAAAGATACTGTTTTATCGCGTGACATACTATAAACCCTTGTATGTCAAGGGCTAATTAATATTTCGTTGAATTGTTAAAACAATTGCTTAACGAGACACATTTCTTCGAAATCGAATTTCGTTCGTTAATAAAGGTGTGTTCCGTGTCATTCAAACAATAAAATTTAAAGTCATCGTAACGTTATCACATTAGAAATTAATTTGAATAGAAATTATTAAATAGAAAGTTATGAAAAGCGCTTACACAATATCTTATGTGTATTTTGAGACTTCTCTCTTGGTGTTAAAGCTGAAAATTGGTAAATTGAGAATGTTAAATTTATTCAACTTGCTTTAATTAAAATCACTTGATGACTAAAACTCTGTAACAGTAAGAAAGTTTACGTTAATTGTGTAGTATACAGCCAACCCGAAACCACATGAATATGAGGTGTATGAAAAGGAGATGCTTCAATGTTTCTTTTATAAATAGAATCTCATAACCTCTGTAAGTTGATTGTGACACATAAACAAAGAGGTAGATATAATATTATGTATGTATATCTTTGAAATGACATTTGATTTTAATTATACATGAAACTGTCTTATAGGTGCGCTTTTGCAAGATTGTTTGATGTCCTAATGACTGTAAAATTCGAGAATTTAGTTTCAAGTCTTTCTCTACTAATTAACCTTGATTAAGGTAATTCAAATAATAAAATAAACTGTTAATAGCAACGCATAGATAAGTAGAGTTAAAAACATATTTTAATGTTCAAAATTGGTAATTATTGGTACTCTTCAAACATATTATTTGCTTCATTAAAGAAATCCTGTTTGCTAAATCTAATCACCAATTACAGAGGACATTTACATCAGTACAGGTTCTGGTGGATAAGATCATTATTAAACCTGCCTATTAACTACATGTAAAACTGCTTTGCATGTCTGGTTGTCGGCCACCGGTCACACACGGTCAGGTAGATTGGCCAACTGCCGCCAAACGTTTATCTTCGAACTTGTTTTGGGCTGTCACTTGCGTTACTTACTTAAATGATTATAGAGCCATGTCAATTTTGTCAGTCTGCAATTGCAATTGTCTAATTGCAATCTGCTAATCTGTTGCTACCAATCTCTATGACATTCTTTCAGTAGAACCACAAACAAATGTTGTTGTAACACGGTCTCTAAGAATGACAAACCCAGATTCTAGACAAATTATTTGGCCGCCTAATCATCGGAACTGAAAAAGAGTTAATTGGAAATTAGCCTGTGTATTTTCCTGAAAGTTTACAGTCATTTTAGCAGCGTCCTTGACATAAATGAGTGTAATGACTATACAGACAAAAGGTTAATAGGCTTAACCAAAGGTGTTATGACCGTTACATCAGCTTGAGTAAACAGTTGAAGATAAAAAGTCTTAGGTACTTACGTCATTATTAAGTAACGGATAGCTCTGGTTTAGCTTGCGCGCACGCACCTTTTACAGCTTCCCCTGAACTTTTGACCTTTTAATTATTTTTTAATCTACCGACACATGTCAGGTATAGTTTGTAACGCTATATACTTCCCTGACAGATGGATGATATAAAATGACGTACCGCGGACCTGTAAAATGAAACTGTTCTTTCTACGGTATTAAAAACTTGACTTTGAACTTGAGGGGGCCAGTTTTTGCGATATTTAGATGGCTTCGTAGATCTTCTTGCCTAACCAGGTGTATAAGTGTATCCGTTTGCTAATAAACATGCAAATTGTGTGTCATTCATTTGGACGAATGAAAATTTTAATCAAATCTGACTTGAATGATTGGACATCCTTGACTATGCTAATGTATGTTATAAAAATACATTCGATATATTTTAGAGCAAACTATTTATACAACACACTAAGTATTTTTATACACCGATTTAGATATAAATAATTAAGTTGACGAAACATCCTCTGTCACTTGTTTTTAATTAATGTGTATAACTCCACCAACTTCTTAATTGCCAAATGAGTTTTAGCATGTTAACCATTGTAAATCGGCTTGATACTTATTGCCTTGTCAATAGCAGTGGTTATTAGCACATTTCTCGTTGGTAAGTAGTTGCAACAGAAATATCATTAGACAGAAATCGATTACGCAGGTCGCCCCATGGCGTTTAACTAACCTGTACTGGTAATTACATTTCTAATACAGGTGACTGTTACAATTTTATCTCATTAACTTTTTGTATTCTAATCCCAAGTATGTAATTTTAGCATCTCAAGAGCTTACTTATTAGAGCAGTCTTGTAGATTGGCTATATCTATGTTGTAAATATTCAAATCCTAGTAATTCAATCATATTCTGAACACGAACCCAGTCAGAAAGCCATTGGATTGTTTATTAAATTGCTGTATTAAATACAAGATTGAAAATCGCGAATTATCTGTTATTGTAATGTAACAAACAAATGACTGAGTGAAAGTTCAGTTTAAGATAAAGCTCGTTGAAATGTAACCGCATTCATTAGGGGCAAGGCAGGACAAGAAACCGCAATATTGTTTTGTGCTCAAGCATTAGCCATTTTCACTTTTGCCATAGTAATATCGGTTCCGCGCTCGCGGAAGACAAGATGGCGGAGTAAAAAAGCCCGCGAAAGAAGAGCGCGGATGCGCAAGCGTCTTGAACAATGCGCGGACAAACGCTCCATTATCTCACTTTTACTCCGTTCATTGGCTTGTTATAAGCTAATTAGGTTATTGGCTTGAATGGCTTATAATTATTATGTATTTAGCATGTCATTAACCCAATAGGTGCGTCAGTTACCTACATGTCTTAAAATCTCTACTCTGGAAGACCACTTCTACACACTTGGTAAAGCTAAAGGCATGGAAGAGCGAGAGAGAGAGGGACTCTTTCTACATATATTCAAGCCTTAAGTACAACTAATACTGATACAATAAAATCAGAGAAGGTTCAATAACAGATTGGATAGCATCGTCGTTTCAAAATGAATAAAAGCACCAAAATTTCTAGTTGACATAATAATAAAGTATGCCTACCAATTTAATAAGCAGTGACATTAATTACTCGCATGCCTTTAGTAGATATACCTACCATGTATAAACCTCAACCAACCAGGTTATTAACTTCAAATAGGTCGTAGCTATCTACACTAACTACCGCTAACTACCGCACGTCAGCATCTTGAGGTTAATCTTCAGTCAACACAGCTGACAGCGATAACTGCTTAGCGATTTCTACTATTTTAAACGTTATACCTACTCAATTGTTTCATTAGAAAACAAACAATAAGATAGGTAGCCGAAATAATTTGCCAATAGCATCAACGCTGGTTCTACTATTCATCGAGAAATCACTTTGAAGAATAGACAAAATCGTAAGGCATGATTTAATACTTGAAGCTCCTTAAAAGTACAGTCATGGACCTTAAGATTACACCCATTTTAGGTTGAATATCTTGTATTTGGTAATGTTGGTAACAAGTAATATTAACGCAACCGCTAATGTAAAGAGAGAACTAATCTCAGCTATGAAGCTTTAGAGAGCCGGTTCTACATACCGACAACAATTGCAAATATTATACCATTGATTAAGCACCATTCCCATTCCGCCCGTGAAACAGATGAGTTGCTTTCTAGCCATAGGTCAGCCAACCGTTAACGAAACCTATTTCAAAAAGAGCGACCGATTGGCCGATTGTTATTGATGTCATGTCTAATACAGCGAGTGTTAATGCGTAAACTAACGGTCGTGGTTCAACGAACGCGCTACTGCTAATAATAATTCGCTATCGCCTCAAAAGGGGGCGCTGCCGCTCTATATATGAAACATCCTCCTCGACGAGGAAGTGCAGAGAATAGAGCACGAATATCAAGTAGCGAATTTGGGGCTCGTTTGCCAGGTATATTCAGCTTCAGGTGTTGTTGATGTATAAATTTATGTTTATGGTTTTATTTTGTTATCGTCTCTCCCTATTAGAAAGACAAATACTTTATTTGGTTCAATCATTAAATTGTTCAGCTGATGAATTCTTTAGTAAAGTATGACAGTTTAATAAGGTACTGAAATACCTATTGGTTGAAATATTAAGAAAACCTAATTTCCATACTGTAATACTGAAGCCGTGTCACAACGAAGACTGCAGCAAATAAAGATAAAAATATCATTTTGGCATCATTTGTAGTTCAGTAAGAGCATAGGTACTCGTGCTGACTGGCGATTGTACTTTCCTTGAATAGAAAGGTAAAAAAGCCATTCCTAACAGACTCATATATGCAGCTCGTAACCCCGAGGCTCTAAAACATAAACAATGACTCCAACAAAGTCCGGTTGAAAACGAAACGTATAAAAGTAAAACCCTAAAACATGACTCACCCCAAACTGACCGCAAAATTCGTTTCACACGTGAGATTTTTATCTGGGTTTTTGTGCTTTTCTACTTTACTGTCAGTCTGCACTCTGCACTACTGCGTCACGAAGCGACCTCCACTTGCAGTTGTCGAGTCGTTAATTCATCTCAGAACTATTTAAATATTTCTACTTTTACTTTTTTGGATCGTGTCGGGCGTGACTCGGCGAAAACATAAATATTACATAGCCAAGCGACAGCAAAACTTGAGTACTTGTAACATAAAACAATTCAAAGTGCCCACTTTTTCAAAGTAAATTGCTGCTACTTTGTGTGCCCATCATTGCAATTACCCTTCACGACAAGTGCAGTCGAAGAAAATGCTCCTTTTAGGTCAGGTAAAATACTTTTACTCGTATAAACCTACAACTAGTTTCCAACTGTTGACTTCCTATTTTCTAACAAGATTTCTTTCTGCCGATAAAATCTCAAGTTGTTCTGAGCCCTCTTTTGCGTCATTTCACATTAGATGGAATGGAAAATACCACCAACACGTGAATAGTGGGGGTTTGTTGGAGACATATTTCGTGATAACGATATTGCGCAATATTTTCCTCCTAAAAACTGTCAATGTATTTTGGGCTACTCGATTTACCATAAGTACTATTGCTTTATGTGCTACGAGGGTCCGAATAAAGTGGAAAACAATGTTATTACACTTTCAAGACCTAATGATCCAAAAACAAATAAGTATCGGAGTTTGTAAAGTCCTCTTACTTCCATTGAAGTAAACATAAAGACAAAGTTTCTAATGAATCGGCCCAAACGCTCAAGAGTGTGCGAGACGAAATTCAACGAAACAATTGAAACTCTTAGCCGATAACTTTCCCCGTCTAATTACCTTTTGCCACCGTCACTTACGTCTTCATCTCACGAATATATTGCCATAGACCAGATAATTGTCTGTAATACCAGTTGGGTTGCTTCGTATGGCACACTGACCGACTTAGGCCTACGAACCTAAGTCCTGAGTAGAGACTTAGCGCCTCCGCGACTCGTCGCGGAAACGCCTACTTAATACCTGTCGATGGCTTTCTCGAACTTAATTACCGCATGGAGCTATTTAAGTATGATGCCACGGGTTTAAAATGTAAAGAAAGAAGCACTAAAGTTTCATCCATCCGTGACCGATCCCGCTCTTTCACTTCTAAATGAAGTATGAATATGGAAGTCGCGTCCGAAGCCATATCGGGAGGGGGATAGAAAAAGGCTGTAGCTAACAGTAAAGCAGTCAATGGACGAGTGACACTGACAATGAGTCGCTTTCCGTTTTTGGCCGCGTCACGTATGTTACGTACGTGCGGCATAGGTCGCAGCGGGCCGACTTTCCAGCGCATCAC
The DNA here is from genome assembly GCF_004193835.3 of Ostrinia furnacalis. Classification (NCBI taxonomy): domain Eukaryota; kingdom Metazoa; phylum Arthropoda; class Insecta; order Lepidoptera; family Crambidae; genus Ostrinia; species Ostrinia furnacalis. The sequence goes on along the minus strand of NW_021131484.1, from coordinate 198,102 downwards.
AAACAATTGATTGGAAACCAATATCAATGTGGCTATTGGCTGTATTTTGGTTTTATTCACTTTCGGGATGGTCCGTTTTTAAAGCTTCATTTGTTTTAACAGTTACGATGCCATATTTGTAAACAAGCCGCCGCGTTATATTTGTTTTGACCCACATACTGAATAAATGTTTTTTCATTTTTTTCATTACATTTAAATATATGTATAGTAACTCCATCTGCTGCAGAATAAAACTAAGTTTTTGCTCAAGCATTGTAATGGATGATCTCATGTTCGCATGCCAAATTATAGATCTACCAAAGACCTGACAGGGTTATAAAATTGATTTTGTGTTAGGATTAAGTTAGCACATACATAGAATTCTGGTTAGACGCAGGTAATCGAATCAGAGATCACTTCCGCCATCTTGCGGTCCGCAACACCGCGAATGCATTCCGTTACACGACCGTAGCATAATGAGAGCAGTCAGTTCATAAAGCGAAAAACAAGAGAAATCGTCAAAAGCCTTCCATTGCCTAATCTTACACCTACTCAGATTAAACTCTACAATAGTTAAGATCAAGTGGATAATTAATACCTACATTTCACATATTTTAATTGCAATTTCTTAGCCCGCTGGCAGATATTCACGAAGACCTCTGTAGTTAAAAGTTTCCGTCCACTCAATATTGACAGTCGAAATAAGTTCTCTATTACAGCCCAGTTCAGCGGCAGCTCGCCCTACAGCCGTATAAGATAAGAACTTGAATATTTGTTATTTTACTGGGTGGCTATAGCTGAAGGTCGCGGGAAGAACCTGGGAGCGGGCAGCGCTGAACCGGTCGTTATGGAAATCCTTGGGGGAGGTCTTTGTTCAGCAGTGGACGTCATTTGGCTGAAACTAACGAACGAACTGGCTGTTACCTCCCAGGCTAGACCAAGCTCGCCCCTCCATTCCGAGGGGGCTTGATTAGGGATATTCCGATACTAATAAATACGAGTAGGTACTCGATACTTTTGATTCGATACCAAGTATTTATTGTATCGAATCAATTTTGCGATACATAATCGGTATCGAAACAAAAATACTTGGTATCGAATCGAATCAGCAAAACAACCGAAAACAATAAAAAAACCGAGAACGCATCATACAGAACTGAAAGAGTCAGCTAATCAGCTTTAATCGGTTACTGAGTTACTAGAGCCCGAGCCGAAAGCGAGAGAAGGAGACACCCGCACCCGCCCGCAAATCATCTCGCCATTCCGCCATTGTGAAAGTGTTAAGTCACTATTTACAAGTAATTTTATTAATTGTAATCATCGAATTCATCGGTTTATTCCAATGTTATCATGGCATAAACCGATAAATAAATAGTTGTTTTCTTCTCAATTTTGTTTAAATTATTGTCCTTCAACGTTCATTGATAGCACCCTCAAAATAATAAAACTAAATAAAAGTTCCAAAAAGTATCGATATCAGTAAGTATCGATACTTTAGGAGTACTTATTTAAGTAGTATCGAAAAAAGATTTGAGTATTATCGAAATGAGTAGGTATCGATACTTAGGTGGTATCGGAACATCCCTAGGCTTGATTAACGAAGCGACACCTAATGGGCGCGATAATGTGCAGATCGTTCACATTTCCCGTCCGGGCCCGGGTTAATATGGGATAACTAGGACTATGCGGGGTCTAATGAAATTGACAAGAAACTAAAGGAAAAAACACGTAACAAATGACATAGAGGTGGATAAATGTAATTTCTATGAATGGTGTTACGATATCGACACAGTTCAACTAGAGAGCATATAATAATATTATGTCCACTAAGACTGAAGTTAAATTAAACAGACAATAATTATCTTATTAGATTGTCTTAAACAGTGTACCATAAATAAATTCAAACATATTGCGGTATTCACGTGAACACTGCTCTATCGCATCATCTACATTATTATTATTATTTTATTATTATTTATAATATAATATTAATATATAATAATAATATTATAAAGAGGAAAAATTTGTTTGTTTGTTTGGTTGTAATGAATAGGCTCAAAAACTACTGGACCGTTTTTAAAAATTCTTTCACCATTCTAAAGCTACATTATCCACGAGTAACATAGGCTAAATTTTATTTTGGAAAAAAATAGGGTTCCGTAAAATATGTAGATAATGTAGTCCACGCGCGCGAAGCCGCGGGCGGAAAGCTAGTAGTCTATAAACTAACAAAATATGAACATCAATGTAATTGGTTTAAAAATATTTTTTTTCTTTGTTAATTGCTTTGCAATCAAATGTTATTCGGCCAATTAATTAGGGAAATTGTAATTTAACATTTATTACTGTACAAAATCTACAATAACACAAATGGTATCCTTGCGTAAGTATATTTGGCAATGACTGATTGTAGAAATAATTTAACAATCACTGTTTATTTGAAGACACTGATGTAGAAAGATAAAAGGCTTTATATTGTTGGTTCAATATAGCTTAATATCAAGCCTTGTATGGTTCTCCAGCGAACTGTGTTAGCTTTCTTGGACCGAAAGTTACATAAGCTTTAGCAAACCAATTGAAAGTTGGTGTAACGTTACGAACAATACAGGGCTCAAATATTTGGAATAACTATTAATACTATTACATTCACTTAACTTTGCCAAACTTTCACTGTATTTGCATACACATGATTTTAAAGTGAAACGTAACGTCATGCTGAAGAAATTTTTATGTAATTTTCAGATTAATATATGAGGGACAGTGCCTACCATTCGCAGGTTTTTGACAACTTACATATGACCATAATAGTAAATTGTGATACATACTTTACTTTTACTTTACTGTGAAAAGTGATGACATATTAAAATACTTGTCTGAATCGCGGGCATACTTCAAAGACATTAAACAACCTCGTCTATACAGTGTATTTTATAGTTAATTTGCAAAACGTGTTGCAGCTATGTGCAGTTACGCTAACTGGGTCACAGAGCGCCTCGGCTACCGTAAACCGATAGCAGCGATCTACAATAAAATGCAGCTATGCACTTTACATCGCTACGCACACATTTTTACAACACCCTCGAAGTTAATGCGCTATCGTTCCCGAATTCCTAACTAAATCAAACTAGGATTCGCTTGTTAGTTTCAGAACTGAAGTTTCAGCCTTGTGAATGAATTCCGCTGCGCCTTGAGCTAAAATTTGGTATATGAACTTGTTTATTTTAATTCCCTTTGCGCCGTTACCAAGTAAACTTCATATGGTAAAGTTCGCGAAACAATTTTACGTCAATCCACAAGAGAATAAAAGGCGCAAGAATACTCAAGATTTGTATACCAAACTCGTTACCTCCCTCGCTCTTGCTTATTATTTTACTGAAAATGAAGTACAAGTTAAACTATCACGACAAACAAACTTAACTGAAGCTAATTAAGTAAAACATCGTCCAATTTTCAACGAAGCTTCTTGTAGGAGTTTCGTAATTTCATAAGACCAAGTACTTTCAAATTTGCTGCTTCAGCTATGAGAGTTTCCAAATATTACTATTTTATCAAAGGAATGGTACTCGTTACATTAAAAGCATGTTTTAAGCAATCATGCTTCATGAGATAACTATAAATGCCCCGTTTCCGTTGTTATTACATTTAGTCGTAAAAATCAAAGGAAACGTACCTACGTAATTAATAAATGTAAGTTAAGAATCGACAGTTTATAATTGCATTGGATGTTGTAACTGACGCTTGGTTTTGTTTGCAGGTACACAACGCGTGCGAAACAGCCCACGGAAGAGAAAATCAATTTCGCCTGTTATTTAATATTGCCTATTGAGTGCGTAAGTGTACACGTATCTTCAAACAGATTGAGCAAAGAAAAAGCCTCTTACTTTCTTCGATTCATTCAAATTTGAGTGCACGAGTGTAAAATGTGAAAGTGAGCATTCGGCAGCGGTCATTTGTTCGTACTATCGATGATTGGATGATTGGCTTTCGCATCACTATCACGTTTTGAAACAATTTATCAACCAGATGTGCCTTCTGTGAATAGTAAAAGCGAACAGTGGGCTAACCGAAATGCGTTTAATTATTAAGTCAAATTGAACAAAATGAATCCCAATTATCACGGCAGTAATACAATAACACTTATCATGATCTATTTTATGTTATTTATAAACATTTCAATACATTTTTCAGCGCGCATTATATCAAAATGCTGTAATAATAATTGTTTTGCGTTTAGATCCATTAAATTAGTCAAATTTATTACTTCACATTATCGTTAACAAGGTATAATGTATGTAAAATTGATTGTTTCCGCGAGAACCCGCTAAAGTAGAACAATAATGCCAACTTTATTTTTTATTTGAAAACATTTTCCTCGTAAGGGTATCCGAAATAGTAGTAGACTAGCTGACCCGGCGAACTTTGTTCCGCCTTAATGGCAATAAATAAGCAGACTTTTTTTTTTAATTTCGAACGCGATAAAAAGTATCCTATGTCCTTCTCCTGGCTCTAAACTACCTCCCTGACAATTTTCAGCTAAATCCGTTCAGCCGTTCTTGAGTTATAAGCGAAGTAACTTACACGACTTTCTTTTATATATATAGATATGTTAGGTAGGTACGTACTTATCTATGTTGAAATGGTTAGGTAAGAAGTATTAGACTGCTGGTTAGTGCTGATTTACTTTAACTGAGAATTATAGTAACTGGAAGCACCTCAAATTACTTAACATCTAATTGTATCCAAGTACCAGTTTGTGCGCTTTGAAATCGAACTTTTACCTAGCCTCCCCTAAAAAGCATACAATGTTTCACTAAATAATTCAATCCCATCGTTTCCAATATTAATAAAGCGATAATGCCATGCATGTTTAACAGGATACATTAATTAAATATTCATGTCTCTCATGTTAAGGAATGGAATTTGATAGCAATTTCGCACGAATTAAATCAATCCGCACTCAATTCCTGTTAATAACTACACGCACCCAATATGAATTTTAACCGATAATCTCTCATAAGGTACTTGATACAAATAAGGCCTACCTAACTTTAAATGCTTATATTTCAATAAATATTAACGCCAGTCAACAAAAACAAGGTTTATTAACTTCTTCCATCCTTTAATTTTTATAATATTACAAAAAATAACACAATTTTAACTAAATCTATTCAAAATAAGCAAATTACGAAACCACTGATTTTGGCTTTATTAAATCACCTACACGGAATAAGGCCTATATGATTCAAATGCCTGTAGACCTTAAAATTGAAGTTGTATTAAACAAAATGCGGTCTTATAACATTAAACATGTCGATTTGTTTGCGTTATCAAAATTTTACATACCAAGTAAACAGAAATTTACTGTATATCTCTAGATAAACTTAAATTCCACTTATTAAGACTATTACATAAATTATAGATAAAATTAAATATTCATAGTAACAAAGTAATGATTCTTTACTTAAATTATCAAAAAAAAAATCAAAAACAAACAATATTATTTTTTTGTATAGGGCTTATTAAAACACCGTGTTCGAATAAGGCCTACACATAAAACCTTTTAAATAAGTCAGTGTAGGAACATCATTTAGTCTTGATTTTTTGTAAACAAAATGAGATCTCAATTTTTGTTAGAACCAGGGCATAAAAAGGCTTCTGAATCATCTTTACGAACTCCTACATAATCTTTATGATACCACCAAAAGCAGTCCTTTATGGTAGCATATCTGCTACATTGTCTTCGAGACAGGCATGATAATACCAGCTTTGATTCTCCTATCCTTTAGAATTATACATACGGCTTTTTTTTCTTATTTTTTAGTGGTTTTGTATTTTGTTTCNTCGCTCTTGTTGTCTTTAAAAATTTACAAATAATGCATCTATAGCCAGTAGTACAAATTAAGGTAATTATTAGCTAGTAAGAAATATTTAGAAACGATTACTAAGAAAAGATTAATCTAAAACAGCGTTATTTTACCGAAAATTTAAGATGAAAGCGCCAGATTTTTATAAGAGAGCACGATATCACCCACGACCTTAGAAGAACGCGTGCCAATTGGTGCTGGGATCGTGGATCGGGACACTCTTGCACTCTACCGGGTTGTAGGGCATATGAGTACGTGTCCTTGAAGTATTATCCCGGTTGGATTTATTTATCTGTGTTTTCTGATGTATAGGCCTTATTAGAACGTAGGCCTTATTTGTATCAAGTACCTTAGATAATATAAATTGCTGATTGAATAATCCTGACCAATTAATAGAATCCGCAGTTCTATACTTATTCGATTTATACTTCCGTAATAATTGGCACATCACTAATTATAACCGCCAACTAAATTGAAAAGCAAACTGAAGCGACAGCGGAAAGGTTTAATTTATATTCGTTTAATTAAGGTATGTTCACATTAGTAGGTATGTGTAGGAAATGCCCGAGGAAAGGCCCTTTATGCATCAGCTCACACTTATAAGATGTCAACCATCTTCCGTGATAAGGGTGATTACTCATAAGCATTAGTATTGACTTCCACGTATATCCTTAAAAATGTAGATATAGACCCAGTTTAGAGATTGAGACTTCCAGCTTGAGCGTGATTATCTTCATACTCGAGGATGAATTTAGTATGAAAAAATTATACTTAACCAGAAAATGAGTGCGCTCAAGCCAAAAATCTCAATTCAGAACCTTATCTGACTAGGAATAAGAGCAACTTCGTAGTTGTATCATATTTGTGTCATTATAAGCATGAAATAGAATAGGTACCTGTAACTTACATAAAACTTTTTTTTATATTCTCGTTACGTGAACGCTAAATGATTTATTTGTTTAATTAGTGAACATAGAAGATATACGTATTATTGCTAACGGTACCGCATTCCATGATGTACTGCAAGTTTATTTGACAACGAAATCAATATGCAGGACAACTTTGGCCGGGGTCCCGTTGCGGCCATCCTTGTGCACATAACGGACGATCAAATGGCCCCGATTCTTTGCTTGGAAGCACAGACAACGCTGTGTTTTGAACGTTTGACAGCAGGCCAGACTTGGACGTCGGTGTTTTTGCCAAAGGTCAATTGGAACTCTACCTAAGTTTTACTCGTAGATTGAGTAACTATGCTGTACCTACTTGAGAATTTATAATCTACAGACAGTTAAGATGTTAAACGTAACGCTAGAAGGCAAAAATATTTCTCCAATCATCGCGTTTTACTAAAATGACACTTTGATTTAAAACTAACATCGGAACCACCCTAGTAATTTATTTATATTTTACCCCGACAATTATTGTTTCTAAATTATGCATTATTGTATCATACAACATTATAATTTCAATTATTGTTTTCATCATGCAATAACACAAAAAAGAACCATAATTTAATTTAGCTAATGACTTTAGTATCAAACCACTAACAATCCGAACTTTCCGCTGATTCGATTGGTTTCACAAAAACTGGTTCTAAGCCATACCTACAATTAAGGCGAATCAATAAAAATTCCAGCTCGCCGACGAGTTACGAGTCGAACCTGTATTTGTTATAAATATTTCTATGATGACAATTTACTCACCGAGAAATTAACAGAATTGTATTAATAAATAGCCGGAGATTCTGATTTATACAGCATCATCATCCTACATAGTAAAATGCAACTGCCACTTTTGAGAAAAAAACACCCCATATTTATAATACAAAAAAAAATTAGACTTTTGCTATACTGACCTATTTTCCAAAATTCAGGCTCTAATTTGAAAGCTTGAAACTATGTCCATGAAAATTGTAGAAGGTTGTTGTTTATTTTACAAATAAGTACTTATTCAATATGGAATTGACAAGAAGAACAAATGAATAGGCATCTTGTCTTGCCTGTACCGGTATTTATTTTCAAAAAGCTAAAGGCTTGTATGATAGAGTGACGTAAGCCTCTTTTATTGTCTTACGCCGATTTTAACGCGGGTGTAGCTCAGTCAAAGATTCACCCCTTTTTCCCCTAACCCCTTACACTTACCCCTAACCCGATTGTTACTTCTTTTGTATACGTAAACAGTACGGATACTGTAACAAAAGATACGGGTCAGTTTCTGGTCGTTTCTGGGGCAACGTTGTTTATTAATAAGCCGAGCGAGCAATGCGTTTATGTGTAAAACAAAAAAGCGTGAGACGTGGTTTCGAAAATTGCCAGTTATTATAATAGGCTATATTATAAACCGGGTCACTGCTGTCAGCTTCCCATTGTCATAATGGTCAATTAGTAGAGCGTCTCGCGCTGCTATTACTTCGTAACGGATTGTGGGAATCGCTCGAAAAGTCCAATTTTATTTGAAAACAAAAATTAAGCGCGTTCTCTGTCGCAAGACTGTCACAAATCTGCCCCACACGAGTTATCAGTTTTTTTTATTGTTATGAAACTATCATTTTGGATGCTGCCTACGAATATACTTCTATAATAAGCACTATAATAGGTATTAACCAAGAATATCAAATTGACTCTTTCTTTTAAAATAAAGGATTTCGATACAAGAATCATGCTGATCATCAAGTAGGTGTATTAAAAGTTTGATCGTAAACCTAGAAGTGTAGTATCTGATCCAGCAAATAGCTAAACATTTTAATTTATGGAAGGATGACTAGACCAATTTTAGTAATGCATTAAATTTGATAAAGTACCGGACCAAACATTATTCCGTTTAAATTCCCATTAACTTTAAAGACAAGTCAATATTTGAGTCATCGCATATGACCAAATAGTTATAGTCAAATTAATTTGCGGTTGCAAGTATAGACCGCATCAACACCAATAAACACGTCACACCCAGGAATTAATTAAGCGTGATACATAAGTAGACTATTGCGAAATGAAGCTATAACTAGTTAGGTATTTAGAATTATTATTCTGTGCCCCTAACTTTCAGCTTTTATAAAATGACGTAGGTCTGGCGTGAACGCCACGTGGGAACGAGCCTTTTAGACTAAGAGCTAGTGAAGCTCTTAGTCTAAAAGGCTCGTTCCCACGTCAATCCAGCAATGCAGGATCCGAATCTCGCAAAACTGGACAGTCGCGTGAATACACACAATGACATGTGTCACGGTCATGTGTGTTTGAAATTCGAATTAAAAATTCGAACGGGTCGGTTTTTGAGGGACACTGCAAACGGGATGTTCACGTGAACGATAATATTAAAACACGTATACTACTAAACGGGATCTTTCAAAAACGGAATGTCTCCTCCGTCCTTAATCTGCGCTGAATATTATGAAGATGGAATATCTGGCACTTAAATTAAAGTGGCAACATTAATATCCACAGTTGGCAAGCTGTCAACATTATCATTAACTACAACGAGTACTTAAGGTCTGGCTAATCACCGACGAATAAATAAAACTAAGAAGTCGGTTCAAACACATCAAATCTATAAAAGCAAAAGGTTACTGACTCACTCACTCATCACGTAATCTCAAAAACTACAAGTGCTAGGAGTCTCAAATTTTGCATGGGGTTTCCTTTTACAACGTAGGATCTCACTAAGACGTGATTTTGCGAAATTCAACCCCTAAGGAGTCCACGCGCACAAAGTCGCGGGATGCCGCTAGTTATAGTAGGTATAAGTACGCAGACAATTATGCATGAATTATGATACAAATCAAAATAACTTTAATCTACCACAACATTAAATATCTCATTTAAAATCAGCTGCATACGAAAACAATGCAGCCCGCATTAAGCAACCCAATATTATCGCGACAAAATAATCTTGCTTATGTGACATGGCAAAAACAATGTAGGTGTCAGTTAATCTGACTGTTACGTTCAAATGAGAAATTGCTCCACATCACGAGGTCACGGCGTTTAGAGAAAAGTTGTTATTCTATTGTCATCGATAGTTATTCATAGGCGATGACATACAAATTTGGGTTCTATTATGTCAGCGTTTTCAAATACTTGGTGTGCGACTTTAGTCGTCGCATTTTAGGAAAACTTTACTCAATATTCATTTCCTCTTTTTATGCTAAATAGGGAAGAGTTCTGGGGTTCCCCAAATCATGTGAAAAGATTTTAAAGAGGTTAATGATTCTGCCAAAATGCGACTACTGCTAAACATAAGACAGCCTGCACCCATTGAGCATTTTATCAATTTGTTCCAACTTTCACTAAAATAAGTAACTATCACATAACAGATTTAAGCCTATTCACGTATGGCGAAATAAATCCATAAAACCTCCAACCATTCGCGCATTCTTTGAAATCGGGCAAATTAAAAACATTACACAAAATTTAACGTAAGATTAGAATAATCTCACGCGCACGCAAGCAGAGTGGCGCAAACGCATCGTCCGATTCAAAAACAATAGCCGCGAATGCGTGGGAACAGGCTAGAGGTGGGCGCCACGCCGGCGCGCCGCCGCCGCCGCGAATTTTTTCACGCCGCCGCCGCCGACGACCAGCTATCGGCGCGCCGATATTTATACTGTACAAACTTTTTGAAATTTATTCCTCTGCTATACTGTACTAATTTGTGTTTCAAACGCAAAAGAACTATTTTTTTATTGAGTTGAGCGGCTATTCTTGTTCAATAAAGTCCTAGTATCACTGCGACCGGTACCGATCTATTGTGATCGCCGCTATTTTCCTTACAGTTCGCCTCCGAGTCCTGCGTCCATTAGGAATGCAGTATCTTTTGGGGGGCTTAGGGTGTGTTTGCCCAGGTGTAAGCTCCGCTTGCGCATTAATGGTCCGCAGTCCGTGAGAATGTGTAGTGGCGTTTCATCTGCCTCTTGGCACATCCTGCACGTTCTTGATTCGGATAGTCCCATAGTGGACAAGGGCTTGTTTAAGCTGCTGTGTCCAGTGAAGGCTCGAACTAAGATGCACATTTTGATCCTACTCAGTCCTATGATCTGCTTAGAGCATTTTCGGTCATAGGCTTTTATAAGAGGTTTGGAATGAGTTAATCCTAGCATGTCTGACCATGCCTTAAAGGATTCGTTTAAACAGATGTTCTCCAGGGTCAGTCGAGCGAGACTTTTGAGAATGCCACAAAAGGGTTCTGGACCATATTGTGTTCCCTCCGCTCCCGCTCTGGCCAGTTCATCGGAATTTTCATTGTCCACGATTCCCGCGTGACCTGGAACCCATTTCAGCGTTACTCTGTTACGTTTTCCTAGGGTATTCAGTCGACTCATGAAGTTTTCTACCAACTTTGAAATGATTAAGTTGGAGTTTAAGGCCAGCAGCGCGGCCTGACTGTCTGAGTTAATGTAAATTATGTGGTTGGCATAATTTTTTTGCAGGTTAGCTTCCGCACATTCATTAATGTCGTAGACTTCTGAGAGATGGAGGCAAATTTACCCAGGCTTTGAGTTAGCCTAAGTTTCGGCTGCTCTCCATACACGCCAAAGCCTACGTTCTTCTTTTTTTTTTTTTTTTTCTTAATCGGTCTTACTCTTGTCAGAGTGGTCGTGGTTGCGCTGACGAGGTACATGGTGGGGGTGGAGGATGGAGGTACAATTTATATGTTTATGCTATATAAATTGGTACACAAGGCAAACTTAATGCCGTTGATATACTAATAATTGATTGAATAACTTAATGATGATGATGATGATCCATCCGACCGATTTCGGCCATGGCGACCACTCCGACTCCTAGCTGTCTTGGCGGCGCTGGTGTGCCCGAAGATGGCTTACGTAGCCTATTTTCGCGGTAAAATCCCTCGCGCATTGAGGGCATCTGAGCACGCCGCCAACATAGTTATAGTGAATGGCGGCAGATGGACGGGCCTTCAAGTCATCGCGCTTCGCGTCGAGTTCAGTCGTACGCTGCACCTCGAACTCGTGGACTTGCCTTTTCACAATCTCCCGCCATTCTGGGCGCTGTGCTGCCAAACCTTCCCACTGAGAGGGCTCAATGTTGCATCTTTTCATGTGCCGCTTCTGTACATCTTTGTACCTGAGGAGTTGACCGCCATGTTTCCGCTTACCCTCCTCAAGTTCAGAGTAGAAGATGCGCTTCGCCACTCTCTCCCTAATTGAGGACGAAAGACGCAGGAGGACAAAGTGACTGACATAGCCCACAGAATCGCTAAAATCAAGTGGCAGTGGGCGGGGCACATATCTCGTAGAGCTGATGGCCGCTGGGGCAGTAAAGTTTTTGAGTGGCGACCACGAGCCGGAAGACGTAGCGTGGGCAGGCCTCCCACTAGGTGGACCGACGATTTGGAGAAGGTCGCAGGAAGTGCCTGCATGTGAGCGGCGCAGGACGTCTCTCAGCTGAAACGAAAGAACTAACGCTATGAGAGATGGCTAAGCTAAAGAAATAGCCAAAATGGACCCTCGTAAAGCACTTGCATTTGATCTGATCACCATGAAGTCCATGGTCTTGACAATGACCACACTGAGTGAGAAGAACCTCGCAAGTCTCTTAACTTTGGAAATGATCCATAAGGCTGGCAAGTCGCCTAACGAATTCTCTTATCGCTCAATTAATCTGACATTTGTACTGTATGGAAAAGGATCATTCTTGCTCGTTTATTCTCTTGCCTAAGTATGACCCATGTAATACAGTATATCCGACCAGAAATTTTGGCAGAAACCATACCAACCATAATGAGTACAATGTTTGAAAAAGAAAGAATCCTGTACGTCTGCTTTCGCTGCGGCTTCAGCTGGGTTTATTATAAAGGACTACTACCTGCTGATGGATTCTTATCTCAGTGACAGACAGTTTTAAATCAAACTCGGTGACAAAATCTTCTCTTTTTAGCTGCAGAGCTGGAGTACCCCAGGACTCTGTACTTGGTCCGATACTCTATAACATCTACTAGTAAAGTAGCCCAGACACCAGAAAGCTGAGGCATTCCTCAAATGTAACTGAGATCTTAAAGTGACTAGACTGTTGCAATGTCAGCTGCTTGGCTGACCAAGTGGCGCATGTAATTAAGCCCCGAAGTCTCACCATATTATCATTTAAGACGTGAAACTTATCCTCCGGCCAATCTAGACCTCGACACATTGCTGCAATCAACCTGCATTAAAATCCTGGACCGTAGGATGACATGGAAAGACCATAAATATAAATAAAACAGAACTGAATATAATATTCCACCGACAGTCAGCTAATCCAACATTAACTATGTGCCTCCAAAGAGCTCAAAAATACATGTTAAGGGTACTTTTATCGGCACATTGGTACGCTCGCCTTTAGGAAATACACGAGAACTTGATCTCAGCCAAACTCACTATCCAAATATCAAAGTATCTATGATCAAGAGAGCTAATTTACTAGGGTAAACCACTGCTTTAGTGGCTCAAACCCCAATCAACTGCAAATCACCTGATTAGTCTTGACGACAGATACTAAAAAAGCAGATTTAAAAAAAAACCTAATGAACAAAGGTCAAACAAGGTCACGCCGCCGACGCCGCCGCCGCCGAGGTCAAAAAGTCGGCGCGCCGCCGCCGGCCAATTTTATATCGGCGCCCACCTCTAGAACAGGCCATGAGGGCATGGGTATGATGGATCATGAAGATTGCTTGAACTGAAAGTGATATGTTTGAACTATCATAATACTAAGCAATATACATCGCGGAAGTATGCTTGCAGCTGCAGCATTATGTTATACGAGTAGAACATCTCTGTCTTTTCGAAAAATGTAAAGTTTATCTGATTATGCTACTTGATTATAGTATTGAGTAATTAGATGACGACATAGAAATAATTAAGAAATGAATTTTGTTATAAACCATCTCGATGTCATTTCATTGCACTACCACTACGAACTGTGTTATCCTAGATACCCTTCGTCCTAAATACTCTTAAAACTAGGTGCATTACCGAATTTATACAAAAACTTTAAATGTGATTTGTCGTCTAAAAAAGAGTTATAGATTTTCTAAAATATTGAATACGGACTGTTTTCATAATTGTTAGTGACGCAAGTTGGTGCTGAATTATTAATCTCATTGCATTAGTGTAAAAATGACAAAAGATTTTAAATAAAAAGTTAATTTCAAAATTAGTTACATGATACGGTTGGCTATTTTCCATTTACGTGCTAAAAGCAGAGTTTTTGCTTGTGCTCTTTCATTTGTTATTTTCTTGTTTTATATTTTTTGTTATAAATACACGATAAATAAGGTCTTGATTCCTTTTTAGAGAACTTATTCGATAAAAATAATGGTGACGTACTTACTAGACCTATACACATGACGAAAAACATGTTATTTTTAATAATTTCCAATTAGGAATTCAGTAAAAACTTAGCACTTAAATCATCATCAATATTTAATTGCAAGGTCATTGCAAAAATGATATAATTGATTGAATTACGATTGGTTCGTAATTCTTTCCTTTTAACGTTTTTATCGTTGGAATTCTTCAAAAAATACCGGTTTGTGCCGTGTCCTGTTTTGTTGTACTTTTCAACGTAATTGAGGCATGGATATCCTTTTTGCGAAATGTCCGAACCGTTCATGCAATGGGCATTGTGAAAGAACACGTATTATGCATTATTTACAGGGTGTATTGTATTGTAAGGGATAGATTGGCAAAAATCAAACGTCAGTCAGGTCATTATTCTGAAGATTGTTGTTTTCATAGGTCCAGAGAACAGTAATCAATAATTTTTGTCTGTTTGGATTTTAAATTCCAAAATTGGAAAGCAATTGTCATAACCGGTGGTGATAAGTAAATAGGAAAATAACATTTGAAAGATGTGAAAACATGATGATTTCTGAGAAATTCTACTTGTTTGTCATTAAGAAACTTGATCGGAATCTACTGTTTTTTTTTTTTTCGATTTACTTATAATGTGCCTATTTCAGATTCAAGAATTAAAACATGTACCTATTTTCATGCATTTAATATGAACAACAACAATCAGCTGCATAGGTAATGCGAGTAACACGTAAAAATACAAAGTTCAAAACAATGATTAATTAGTCGGTAACTTATAATTTTCGGCAATAATCATCACGATTCTGTACACGTCATCACATTGTTATTTTAATGGATTCAAAAACAGTTATGAATACAACCGGATCCGTATGATGTCATCGGAGTTGAAGATGTTATATTTACAACACAAACTCATGGTTTTTTCACCACACCTTAGCTTTGTTTATAAGCAAGCCGTTTGATAAAAACATATCAAGTTTTTGCTGTCAAATTTTATTTGCAAAGCTAGAGCATCTTATACTTGTTATTGAACTATCTACACTAATGTTATAAGAAGTATAGATTTGATTATTTGTTTGTTTGTATTGAATAGGCTCCGAAATTACTGGAGCAATTTAAAAAACATTTCACTATTAAGATTCTACATTATCCATAATGAATATAGGCTATAGAATATGGAGAGACATTCGGTAACAGACTGAAATTAACGCGGGCGATGCCGCGGGCAAAAGCTAGTATTCAATAAGATTTACAAGCAAATTCTGGACAATACCTACTCATATTTCATTAGGTCTAAATTAAATTCATTTCCCAAAGTCATCCGACTTGGAATGAAAATCAAACCCGTCCGTGCGGGGACTCAACAATTTATTTGCGAAATCACTTCGCAATGTTTCGCATGCCAATGAGTGGACTGTACCTATTCATTTTAGAGCTTTATATTTTAGCTTTTTTCCTGCTTATTGAAATGTGGTACTTACTTACCTACGCGTTCTTTTAAAACACAAGTAACGTAACGTCTTACAAATCTGCCAGTATCACTCACTACTAGCAGATCTACCACAAAAATAATGGTTTTGTTTCAGTATTTTTTTGTTTAAGCTTTTGCTAAGTTATGCACATCTCGTTTAATGCATACCTTTAGTCTATAGTAATTTCTTATATCATAATGATGTACCTCGTCGTGCCTTATTATTATGAACCATCACAGGAACTAACATTGATCGTTAGTATTTGTATAGATCGTGACATCATATTATGCGCACTGCCAGTAATTTGTTGTTAACGATCTTTTAAAACCGCGAAATAGTGTGCTTTTGTTTATTAAAGCGTGAATATACAGATGCTAAGGAATATGCAGTGTTAAAGACCCAAATAAACAAGTAAAATCAGTTTGAACGAAAAACCTGATACCACGGTAAAATTGTTAAAATCTTAAATCGAACAAAGTGTCATATTTAGATGTGATTAGCTGTTTATTTTATCTTTTTATCCAATTAGTGTCAATCACACTTTCTATTTATTATACGTATCATAGATATTATATACTTGTGTTATGTAGACTGGCACACTTGCCCGCCATAAGTGGAGAAGCGAATTAAATACATAACTAGACCATGGCAAAAGTTGTTTTATGGCTACTCCATTGTCTGCGCATTTGGAAAACGCCGCCTTTATTGTTTTAACAGTCTCTGCTTTAGAATGTTAATAGGTCCATCAATTTTGTGGTTAAATGTAAGTAGAAATAGTGCAGTTAATTCGTCAATATTCAGACAATGGCGTACAGTCAACGTCGAATAGTTCGTGATACCCAAAGTAGCCAAAAAGTTTGTAACACGTCTTTGTTACAATTGGAATAAGGTTGTGGATCTTTTTGGCCACTTTGGGTGTCACTAAATATTTGACGTTGACTGTAAGTACCTACAAGTTTTGGAGGTCGACAGAACGAGATATAATTAGGAGAAACCGCACTAACTGTCGCACCTTGCCCTAAACTAACCAGAGCTTGACAGCACATCTGACATTAAAACTTCTGTAGCAAAATAGCATTTATTACAGCTACATAAGATACCAGGATGCCACTGTGTTTAGCTTGACTCTTACGTACTAGTAGAACGGATAGATGCAGTACCTACTTATTACACCCACACGTTCTTGACTCTGTGCTCAAATGCACCATCTTACACCACAAATTCCTTACCCCACAGAAAAATACTAGCTCTACATTGTCCCCTGTGGGAGTCGAATTCGCAAACGCATGAGCTGTTATCCAGTACGTGACCTACCATGCCCATAGCCATCACCGGCCACCGCGGCACCTACTGACAATTACTCCAATTTATAGTTGTGTAACGATTTTTGACAATTACAAAAATAGCTACTTCGTTATTTTACGGCAGTCACGCCTGTTACAACCGCAGTAATCGCAGTCGACAAAACAGATGCAGTCACGATAGTTGTAAAACTAAAACAGAACGTTAAGGGCTTTTACACGGTGCTACTTTATTGGCACGACACGCGCGACCTTATTATGAATTCTATGTAGTTCTTCTTCCGAAGTTTTTTAGTTCTAATTAACTTTGTAATGCATAGGATGGACGATTCAACGAGTCTTTGTAAATACGATGATTATTTTCAACTAAGAATAATAAAAATACCTTATCCATTACGAATAGCTAACTCTAAAAGGCTCTAACTCTTGTAATGTCATGAAATGCCGGAATTTATGGACCTTTTCTTTTTGCTTCCGTCCAACATCCAATCTTGCCTTATTTACCATCATTACATAAGTAGTAAGTACACCTACTATCTCTAATGATAAAAGGTAACGCACTACCCTTATTTACACGATTGGAAACAAAATCTGGTTCGCTCCAGCACCAAGACCAAGGAAAGCTTCCTGAACACATCATTTGCTCTATAAATTCCAATTTTATCACCAAAGTTTACAAATCGTCCCCTGTAAAGGCCTTACACAGAAACTTTAGTATCGCCCTCGTCCCAATCCGGTCCGAACCATTCAGCTTCCACGGCCGTTCCGATCGCACGTGACAACAAAACGCCCCCGGCTACTTATCCCTGGGAGATTATGAAATACTCGTAGCACATACGCAATACTATTGTTTCCTTTGCAATCGATCTGTGGTTTTATCAACAAAAGTTGTACCCGAATGTGGTAGTTGGTCAAATTAATAAATCATTATGCGTGTTAGTAGACATTCATTTCTCGACAATAGTAACTAATAATAACTATGACTGAAATGATTAAGAAATACAAAACATGAAGTATTGAGCCTTTGGCACACAGCTATCATGACAGAGAGGTAGCGTGAGATTATGACATGGCGTGACATTTCGACTTATGGGTACCATTTGAAAGACTCAAGAGGTTACCAAACCGATTGACTTGTGTGCTAAAGTTACGTAATTTTTTGAATCACAAATACTTTTTCAATAATAAGTATCATGGTCTCATGCTATTTGTAAGTCTCGTGTCTTGTGCTACATCAGTCTACTTACTTTAGCAGTTTTAGTGTCAATCTTGTACGTTTCACGGACTACTATTTTTCTTCTCAATCGATTTCACCAGTAGCCTTCTTTTCCTGCAAGAACTAGTCTGTTTAAGAGTAAATATAAAACAAGCCTAAATTTTGCCGTTTCCTTTGATGATTTTTTTCTTTTCTTGTTTGGTGTGATGTATAAAAAGTGTTATTCATGTAAGTATATTGTTTTATGTTGAGTTCATACTATGTTCTGCAATATAAGATCCATGATTTGGTGTCAATTTACTAGGTAGTTTATACGAAACATTTCCCTTTTCAAAACAATTTTCTATCGGCTTGTAATTATCAAGCAGCGGATTTTCTAATAAACTTTTCCCTCCCTTTATTTAGCTAACGAGGTATTTTTCTCGTCCGAACTCAATTTAATTAAGTAGAAATTACTTAAACATCGCCATAAGACGGTGGAAGAGGATAGTCTCAAAGTCTGTTATTAAACGGTGCACCTTTTGACTCAAGTCAGATCTCAGGAAGGATCTAATTTCATTAAGATTATGTTTAATTGTTACTAGTTCATATTACCAAAGAGAAGTCTGATGATTATATGCTACTGCATCAACCAATTATTAAAAATATCCGAAGATTATTCATCATCATCATCATCATCATCATTTCAGCCACAGGACGTCCACTGCTGAACATAGGCCTCCCCCAATGCTTTCCTTAGCACCCCCCGCCCCGCTGCTACCCTGACCGCTACCGTAGCCAGGAACTGCGGGGCTACCGGAGACTGGGGGCCTGGTCGCTGTTGTGTTCCTCATTGGGGGGATCATTGCCGATACTCGCCACGCTTGGCAGGCGGGTTGGCGAGCGCAGTTTTTTATAAATTTCGCACGCAAACGCTGCTGCCCATCTCGTGCTACAGGATTTTGTCGCCTCTTACGACACGCCTCCTGTTGGCGGTGGGGAATTGTATTCTTTACGGCCGTCCCCGAAGATTATTACAACCAAGAAAATTAATGGATGAAAATTGTATAAACATGTATTATGTATACAAATGTGTATAAATAAGTAGGTACGTGTATTAATTAAAATATGTTAAAGATAAGAGACAATGATAAAATGCATTAACCGTATTGATCGTATAATGCAACCTTAAGATGACGCATAAATAAATAAGTGCATAGGTACTTACAAAAAAAACATAGTACATTAATTCAAATCAATCTACATTCTACATAAGTAAACACAGGTAGGCACATAAAAATTGTGACGGCCGTCCAAAACAATTCAAAGTCCGAAAACTTTAAGCCGCTCTCTCTCCGTCTCTTTCCACAAACCGCCTGTCCTTATCAACAAACTTGCCAACTATGTATCTGACGTCAACTTTGACATATTAAAACTATGCCGAAGTGGGTTCTGGCTCAAGGGAGCATTGGATTCAATGAAGCAGCAAATTGTACTTTTACTTCAGCGCTTTCACATTCGAGCGAATAAAAAAGGTATAACTATCTGAAAGAATTAAAGTTACCTAATAGCTAAACGGTAGCTCATGGCACCATGTCAAAATTAGTTTTCTCAAGTTTTATTAACTAAGCCGTAAATCTGGTGTCAGACCTTGGACGAATAAACCACTGGACACGAAACCTACAAGATTTCTAAGGAAACACGATCAACCACTTTTTGCGGGGGGAGAGGTTTGACAATTGTCAAATAATGACATTTAGTGCTGGGAAAAGATCGTAAATTTTTATCGATAGTTATGTAAATGAATGAATGAATGAACCTAACGAGATAAATGAATTATGGATTGATAATATTGAAAGTTTCTTTAATTGAAAGACTATAATTAATTATTGTATCGTGTTTATTATAATGCCATTGGTAAATCATAGGTACAAATAATATTACAAATTATTCATATAGGTAGGTAACTAGGTGAAATATTTTTTGGCTGTGTTATCATTATCAAATTCGTAAAGCAATAAACAAGTAATATTCTGTTACGGTCGACTGCTAACTAGCTTTTGGTCTCAACAAATGTTATAATCTGTCTCACGTCACGGACAAAAGTTTCATCAATAGCCTATTTCTATACATTTCATGAAACACAATTTGATAACATTATGACAATGTATTGCTTTGTAGCGCTTGCAGTACGGATGCACTATCTGAGAATATTTAATTCTTATCTAATGTTGTTGATATTCTTATGTTTAGGTCATTCGAGAAGACCTCCTAGTACTTATTTCAGTTTTGAAGACGTCGGTATATCCTAACTTCATTGATTCCAGAGCAATTTCGCGTTTCCGCTGTAAGCTGGATATTATCTTTGGTCGAAGATGTGTACACAGGGTACCTATCCTGTTGATGAGGGGTATTTCTTTTAGGGTTTTGTGCAGAATCGCGGAATATCCTGTCTCCTTGTTTTGCTTTCATAGATCGTTTCCTTTAAGTCTTAGAGTGGGTGCTTGTGCTTCCTCCTGAATAATGAGGTCTAAATGTCTGAGATTCAGAAAGAAGTCAAGTGATGCCGATAGAGTGGTTCTCATACAACCCATGGCCGCTATGTTTGCTAGGCACTATGCATGTTGTCGATATGACTTGCCCAGTTCAATTTATTGTCAAGGGAGATGCTCAGATATTTCACCTGTGTTGGTTTTGTTTTGAAAAGTTCAGTGGCCTAATTCACGTATCTTGACAGTCAAGATCTCTCTGATGTTCAGAAGTCGTCCCATTGAAAAACAGTTGATGACAGGATGGACCAAATCAAGTTCCAACCACCCCGGTATTTCACTAAACGTGAGGGGATGACACAGATCTAAAAGGTTCCACCTCGGTATTGCATACCGAAAATAAAACCTGTTAATGAAATAAAAAATAATAATTGTAGTCATTTGGCGTATTTTTGTGATGACATTATTAATATTTAGATGCAATGAAAAGTTTAAATTGTATGTTCCATCTGTGTGGATCTCATCATCTTTTGTTTCATGTGACTAAAATAAAGCCAAAAAATCAATCAACATCAAAAATATTTTATTCAAATTTGACCAGTATTTTGATGTACAACATATTTCAAAAAAGGTGTAATTATTACTTACATTTACTGGTGTGCTTGTTTTGTATGTTCCATCTATGTCTATCTCATAATCTTTTGTTTCATGTGACTAAAATTATCAAAACAAAAAAATCTATCAAAATCTAAAATTAATTTGAATAATTTCAGTTTCAGTTTGTTTGGTATATCGATAAACTTATCGACATTTTTCAAGCCCTTTACGTCATAAAAATGAGATGTGAATGAATGAATGAAACCTATAATCCAACCAACTTAAATATACTACATGTTTTAAGCATTTACATGTACAATGAGTACTTTTTAAAATGACGTAATCTTATTTTGTTTACATATCAAATTTTATTTATTTTACGAAAAAATAGCTACTATAATAGATTTAAAATGTACTTACGCGTGATAAGAAACATTTCTTGTGTGACAGGAATAATTTTTGCAATAAAGTACGGCGCATTTACCCATTTTTCGTGATATTTTTACTCTTCGAGAGCTGGCGTCATACTGACAAAGTGACAACCTGACAACATTTACCATGGCTAATTTAGCCATGGTAAGTGCTAGCGGGGTAAAGACGAAAACGTCACTCGTTACGCGTCCAGTGGTTTATTCGTCCAAGTGTCAGACTCATAAGCCGGCTGTTACAACAATAAAAAGTGCTCTAGGTCAGAATCGAACTCAGGTCATAAAAGTCGATCTCTAAGTACTAACTATAGCTAGGTACGTACGTAGGCCTTCAACGTAAAATAAAGGCACCCCTTACGTACGAGTATAGGGCGGCCTTCGACGTCGAGTAAATTCAAATTGCAAATTCATTATAATTCTAGCAAAGTGTTTAATTAAACTGTTTCAAAGCTGTTTTATCTGTTGTGTCAAGCGTTCCACTCTAGAACCCTCGAATGGATATTAATGTGTGTGTTTTGTCCCCAGATTTACGATGTTGATAAGGTGTCCGGCGGCACTCTGTGCCGTCGTGCTCCTCCTGGCTGCCACGCCCACTAGTTCAGAGGTAAGTCATAACCCTTAAATCTAATGCCACAGTTACACCATGCGGAAAATTAATCGAACAGAAGCGAGAGCGCACACCGAAGTGTGGACGACGCACGGCGAAACTGACTAAAGTGCGTGTTTACACCATATGTCTCGATCAATTTCCCGCATAATATAACTGCTCCTTTAAATCTAAATTACTCGTATAATATCCCCTAGAGCTAGCCTAAAGCACAAGATATGTTGCGGCAGCGTGCACCGGTGCAACGCCGAAACAGTGTCGCTGCGTCGTCTTACATAGAAATATCTGTAGCAGGCACACGAGCGGTGCTTTAGCTCTTGCACTCAGCTATCGCGACCGCAGCGTAGTGTAATGCAGTATACACACCAAGTCCGCCGGCTCGCTGAATGAGTCGTCGACTTTTGATATGTTGTAAAAAGTCATAGAAAGAGCAAGTTGTTGACATGACTCTTCGAGGACACCAAGCTGCCGGGCTGTATGTCGGCGGGCTTAGTGCGTAGAGACCTTAAGCCTAGCGCGCTTTAAAAAATACAATAAAAGTAAGTTTTTTTTTTTTCAAATAAAAACGAACTGCACCTCAATAGAGTTCAAACTTAAATTAAAGACTAAATAAATAAGGAAAAGTAATCATGTCCGCGTAAAACTCTAGAGAGAGAAGAATTTCAGCTCATTCTATTCAGGCTTTAGTTTAGTTAAACGTCTTTCATGATTCCGAGTACTCTTTGCGCTATGTAGCTTCCAGCGTATATTTCTTGATGAAAAATTCCACATGTAAGACGTGTGAGGGAATTCGAAATACTTTCAAGAGCATAGAAATGTCACTGTGATTTTCGATTGAAGCTTTTCAGTTACATAGCCAGTTATTTTTTATGTTTACCTTTATTATTTTAAACACTTATGTCTTATGCCCCAAAGCTTGCTCAAGGCAAGACCTGGCTAGAGCTGAGAATGCCAGCTTTGTTCAATCAATAAGTACTTAGAAGAAGTAGCAGTTTGCATAATATCATACCAAACTCCAAGATGATAAGATAATATTTTCATCATCATCTCAGCCATAGGGCATCCACTGCTAAACACAGCTTTCCATGTTGCCCGATTGGTAGCGGCCTGCGCCCAGCGCTTTCCTGCCTTTATGATGACGTCGATGAGATTCTATATAAGCTTTAACTTTATTGAAACGCCTTAAAGTACCTACTCTATTGCACACCTACTGTGCGTATGTCGCACTGAAAATTGCGTTTATTACGCTGGTTCAGGGAATTTGATTTGAAAGTGGACTGTATAGGTTTTTTATAATAGAAAATTGATGAAAGGTAGATCAGTCCTCGCAACACAGAGACAGGTAATCTGAGCTTCACCAACCTTAAAATCGACCCTCGCCACGGACGGAAGCCAACCTGCAGACGCACGGCGTTCTGGGCGGTGGAGCACTGCCAGAGTATGCTCGGAGCTGATGCTGATGATGATGATGGTACGCGGAGCACGGCTACACGCGAATTATAGCAAAAGACACGGTCTTTTCAGGGAGTGAACGTCACTCGTAGACTCGCTAAGCGTGCGCGACACACGGGTGTGCGCGATGAGCGTCGCCGGGCAAGTGGGGCTTGCTCCGACCATTGGACGATGGTAGGAAAATAAAGTTGGCGAAGCAAATGTGAGAATACCCGCCAATATTTTTACAAGGACTGAACATACCCCCCACCGAAATCACTGTGATGATTTCTTGTAATCATTATTTGTGACAGGTATGAAATAAAATAAATTTAGTGCCTAACTACCTTACATAGACCTAGTTATAAAATTAAAATTAAAATACGTTGATCTTTGACAGGTAGCTGGACTTTTATAGTGTATCCGCAAAATCTTGGTGGTAGATTTTGCGATCACGTGGTAATTAAAATATTTTATTGTTATTTAAAAATACCTGTTTGTATTATTATTATAAAGAGCTGTGGTTTTCTGAATAAAGAAAAATAAAATAAAATAAAATTTTTCATTACAGTCTATTTTTACTACAGATTCTATTTCAGACGTGATGAAAAATAAAATTAAGGTATTTTTGGCGATGAAACGAAAATTTTGAACAGCAAGTTATGTATGTATACTAATATTATAAAGAGGAATAATACTAATAATTTATTTGCCATAAATAGGTGGTTACAGAATAGTTAATAGGATTGCTCTGCCAGCAGGGTCCCACCTAGTAGGACATACACACAACATATTACAGTCGGAAAATCTTTGACTTTAACTGAGTCGCTGACTATACTTTTGCGTCGCACGTTATATGATCCTATATGGGGCTCGAGTATGGCACAGTGCTGTGTAGTCGTGGAGCATCCTACTGTTCAAAAAAGCGCAACGCATGATATCACTGAGGCACAGGCTGAGGTAATTCGTGGATACTGCATAGTATCCGCAGTCCATCTATTCCCGGTTGTGGACACTGACTGACTATGTCCCTACTGAGGATATTGGGAAAAGAAATATTGTCATTAGTGGCGACGTATAACAATCCTACTAATATTATAAATGCGAAAGTTTGGATGTCTGGATGTTTGTTACTCTTTCACTCAAAAACTACTGAACGGATTTTGTTGAAACTTTACAGTAGTATTGTTTATAAACCAGATTAACATAATTATAGGCTAATTTATGACGATATGTGACCAATAAATTTCAATAAATAAATAAGACGTGTCTAAAAAGCGCACAAACTACTGTTTTTGACGTTCGTAAATATTCATGCGGGGGAAGCAGTGAAACGCCATCTATCAACATGATATCAAACAACAGATTTTACGAACTAAGGAGTAAAACGAGGTCCACGCGTACGAAGTCGCGGGCGGCCGCTAGTTCAAAATAAAATTAATAATATTTGTATTCATCTGGTCTTACTTGACTTTTACTTTACGTATGTCATGCACGATGACATTTGCGTCAATATTTGTGTACGTCCCCACTAGGCATAATTGGGATGTATTTTTCTAATTTGTCATAAGTTGTGAGAAAGCCTGTAGCTACAACTGGGAAAGTATGTGTCACCACTGGTGACAATCGATATTATTTATGCCATTTATCCTCAGTGGCGACAAAGCTAGTGTCGACAACCGAGAATAGACGCCAGTTGCGAGGTGACCATAGGTCCCAAGGGGAAATGTACGTGTACGTGCACCACGAGAGGTGGAAACCAAAAGGTAGAGGCTTGAGGATCTAGGCCCTAGAGTGCTGAAGGGTACGCCTGGCCGTCAGCCAAATTTTACGTCGCACCATAGAGGCAGTTCTGCCTGTATTAGAGGAGTGGGTGCGACGGCATGATCGCCTCACACAAAGGGCGACCCAGGTTCTACCGGGCCATGGGTGCTTCGGGCCATTCCTCCACCGTATAGGCCGAGAGCCTGTAGATGGTTGTCAGTTAACACTGCAGTCTTGGCACGTGAGTCACCGCAGCAGACTGACACGCTCCAACAGTGCCCAGCCTAAGCGAACGAGCGGCGGTTGGAAATGACCTCTCCCTACCAATCGGGAAGAGGCGTGAGATAGATAGATAAATTGTTTATTTGTTGTAACACACTTTTTTTAATGCTTTTAACACACACATTATGTATAGTTGCTATTGAAATTCAATTCAATATCGAAATAAAGTTAGTTAGTCAAGAAACACACTAGGTGACACCACTGGTATTTTGTTACACAGGTTAGTAATAATTTCAACAGTTGCAACATAACAAAAGTGACAAAACAACATAAGATAAAGATGACTAGCGTTTCAAATAGTTCCCTGCGTCAGAGTGATGTGTGCCGCAGCGATGCAAAAAGCAAAGAGCTCAGTATAAACACTACCCTCAAAAGGGCAGAACACTGATTTTCAGCTTTTGCTAGAGAACGCATGAAGCGTACAGGTACGGAATGAACCCGCTCGCTTTCGGAAACAATATCTACATTAGTATAAAATATATGATGAGACAAATAATCTTATGGTATAGTGTGCTTACTTTCTGTGAAAGTGTTCTTTCACAGAAAGAAGCAGTGGAAAGGGGGAGCGAGAGGCCTCAGCCGACACTCCGGTTATCCGCCGCCGACACCCTGGGCGCAAGAGGACAGCTTATGGTCTCCAACTGTCCCTTCCTAACAGGCCTCGGTCGCTAGACATGGAGGTGTCTGGTGGCGGCTAAGGACGAATGCTACAGGCAACAGCCAATGGCGATGTCCCGCGTTCCCTCATATCACTCATATGGATCATGGCAGAAACAGTCAGGTTTTTAGTGGGTGTAGGGGCTACCCACCTTCTGGTAGGAAGAACCCCACATAACCCACTAGCTGCCCCCGCAGCTGGTGGGTATGAAATGTTATGCATTTTCCGGATAAAAAAAGAATAGTAAACAGGAAAAGTTTGTTTTGAATAGAACCGATTTGAAAAAATCTCTCACCATTAAAATTCAAATTTTTTTCTGCTGAACATAGGCTGTATAAAATATTCTCAAAATAGTAAAAAACCTTTGATAATTTACTATTTGATAAAGAATTTACGTATTTATTATTGATTAGGACTAATGTATACCATTATTTATAATTATGGAGTCGGTGTTGGAAGATTTGAAGATTTTATAGTTTCCTTGAGCTGTCACTTGACAGCCTGGCACACTTTTACGATGGTGGATCAAAGTATTTTGGTTTGACTATAGAGCGTGAGAACACGCACACAGTCATAATTATTTTAGTGTGAATAAAAATAGCATCGAAATTACCTAAACTTGACATGCCACGCTAGACGTAAACGCTCTTAAAGGTTCGGCCAAAGCAACGCGTGCCGCCTGCGTGCGCGATGGCATAGTAGAATCATTGATTTGATTCTACTGAGGCGATGGCGACAGTGTACAGTAGAAATCAGTAGGATCGCCATTGCTTTCGCCAAATTAAAATTCAAATAAATTATTTATTTGCATAATTATTTAGGGTGAACATAATGGTCTCAAACTCATTCAGTCAGCGTACCTACAAATATTTTAATAATTTATATACAGGGTGGAAACGATAAGTGATCTCACTCGATTATTTCTAAACCATACAAGATATCCAAAAACTGCTTACTGATCCTAAAAGTGCTTCATGAGCTCTATCCAACGGTACCAATAATAGGTTACATAGTAAATTGGATCTATCTGAAAATTCAATGTTTCCAGCCTCCATACATTTAGTAAAACCTCATAATATTAAAAACTATACAAGATATCCAAAAACTGGTAACTGATCCTGAAAGTGCTTCACGAGCTCTATCCAATGGTACCAATAATAAGTTATAAAATAAACTGGATCTATTCGAGAATTCAATGTTTTCAGCTTCCATACATTTAATACTGCCACAATCATAGCACTCATGTCTTGATAATATTATAACAAGTAAAGCCTAAAACCAATGTTTTCCGTGAATAATTTTAAATAAGAATGCAATTCACGAATTAATTTTAAGTGTTTATTATTTAAAATAAAAAAATTAACTCTTCTAATATTGTGTAGCTGGCATAGTGGCATACATTTAGTATGGAGGCTGAAAACATTGAATTTTCGGATAGATCCAGTTTGTGCGTATGTCGCACTGAAAATTGCGTTTATTACGCTGGTTCAGGGAATTTGATTTGAAAGTGGACTGTATAGGTTTTTTATAATAGAAAATTGATGAAAGGTAGATCAGTCCTCGCAACACAGAGACAGGTAATCTGAGCTTCACCAACCTTAAAATCGACCCTCGCCACGGACGGAAGCCAACCTGCAGACGCACGGCGTTCTGGGCGGTGGAGCACTGCCAGAGTATGCTCGGAGCTGATGCTGATGATGATGATGGTACGCGGAGCACGGCTACACGCGAATTATAGCAAAAGACACGGTCTTTTCAGGGAGTGAACGTCACTCGTAGACTCGCTAAGCGTGCGCGACACACGGGTGTGCGCGATGAGCGTCGCCGGGCAAGTGGGGCTTGCTCCGACCATTGGACGATGGTAGGAAAATAAAGTTGGCGAAGCAAATGTGAGAATACCCGCCAATATTTTTACAAGGACTGAACACCTACACTATTCGAGACACAATAGAATCAATTACAAGTAATAGTGCGTCCTCATGTTACCGCTTAGGGTTTGATGGGGTAAACCTGTGAAATCTTTTCTACACTCAACCTTCGTGCATGACCGATTCCCTTCTTAAGTCTCGTTTGAAATTAAACTCACTGTTCCATTTTATCAAGCTTTTGTTTGGAAGCGGACGTAAGTACTCCTCACCTCGGTCGCATCTCTCAATCATATTAGCGAATCGCATTGTATGGTAAACAAACAGACAACGGATTATTAAACTATTATTGCACGGGCGTAGTTTCGCAACGCATTGTGCAGTTATTCCATTTTACCAATTGCAAATGCAATCAGTCAGGAGCTGACACGTGGAAACATATAAACTTGTTATGCTATGTTAGGCGTCGCTTTTATTTTGAACCAGGAATGTTATGGATATCCGTAACCGTAACCGAAACTTTCGGATATCCGAAATAAAAAAATATCCGTAACCGTAACCGATTTCAAAGTTTCGGATAGTTTTGTATGTAGACATTTTAAATACATAGTTTTTTGTATAGCATTATAATATGTAAAGACATAACAGCCTAATTTACCTTTTTATTCGATGTAAAGTGTGCGGCCATGAATGAACCGTGTTGGACAACTATTGCAAATTGCATTGTAAAACACAGATATCCGTAACCGTAACCAAAACCGGTATAATATTATTCCTTTATCCGTAACCGTATCCATAACCGAAACTACATATCCATAACATCCCTATTTTGAACGCGGCAATTAGAGGTATTTACGGGGTACACTTTTCGGGTCGGGTTATAAAACTTGGTTCAAATTCGAGCCTATGATTGGTTGAATCTAAATATTTGGCTTATCTATTGCCGAGTTAGTTGATCAAGTTATGGAAGCTACTCGTTATTATAGAAATTATTAGAACACAAATCCTAAGAACCACGGTTCTTTTAGGTAGTAGCGTACTTTAAGTGTTATTATTTAGACATACTTAGATATTAGGTAGATATATTTGTTACATACACTGTATTTTTTCATTACGAGACTTCTTATTTGTGTATTTATCAGGTTTTTACCTAATTACCTATGTACTTATGCTACGTGCCCTACTTATTAACAACCATGACTACATCAAGCTTGTTCTGTATTTATGTCCTTTAAAAAAGATGTCTCTAAATGACACTATAAAAGCGGAACCGTAAAAGTGAACAACACGAAAATTAATTTAACGAGATTTATGAACTCATTACCCTGAATGACATGGTTCTTAATAAAATGTTAAAGTAATTACCGCAGGCCGTGATTAAAATAAATTTTTATTCACGGCTATAATGTCAATGCCACAAAGAATTTTAAGCCACGTCATTACGGTAGCTAATTGCTTATTACGGCATCATATTAGAAACATTAAGTTTTTATGAAAGTAAACAATGCATAGGGTAATTCCAGGATACATGCCCCAGTGGGATAGGTGCCGCGATTTTAAGTACACTATGTTATAAGCAACTTAGCCTAAAGTTATAGTACGTATAATAGAAAGAGACCTCCCCGTACCACTTTTCGCCTCGCAAACCATCAAAGAGTGCGTTCGTTTAGCCAGTGAGAGCAAAAATCTTCCGCGGCCAAACCTTAGCGAGCGTCGAAATAAAATTGGTAAGTATCTTTTATTGGATAATTTTTTTGTCAGCTGTAAAATGAAGCAGATTTTTATATAATTTGATAGACTATCTTATAAATTAGACGGGATAGCTATGTTTAACTCGATTTTTAGTGTTATTATATTTTTAATTAAAAAAGGCACCTATCCTATGCTAAAAGGATAGTTGCCTAATTTTTTTTGGGTATAGATGCCCTTATGGCCATGTCCCATGCACCTAGGGGCATCTATCCTAACCTGCTCTTTTTGTCACAAGTAGCAAGTAAGAAGAAAAAAAGAATGTAGTACGGCTAACCTTAGAAAAGTAATAAATAGGGTAACCCTACCCTATTTATTACTTTTCTAAGGTTAGCCGTACTACATTCTTTTTTGGCACCCGCCCGAAGGGCACCCGCCCTTCTGATCGAATTACCTTTTTACCCGACTTCGGGTGGATGTACTATGTACTATTTTTAATAAAAAATATTAAATTTCATTTTTAATTCATTTAATAACAAACAATGTTAATAATAATACTTGGCTTGTTTGATTTCAAAATGCATTTGATCCTTAGAATTCAAAAACTGTATTAACGAGTCATCTATCCCTGCATCAGGCATCTATCCTTTGAAGCAATCATACAGTGAGTCTTCTATCCCCCACATTAGGCGTCTATCCCACTTTTTAGAGGTCAATTAAAATGGTATTTACTCATAATCGGTATAACTTAAACTAAAATAAATATAGTAATATCATAGACGAAAGACCAAAGTTTACAGATACTAAGTTCAAATTGTTGATAAAAACTTACTGACTGAGTTACAGAGCTGTTTCAAAAAGTGGGGCATCTATCCTGGACTTACCCTATTTATGACGAAGAAGACATTAATGTGAAAATAGAGTTTGTGTCATAAACTTTTATTTGGAATTCTTATGAAATTCAAACTTAATCTTTACTAATACCGGAATTAGAGGACCTACTAATTCCTTATACTTAACTTAGGTATATTTATGAAGAATAAGTTTGCCTACTTTCCATTTGATATGATTATATTACATGTTTATAATCTAAAAAAAAAAACAATTAGGTACAATAGTCAGGATTACAGTATTTTAAAGTATTAACAAATACCTACACGCTTGAAAAGTAATTTTCTTTCGTTCCTTCGTCTTGTGGACTGGATGTTGTTAAATCTATGCAATTTTTAAAACTCTTAGGCTAAGTTGCACCATCTAGCTTGTCCGTAATTATAACGATAACTGGTGTTTTTGTATGGATTTTGATTATGCTGGGTCGCACCATCTTACTTTGACTGTAACAAAAGTCGAATATTCTGTCAAACTCCATACAAAAATTTCGGTTATCGTTATAGTTACGGTCAAAGTTTGGTGACTTGAACATGAAACTGTTATAATTACAATGTAAATTCAAAACCTACTGGTATTGTTTAAATAAGGAAGTACACATCTCAGTCACATAATAACCCAGCACAAAATATTGTAGAAAAACACCGCTCGTTCCCATGAACGACACAATGGCAATCACATAACTAAATCTATTGATTCCGCAGTGCAAACAAGTTGAGTTTCCCAGCGAACGATGTTTTCATTTTAACAGACAATTATGTGGGCGGACATTGATTTTCATATCCTAGTTTCGTTTTACGATGATTTGGTAGGACTAGATTTCTTGCGTTTCCTTCAATCACCCTAATTTGAGTCGAATTTCACTTAAATTATCCGTTTCCTCCTCACACAGTATGCCATATTATGTTAGTAAAGCTCCCATGATTATGAAAGATAATTTACAAGTTAGTGGACCCATACGTAAGTAGCTAGCTATAACCCTTCTTCTGGCGCAGTCCGGCAAAAAGTAACTCAGGTAGGCATGTATGTACAATAATGTACATACGGTAGTGACAACAGAATTAAAAGCATTCAAAACGATATTCATCGTTACATTGCAACGAAACATGTCACGTTATGATGAAGTTTCACCACATAACTGGACAGTGGACCACAGCAGGCCCGGACTACAGTTTTCCACTCAAAATTGATATAAAACGGCACGGTTGTGACAGTTTGAAACGTTTTAGACCAAGAGACTGAGACTTATGAGTATACGCAACTATGCAAATGTTTTCTAGGCACTTAAAGAGTTTCCAGACAGAGTTAATTAGAGTTAAAATAATACTCATGTGAATAATTAAAAAGGCGTGTATTTGTATGAATGAAAGTAATTTATTAAATGTTTGAAAGTTCGAGTATTCTCCTTGCAAAAAAAATCCATCTGGGGTAGTTGATTTTTAACGTAAATAATACAAAATCAATAAAAAGCTACAACACATCAAGCTTTTTTTAATATTGTGTCTCAAGCACACTTAACTAATATACTTTATGGACTACGAAGTCTCTAACAGTCATCAGTTAGGCACATTACTACAACTATAGAATTCAGAATAGTTAAAGGGCAATGCCATATCCCTCTCAATTGCGTCCGCTCATAACAAAAACACGGGCGCACAAGTTGTCCAACAATCAACACCTAAAATACTAATCTAATAAAAAACGTATTCAAAAAACAGAAACAAATGAACCAAAATAGATCGCCTTGCTCTCCGCCTAGTCGAAATGGCTTGCCAAACTAGGGGGAAAGTGAGATACCGAGGACAGTTGCAAGCCGTGACCGCGCTGCTCGATCCAATCGCATTCGGGTATATAATCGAATTACACTGTGGAATAATCGATACGAGTATTTAAAGTTAGCATGCACGAAATATGCCTCGGTAATAGTAAGTCAGTGTTAGTTCACAAGGTGGATGCAAAAATATAGAGCTAGGTTAAAAGATTGTTCAGCAATAAATACTTATGCTTGTGTAGTTCCATTAATTTTATCAATCTGCTTCAAATCTAATTAAAACAAAGTCGTAGAATGATATTGGCACTGAATTGACTACTGAGTTATGTAAGCATCTATTACAAAACAAAAATATTAATTAAAATCACTCAGACAGTTCAGTTTCTGTTTCAAAATATTTTTGATTGTAGATAATTTATAAAATCACTAAAGTTTATTGACATGGCGTATGATGTAGCGCAGTTACCGACACTGTGCTAACAGTCACTATTAGGACAGCAAATAGACCAGACAATCGTCAAATATTGTGAGCAAAACGAATGAAACCGATTGCCTGAATGCAATAGAGCAGTTCAAATTGTTTCAGGGAATATGCCTCTATTTGTTTTGTCATTTAGTATTCACTTTTGTTATGAAATATGAATACAGTTGCTGTCGCTGATAACGTTAATAATTAACTTGTCAACTCGTTTTTCTTCTTTCTTATCAACGTCAAAAACCCCGACAAAAATTGCGATCATAATCTCTCTAGGTATTCCTTGAACAGTATTGGGTACAAAAAGGGCATCCCTTGATATAGTTTCACGTTCCCACCGCCCCACTATGGAGCGAAATTGAGATTTATGGACATAGCGATTTTTTTCACAATTTCTATTTGAAAAAAATACCTATTGATAGGTTACGTTATTCTGATGAATAAATGCTGCACAAGTTTTTCTCTAAAACCAATAGTTTGACTGGAAAAAAATATTTTCCATTTTCGTTGTATGGAATGAAACATAAAGTGGTCGATTTCGACTAAGCCTTGACAGATCTTGCTTTGAAACTACTTGAGCCTTGTTCTATGGCTTATTGACGGTAATCCTACGCTATCAGCGCGCATCCAAAGTTGCCCGTTCACAAGTTATGAGGTTCTGAAAAATTAAAAAAAAGTAAGTAAAAGTGACTTTTTTTTGGAATATCTTTAAAGATTTAACAAAAATATAAAGATTTT
The DNA here is from genome assembly GCF_004193835.3 of Ostrinia furnacalis. Lineage (NCBI taxonomy): Eukaryota > Metazoa > Arthropoda > Insecta > Lepidoptera > Crambidae > Ostrinia > Ostrinia furnacalis. The sequence goes on along the minus strand of NW_021131484.1, from coordinate 164,304 downwards.
ATACGTTAATAATGTAAATTAACCTTAAATTACTGCTAAAAACACATTTTAATAAACTTAAAAGGAATTAAATCAGCGATTTTTTTTTCACAATTTCTGTTTAAAAAAAATACCTGTCGATAGGGTATGTTATTTTGATGAATAAATATTACGAACGTTTTTCTCTAAAACCAATAGTTTGGCTGGAAAAAAATATTTTCCATTTTCGTTGTATGGAATGAAACATAAAGTGGTCGATTTCGACTAAGCCTTGACAGATCTTGCTTTGAAACTACTTGAGCCTTGTTCTATGGCTTGTTGACTGTAATCCTACGCTATCAGCGCGCATCCAAAGTTGCCCGTTCACAAGTTATGAGGTTCTGAAAAATTAAAAAAAAGTAAGTAAAAGTGACTTTTTTTTGGAATATCTTTAAAGATTTAACAAAAATATAAAGATTTTATACGTTAATAATGTAAATTAACCTTAAATTACTGCTAAAAACACATTTTAATAAACTTAAAAGGAATTAAATCAGCGATTTTTTTTTCACAATTTCTGTTTAAAAAAAATACCTGTCGATAGGGTATGTTATTCTGATGAATAAATATTATGAACGTTTTTCTCTAAAACCAATAGTTTGGCTGGAAAAAAATATTTTCCATTTTCGTTGTATGGAATGAAACATAAAGTGGTCGATTTCGACTAAGCCTTGACAGATTTTGCTTTGAAACTACTTGAGCCTTGTTCTATGGCTTGTTGACTATAATCCTACACTAACAGCGCGCGCCCAAAGTTGCCCGTTCAGAAGTTATGAGGTTCCGAAAAATGAAAATTAAAGTAAGTAAAATTGACTTTTCTTTAGATAAGACGACAAGAGAAAGGTTAATTACATTACTAAAGTATATAATTTTCATGTTTTAGTTGAATCTTTAAAGATTTATACCCAAAAAAAGATACTTTTACTTACTTTAATTTTCATTTTTTGGAACCTCATAACTTCTGAACGGGCAACTTTGGGCGCGCGCTGTTTTTGCAGGATTATAGTCAACAAGCCATAGAACAAGGCTCAAGTAGTTTCAAAGCAAAATCTGTCAAGGCTTAGTCGAAATCGACCACTTTATGTTTCATTCCATACAACGAAAATGGAAAATATTTTTTTCCAGTCAAACTATTGGTTTTAGAGAAAAACTTGTGCAGCATTTATTCATCAGAATAACGTAACCTATCGATAGGTATTTTTTTCAAATAGAAATTGTGAAAAAAATCGCTATGTCCATAAATCGCAATTTCGCTCCATAGTGCGCCCACTTCATAGAGACGATTAAATGTAATTTTACAGTAGCTTGCCTATTCCATCAAGCCATTTAGGTTACAGATGGTCACTATGACCCAAACTAGAATACGTCCAAACGAAATACATTATACAGAATGAAAACAATAAGTGATCTCACTCGATTATTTCTAAACTATACACGATACTTATTGAAAAACTGTTTTCTGATCCTGAATGTGCTTTACTTATAGTTTCCACCCTGTAAATTTACGTTCAGCAGACAGATACAATAATTTAATATCATCAAGCCCAAAACTTGTCTCTAAAGTTTATTAACTATTTTTGTGTACCTTTTTAGAACGTAAATATTAGGTTAGATAAAAACTGTTGGACAAAATTGGCTTTCATTTAGTTCCGCCGTACTCGGTAATCGCATAATCGAATCAACGCGACACGGATTCAGCGGTTCAAACAAACACTCCATTCAATACAAATAGCGACCACAATGGTCACGTAGCTATTTGTATATTAACCTAAAATAAAAGATTCATTTATTTATTTATTAAAATCTTTATTGCACACAAAAATTGCGATACAAAAGGCGAACTTAATCCCGTGAACGTAAACGAAATGTTTTCTGCACTTGTCTACCACTTTGTTATGAACCCATACATAATACATGGAATGTATATTATTTCAATGATTTTTTAACACGTTCTTCACATAAGAATACAAAATAAGCTAGAACACATCAATGAATAAAAGCTTTTTTAATAATTCAACAGATCAACCGTGCTTTCCATTCAACTGCCCTCCAAAGAATTTCTTCTCATCTTTTCTCACGCCTTTTACTTAATTTCATACTACCAGACGTGATGTCAGATGTAAGGTTTCTTAATGTCGTAGGTATTGTCCAACTACAACGAACCGTCCCATCAGTGACATTGATAGGGGGGCGCCATCCACCGTCAATACCGGAATTTCGAGTTCTAATAAGTGATACATTATCTTACGTAAATAGTGCTAGCGACGCGTGTGGCCATAAATTACCAATTTTGGGATGAAATTTTGAGAAACTTTATTTAACTTTTTTTTTTGCATAAATAGTCCAGTCATTATAGTAAGTTCACCTCGGAATTCGAGATACCCAGCTGTAAGTCTGTAAATACTTGTATATTGACACCCTGAAGTCATTACCCAAATTTTTTTTTTTGGTGATCAAAATGTAGTGGTGTATAGTTGAACGATGGTGGATGGCGCCTCGCTGTCAATGAGTTTGGTGGGACAGTTCAGTGTAGTCCCATCTATATGACATCCTACTAAGATCTCCAACACTGAACTGTCCCAGCTATGACATTGTCAGGAGGGCGCTACTATCAATACTTACTGGGGTGTCAGTTTTAGATTTTTGCAACTTGACGTTTCAGAGTCGTTTAGGTACTACAGTTATTGGTCTAGTGAGTAACGTTATGCAATGAACTGCTCTAGACTATAGAGCTTAATGACGCCGACTTAACTTGCGAGTGTAACGTTTTACGACCGTAAAACTACCGTATGTATTTACATAACTTCTTATGACACTCTTTAGTTAAGTAGTTCATAATTTACGCACATAAAAGCACATTTTGTTGTCACCGTATGAATTGACACATAAAACTGTAAATGTAGTATTTTGCAAACTTGTCCTACACCCTGCAAAAAATAGTATCAATTTTAAATGGACACTGAGCTTTATAATTTTACTTAGGTACTTAACAGAATACTTTGCTGATATGATGACAGGAACTACAAATATTATTAAGCTTTAACTGTGTAATTTGCAAACCATTTCTAATGTTATTTATTTTTGTTTCAGGGAAATCTATTCACATGTCCAAATGGTAAGTAATTTACTTCTCACATTATTACGTGATAGTTCGTAGAGCTTTTTCAGACGATGTGAAAAAGTAGTGTATATCACCATAATAGAACAGAAACGTCGTGCTGTATTTCCATTACTAGCGGCCGCCCGCGACTTCATACGCGTGGATCCCGTTTTACCCCCTTAGGGGTGGAGTTTCGTAAAATCCTTTCTAAGCGGATGCCTACGTCATAATATCTACCTTCAAATTTCAGCCCGATCCGTCCAGTGATTTGGGCTGTGCGTTGATAGATCACTATGTCAGTCAGTCACCTTTGAGTTTTATATACATATATAGAAATCGAGCTTTATACTATAGATTTCTGAAAATTAGGTTTCGAGAGGTAAGGCAAGAGCAGATACGCGCAGACAGAACCTATCGCGATCGCGAACATATATTTCTGTCATAGTGCGCAATACAATAACCGCGATTTATCAAACTTCAAATTATACTATAATTAGCTTAACCCCAGTGTGGGCAACACTTTGACATCGCGTTCTATATGTATAGAGTCGACAGCACATTATATTCTACAGTTTAGCTTGATGTGACGTCGTCTGTCTGTACAAACAAACCAGCTGGAACAAAGCCTGATGAAAGACTTATGGCGCAATGCAGCTTCTCAAAGTTAACGCCTACACAGATTAAGCAATGCCACATGTTAATTCATCACGTCGTTAACGAAATATTCTTTTGAGTCCAAACTGTGAGACAAAAACATTTAAAAGGGCATAATTAATTTTAAGAAAAGCACTTGTCACTTGCCACGCGATAGCCGTAATTGCAGCTGCTATGAGAATGAACATGACAATAAGGCTAGGTTTCACCATCTTATTTTAACTTTGACAAACGTCAAAAATCTGTCAAGCTCCATACAAAAAACACCGGTTAACGTTATAGTTAAACTAAGATGGTGCAACTTAGCCCTAAAACTATGCGATTACAGTTACATTGTGTGTTTAGATCCTTTCGTTAGATTTTTTGTGTCTTTCGGCGCTTATTGAAGAAAAGATTATTTTTCAGACTAAACTAGATTACCAATAATTTCTTCTGCACGCATCAGCAAACTCGAAGAACATTAGCAACAAATCACTGTGCTTATGCACTGGTTGCGAGTATTGACATAGAATAGAGATAACTACAATATGAACGTAAGTACTTATTTAAGTAGGTAATACTTACTTCACGGATGCATTCAAGGTCATTAGGAAATCGGATCATGAAGATACTGATGCAAGAAGAATTATTTTTTGAGACTGAATACAAATTCAAAGAAAATTCTCAGTGACCAATACACATACCTCAATGATTTTAAAAGAGTTGAAATCTTTATGATAAATGCTCTACCTTTTTGATTGATATGTATAATGTAAAATTATTACCGGCGTTTCCTTTTTATCTTATAATGCATTAAGAAAGTATAAACTAATATATTGTTACTTGAATAACAATCCTCTCTACCTGTGTTAAATATCTTAATTAATACAGCGCATAGTTTGTCCGCCCTCAAACGCCCCAAACAACTTTGTTGAATGTTCTTCATTAGAAGTTGACTTTGATGATATTATTGTCGGTGTCTATATTGAAATTTCTTACAATAAATCAGCTAAAAGCAAGTTCAAGGACCTGCCAGTCTCGTTTGATAAATATTAATGTACCTTCTCTGAAATCGGTCTGGACGCTTAAACCTGTAAAGGGACGTCTCAGTATAAATCTGCTTATGAAATGAATTCTAAATGAGTTACAAGTTTCAATTTTAAAATGCAGTGAGAGTTATAACAGCAACATACAACCACTTTGGAGTTAAAAGACATGAAGTATGAAGTGTTAGGGTAATTCGCCTGGAACTACGGTTTTGGTTTTAAAACTAAACAAACATAAACTTAAACGTCTGTTTTATCATTTTTTGGCTTTAGTTATATTCTTCATGCTTTACCTAATATCTATATTCTAGATGAAATTGTTGTCTTTTTACAGTCAATTAAGAAAATAATCATTCATAAATCCAAGCAATAGGGTTAAGCTTACTTAATTATTTACTTAAACGTAGAAAAGGTGTTTCCGAACAAATAATTTTGTAATTAACTTTAAAATTTATCGTAAAACCGTTACGAGTGCGCATAAGGTTGAATTTATCGTTTTTAATAATGTTACGTGTTAAAATTTACGGTCTCAATTACAGTTTTTATCAATAAAATTATCATGTAGGATTTAATTTTGTGAAAGAAGCGGCAATTTGGGTGATGGGGATATTATAATCGCAACCCGCTAGTTGCCATCAGGAACAGACGGCACCTCCAATTTGTCATTTTAATTATTACAGCCAACGAACGCACGCGGCTTTACTCGTGCGGATTATCTTTTGGCATCCCACAGCCATATTTCAACATAAAAGTTTAACTTTTGAAAATATTGAGCCAACTTATTGATAAAAAGAGGTGTGATAGTAAATTATTAATTGATTTTATAGCTGGCACATAAGACTTCTGAAACATTACACAAAAAAAAAACAAATTAATAAAAAATTGCTATGATTCTAAATTCAAACTATATAAAACAGGCAATTGTTTTCATTTTCCTTTCGCCTCTTCGATTCCATTTCTCTGCATCGCAGTACCACACTTGAATTAAGGCCAGTGCTGAGGGTTCATATTCGTCTACCACCTAATTAAGGCTAGGAAATTGGCCTCAGACGAGCAGTTGACACAGGCCCCGTCGGGGTGATCACAATCTCGAGTAGTTCGATCGCTCGATGTGTCGAAGTCCCACATAAGTCTACCTGATTAATCGAACAACTAGTAGGCGGGAGGCTATATGATGTCAAGGTAATGCAATCTATATTACCTACTATCATGTGGAGAATCTTTAAATTTATTATTACGACATTGTTTCATGTTGGTGACTGAAAAATCTTTAGATGTGTAATTTTTAAATAGGATGGCCAAATGAGTCAAGTTTCAGTACAATCTCTTAAACCATTACCTAATTTTCCCCTTACTATCATATTCAACAGTATTTGTACAATTCATCCATTCAATAAGCGCATGTCTCTAGTTCTCGCATTCCTGCTAAATTATTTGGGCACGCTTGCTCGCAGCATCAATTCTGGGCGTCTATTCCTCAACTCGCTATCTGTTTTCTCGGCTCTGTCTTTCTCACTTGCTATAGGATTATAACGTTGGCGATAGAGACGAATATAGTCGAATGAAGGGTAGATAGTGTTGTGGAGTAGACCCCCTAGACGCGCGCCAAGACGGATTGAGTCAATTCTAAGTTGGAATTAACACGAGTGACTTGTGAGGCTGCGTTACCACCTCCGCTAACGAACAGCTTAATCTATGTTGCAAGCTCCCGTTCTGTGCTAGGATATTAGATTTTAGTGAATTATGTCTTCTATCCCAACTAGTCCCAACTATGCGAAAGTAACTCTGTCTGTCTGTCTGTCTGTCTGTCTGTCTGTCTGTCTGTTACGCTTTCCCGCTTAAACCTCGCAACCGATTTTGATGAAATTTGGCATAGAGATAGTTTGAGTCCCGGGAAAGAACATAGGATAGTTTTTATCCCGGTTTTTGAAACAGGGACGCGCGCGATAAAGTTTTTCTGTGACAGACAAAATTCCACGCGGGCGAAGCCGCGGGCGGAAAGCTAGTGATTGTATATTTATACCAAATTCCCATTCTCAGTTTTAATATGAAACTCTTCTTAGCATTTTGCTTGAGGCACAATCCTGTTTAAAATGCGATAATAGTGAAGGGCATTCTTTTTTCTTAACTGTCAACATCAGTCACTTTTATCCATAAAATTATAATTTATAGCCTCTTAAGAATCTTTGTAAAAAGTTATTTTATGTCTCTACAAATGTATTAAAATTAATAGGCAAATTAAAGTCTAAGATAAGATTGCTTCCACGGTACTTTTGAAACTTAAGCAACATAGCTAACTAAGACTAAATATCTATTGTGAAAGTCGTTGAAAATTTAATAATTCCGCAGTTCCACGAGCTCGGGTATAGCGGTAAACATACGAAAACTAATATACAGAATGAACATGAATGGCTGAAGTTGGCGACAGTAGCTAAGAATTTCAGATGTTTCTGTGAATAAATAAAAATATCTTCTTAGTAATTTTCTTCTTAGTTATGCTTCAAAATTCAAAGGGACAAAAAATTCATTAATAATAAAACTATTTCTTTATGAATAAAGGTTCAAGTTGGCAACAAACCCAACTATTAAATGTATATAGTACCTATGTGCGAAGGAAGGTAAGGAAGGAAGTAAAGTATTGATGGTGAATGAAGGAAGAGTCCACGCCATAAAATTATTTCTATTATGTTTATCTATGTGAAAATTCAAGCTTGGTAAAATTGGTGCTACTCAAAACGTCACTTAGTATATTATATTTATGTTGTGTTCCACATGATTCATCGACATTTTCTAAGAGTAGCAGAATCGAATGTGATTATTTAATTAAGTAAATTAACATAGGATCTTCGTTGTGTTCAAAACTGTCATTGACAAGGCAACGCGGCAACGGCCTTGTGAAACGTCTCGCCCACATTTCTCCGACAACGTTGCGACATCATCACATAAGTAATTAGGCACAAACTGTAATCCATTCAAGTCTAGCCCGTCAGTCAATCGTGCAGTATGTCTGCGGTAGATGTCGATTTAGCTCCATCTGCCACTGTTCTGCATACTGATTGTGTCTTAAATTGACTGCGTTTCCATTGATGCAGGCGTTTGTAAACGACTTTAAAAGAAAACACCGTAAGTGCCTTTTTCCTGTGATGAGGATTTCGGCACGCGCGGATGGTCCGCATGCGGATTGCCCACATTTCATTTGTATTTTCATACATGGTTTTACCAGAGTAAATACAAATGAGTAGGTCATCTTCATAGAAACGCCCGAGCGCGGTTTGTATGTGAGCGCGCCAATACGTATGTGGCGCGCACGCACACACTGACAAAATTTAGCGTGGATTAGCGGGGAGTCGTGGTTGCGCCGAATTTTGTCAGTGCGTGCGCGCGCTCACATACAAACCGCGCTCGGTGCGTTTCTATGAAGATGACCTACTCATTTGTATTTACTCTGGTTTTACTATCCGTGAGTGTAGCTCGCGTAATAATCCACATCAGAGGAAAAAGGCACTAAAACTTATTTCAAACTGACAAGTAATGATTTGTAGTATTAGGACTGGTTTAGTTACTTAATTATAGATTTCACCTTAACTTAACATTTCAAATATTTTATTACGTAACTAGAATAACCACAAGCCGTCAGCGTTAATAAAAACTTTAGAGCTATAAAAAGTTTTTACGGTTTTAGGGGGCGTCCATAAATTACGTGAGGCTTTTAGGGGGGGGAGGGGGTCAACAAAAACCTCACCAAATCTCACGTGGGGGAGAGGGGGGGTCTCGGGAAATATCACGTATTTTTTTCCACAAGAAATAGAGAAATAGTTTGCCAGAAAACTGGGTTAAATCTTAAGTAAAAAAATTGGCCAAGTGCGTGTCGTGCCACGCGCAGTGTAGGGTTCCTTAGTTGTCCGTCGTTATCACAATATATTTCAGAAGTAAGCAATTACTTCATCTAAAGTCACTTTTAACATTTTCTTCTAAGGAATTTTTATTAGGTATGAAATTTTATAATACATGAGTAAAACGACTATTACTCTTGAACTAACTGATCTATCTTAACCGCTATAGTTTTCCTTGAAAGTTCATAAAAAGCACTATAATCTTGAATTTTTCCAGATTTATCAAGCCAACAGTTTAGTTTTTAGCGGGGGGGAACGCCCTACTCGGACAAAAATTGGCACTTTAAACTTTAACATTTTGCAAACGGATCCCTAAATCGAAAAATGGTCTTAGAAACCCCTAAGCCATTTTAAAAGACCTACCCACACGATGGGGTAGAAGACGAAAAAAAATACCAAAATAAAAATTCTTTTTCAAAATTTTATTCTACCGTTTTGTCGTCGTGATTAATATACATCCTCTACAAAATTACAGCTCCTTAGTGCCAATAGTTTCCAAGCAAAACCTCGGACAGACAGACAGCCAGACATATCGAAACTATTAAGGGTTCCTTGTCAGGACTAAAAAATGATATTTGTATGATGATAATGTAATTTTATTCTATACAGTCTAAACAAATACAACTAAAAATGCTTCCGTCTGCATGTGTGAATACTAAAATGCAGAATAAATGACGAAATTAAGAAAATTATAAAACAAGTTCTTTTTTTATCAAAATCGATTTTGCAGCAGATACTTTCAAGAACTAAAATCTTAAACTTTATAGATCTTTTTGATGCACTCGTTAGCAACAACGTTAAAGCACACAAAAAAAATGTTAAATATTACTCCAAAACTATTAAATTTCGGATTTTTTTTAATATCACGTGAGATTTGGGGGTGGGGGAGGGGGTCAGGCAAAATCTCACCAAATCTCACCAAGGGGGGCGGGGGGGTTGAAAAATAGCCAAAATTGTCTCACGTAATTTATGGACGCCCCCTTACGTCGTTAACCATTGATTGCAACAAAGTAGGTACAAATAGATTAATTTTGAAAACAAATTCACATCTATCTTTGGGCCTAGACAAAGTTACATTTGCGACAGTTTATACTTCGAAATCTGACTGTAACTTGTGTTTTAAGCCGTAAAAAAATAAATAAATAATCGCTTCACATGGCGAAATTACTAAAAAAAGACGCCAGAGCGTACCAATTTCAGTGTGCTTTCATGGCGTCAAAACATCTATGAAGATTTTATTTCTTGAAAGTAGCCGCTAGGGGCACTCTACAATATGTCATACATTTAGGCTGGGTTGCACCATGTTACTTTAACTTTAACAAACGTCAAAAATCTATGAAACTCCACACAAAAAGCACCGGTTATCGATATAGTTACTGTTAAAGTTAGATGGTGCAACTCAGGCTTCGTGTAATTTATTTACGTAAGTCGCTAGCAAGCACACCTAATGTAAACTCATGTTAAGCACACTGAATTAAAACTATCACGTTTTTAATTTTGTCCATGTACTCGTGCTTTACATAATACCTAGGACGATTTCTAAGCTACATTGGAGACAAACACCAGCATTGACAGCTTATGAACACAACACACTGAAGCCTACAGTGTAATGATATGCAAGACATTTCAGCCGGTAGCGCATTTTCTTACATAACTTTTCAATTCCTATCATTGGAGGTCCGAAAATATTTCTCATACAATTTGATACCATAATGATCATTCTTCATAAAAAATTTAAAACCTACATATTTAAAAACATAATCATTGATATTCATAATATCACTAATCATACACTTAGTTTTTACTAATATTTGTTTTCATATATTTTTCTATACTAATGATCGAAACTCATAATCATTCGAATAAATAACTGTAATATTCATAAATGTGAGTTATCCTAATATTTGTTTTCATAAATTTATTACTCATAAGTGTATTTATCCATATTATTGAAAATCATGATGTCTATATTCGTATTAAATCGTATTTTAACATTAAATTAATTTGAAATGGTCCAAAACAGGCAATATTTTGTGCCACAAAACTAACGTGACAGAAACGAATCGCTGCAAAACCGACTCCACGTAGTCTTGTCTGCCCTACCCCTAGAGTGTAATTTAAAAGCCGGAGGCGCGGAGGGAGGGCAGCCCTCGCCCGCTGTAACGAGGCTCAGGCGCCCGGGTGAGCTGGAGCGGCTGAGGCTGGTCGCCGAGGCGCCGAAGGCGCCGATGGCGATCCAAAAAGCCGAAGCTGCGGAAGCAAGCGTGGGTGCCTGAGCCTCGTTACGCAAGGGCGGAAGGGCTGCACATCCCGCAGCGCCGGAGACGAGGAGATACCAATGCATGCTGCATGCTTGCTTTCATGCTGCATGCTCTGCATGCTTATCTACTCTATTAAATTATATATGATTTTTTTAAAGATACGAGTATGTCTGTTATAAAGTAAATTATTCTGAACAACAACATTATGAGTTGAAGTATGTTCTTAGTAACAACATTATTAATTAAAACAATATGATCAATGAATGTTATGAAGAAAAAAGATCTGAAAATAAAAATTATGTATTTTAAATGGTTCTTGGTAGTAACAGTATTGATAAAAAAATTATGATTACTAACTGTTATGAGCTCCGATGGTAGTAATAAAAATGTATGAATAAAAAAAGTATGAAAAATAAAATTATGAAGAGAGATTATTATGAACTAAAATCGGTAGTAAGACAAAGAATAGGATATAGAATTTTATGTGAGCCAATATAGAACCATTTCAGCCACAAGGCGGGAGCTGCGTCACCTGTGCAAACTACTGACCAATCCAAAATTAATTAATCATAGTGGGGGTGCTAATCTGTTGGAATAATACAAGTATTAATTAACTATCACAGATTGGCGGAATATCAATCAAAACGGGCGTATGCAAAAACTTACAGTGAAATTAGATCATTGTTCCGAGCTCGTCATCGTATTTTACACCGAATGTTGTCATACATTCTTATATTCCGAATGTCGTCATACTTTTATTATTAAAAAATGTTTATAATACCTCTTATAGTCAATCACTTTATTAATTGTGATGAAAATCTACGCGTTTTATCTCAGGACCATAGTTTAACTCACTTTTAATTTTTTTCTCCGACCTCTTCCATTTTAGAAATAATATTAAAAATACTGAGGTAAAACTAACTCGGCCACAAAATTTCGTTCTAAAATTAGAGTCTAGCTAAAACTGCTTGGAATTCCCAACGCGTATTGCAGAACTAGTTAAATTCAAACAATCAGACGAAGATTGGACGGAATAAAAGAAAAGCAAACTGGCTGTTGAGCTAACAATCGTCACTATGAAAAGGTGGAATTCTTTTCCCCTAGCGCGGTTATGAAGATCTTGGATAAATTCTGCGGAGCTATGCCGCCTTCGTTTAGACCCCACGATGCGGATTATTCCACTTTGTTCACTTGGGTGATATCACCTGGGTGCGAAAGAAAATAAAGCGGAAATTTTAGTGTCCTCATTTCACTCAGCGTCATTTTCCAGTTTGTTTAGTCGCCTTTGTTCACCTAGGAATTAATTCACCCAGGTCTTTGCATCTGTTCACCTGGTCCATCATCATCCTGGTGATATCACCTGGGTGAAATGGTTCCGAGGTGAAGATGAGGACACTAAATTACGCTTTCTTTACCCAGGTGAACAAAGTGGAATAATCCGATGCCGCGACAATCTTAGATGCTTTCAGAGATAACGTTACGTTTACCTTGAACAAAATGAAATGGACAGGCAAATGACGTCATCAATGGAAAGAGGGATCGTGGAAATGGAAGGAATCAAAGACTTAATTCCACTGATCATTGTCGACTGTGTTCTCATTTAGATAAATAGGGCAAGCTATACATATTTAGGGCGAGTATAAGTGACCTGAAAAGGGAATGCAACTGCATAACTAATCAAATATTTGTGTCATTATCAACTTATAATGTCCGCGAATTTCAGCTATACAATTACTAGCTTTCCGCCCGCGGCTTCGCCCGCGTGGAATTTTGTCTGTCACAGAAAAACTATATGGCGCGCGTCCCTGTTCAAAAACCGGGATAAAAACTATCCTATGTCCTTTCCCGGGACTAAAACTATCTCAATGCCAAACATCAAAATCGGTTCAGTGGTTTAGGCGTGAAAGCGATACAGACAGACAGACAGACAGACAGAGTTACTTTCGCATTTATAATATTAGTACCTATAGTTAATTAGAACGACTCGGGACGAGTTTGTGTCAATTCACTTTGGACTTGACATGTTCTTTCGTTCATTGGTCAGAGAATCGTCTCAATTCTATTACCTGATACTTTGTTTTGTGTTGTGTTAATAATGATCCAATTAATTAGATCTAGTGTTCTAGATCTAATCTAATTAGAATTCGGTTAATTCTTATGCAGTACGCAATTTATCCTGTGGTAACCCTCTAAAATAGACTCTACCTAATTGAATCTGGACTTAATTGCCAGTATAATAAACATTTTCTCTATCGTAGAACCAAAATCGTGTGATATAAAGTCACTTATATTCTTGTGCATTTATCGGTACCTATATGATTGTAGTAGCAATTTATCCGTACTATGTATTTCTCTGGTCTTACCGTTAGACGACTGGCCTAGAGACGCTAATCGCAGGCTTAATACCATCTGCTATTAAACAATTTATGGCCACCCTGTTCTATAGTAAGATATTGAAAAGTCGTTATTATAAGATACATAGTTGAACTGTACTTAATTGAGTGCTCTAGGGCAACCTATAGATACTAAATAGAATTGTAGTCTTGCTGTAAGAAACTCAATCGGTTCAAATGTCCCGTATTGTGAGGTAGGTCCTTAATTTTTTTCATATAAAAAGATACTGAAACGTTTCATTGCTATAATAAAAGAAGTTTAATTCAATGCATATTTATGCGTAGTGACGCATTCTTTCAGTTTATAATATTTTTTAAAACAACTAATTTATTTTTAATTCAGTTAGGATTCCAAAAAATACAACATTTTAATACTTCATGCCTTCACTAATTGATAGAATAGCGAAAAATCTGCCCTACAGTTATGAGGAGATTAATTATCCGAGTAAGGAAAAAAAAGGCGAAAGAGAAATTGCGCTTCATTCTGCAGGCTATGAAATATGATGTGACGTTTGTTAGTTTGCTCCTTTTTAATTCGCTCTCTTTTTCACGATGAAGACTACTTTAATCAGGCTTTTTTCGTAAAATTTAATTTAAAACTGCAGCTACTATTTCGGAAAAGATATTAATAAGGTCTTCATTTGAAGCATTCACCATCATTGTTTATTTTTTTATTACTAATTGATCCGAAATGATCACCGAGTTTTCTAATTACATAACATGGCCTTCTTTCAATTACCAAATTACATCTTTTTAGTCAATTTAAAGTTTATCACTCCTGTGGTAAAAGATCAGAGACTACTTGTAATTTAAATCTACAATAATTGAAAAATCATCATGTTAAAATAGTTAACTGGCGCAACAATAACCGGAATGGTGTACACTAAACAATGATTTTCATCGATACGCTTTATCCCACTTCACAATAGGAAACTAATATTAGTAGTTGAATATCGAATTATGGCGTTTTCAGAGTAAAGCCTCAAAACTTCAGGAGAACATGTACATATTCACAATAAATAGCTATATCGGTAAAATCGGTATTTTATGTTATACATTTATGTATTGAGAATATGATCGCGAGATCACCAGTGCCTTTCTCCTACTACCATTTATGTAGTCCCTTCTATCGTAGTTCACGATCCTCCTTCCGGATACAATCTTAGCGCGATGCCTAATTAATTAGGTATAGCCTGAAAACCTCTGAAAACCGTTTGCAGTAAAGGGGAAATTGATTTTTGCAACATGCCAAAACCTATAAAGCTGTTGAAGCGTACTAATTGACATAATGTAGCAGCTGGCTTGAAATCGCGATAGGTATAACTAATGTGCCTTCATCTAATACGTGTCGACGCGAGCGACAGATTTAACGGCGCAACATCAAAGTTATTGTTTGGTTACGCATCAAGCTTGTAGATGACAGCACATCAAATTGTATATTTTTGTTGTAAATTCACCCATAATACAACTGCATAAGAGACTTCAGTGTTTAGCTCGATATAGTGTCGTCTTTACACTTGGCACGCATCTGACTTGACATTTGGAGCATTGCAAACTGGGTCAGTTGTTTAGTAAGGCAGATGTCACACTGTCATTTATTGAGCGTGCAAATCTTACTATATCTACGTTTGCTTCCAGAATAATAGCTTAGGCAATTGAACTGTAGGTTGACGTAGCGCAACAAGAGATGTCGTAGTCAGGTTCGCAACTTAATCCGATGAAAATGAACGTAATATTACAATTCCAACTATTTTAGGTCACATCTGGCCAGCTGAGTAGTCTCAGATGCTGACATCTATAACAAATTTAATTTTCAAAGCCCACAGCCATTTCAAAATTAGCGTAGGTAATCATAGCATTAGGTGCGGTAATGTTCAATAAAGATATAGGTAGATAGTTTTCAACCGACTTCAAAAAAAAGGAGGAGGTTCTCAATTCGACCCGTATGTTTTTTTTTTTTCTATGTTTGTTACGCGATAACTCCGCCAATTATGAACCGATTTGAACAAATCTTTTTTCGGCGTATAGGTAATACCTCAAGGGTGGTCCCATTTAAATTTAATAATAGAAAAAACAACCCCCAAAGGTGTAAAATTGGGGATTAACTTTTTTATACGCAATATCTCCGCCGATTATAAATCAATTTGAACGATTATTTTTTTGTTGAATAGGTATTATCAAAAGGGTGGTTTCATGCGAATTTGAAGAAAATATTTCACCCCCAAGGGTGGAAAATTGGGGATGAACTTTTTTATACGCAATATTTTTAATTTTTAGTTTTTTTTTGTGTTCACGCATTTGAAGTCGGTTTTATTTTTTTAAAAAGTTAATTATTTGATGAGTAATCCTCATATTGACTTCTGATTACTGTTTCTAATGAGAACACAGCCGGTCTGCTAACGCACGCTAGATCAGCCATAAGATGCAGTAATTTAGATGAGAAAGATAATTCAATTGTAAACCTCGTTGTGTTCACGTAATGAGCATTAATGATAACATTAGCACATTTTACGGTAGGTATCGTATATGTAAAAAACTTACTATATCACCGACAGGCTCAATCATGAGAATTTTATTAGTTACGTAACGATGTACAGAGCTGTCAATCAAGTAATTACAGATAATACGAGGAATAGAGAAGAAAAGAACTGTTATGAAACAAATTAAAACTACTGGTCTTCTATATTCTTACAATACAAAAACATTTACAATACCTAGCTAGTGAGTATATTGATTCATACGAATTTACGAGTATCACGACGTTGCACAAAATCGTGTTATTTTTAAACTTCACCTTTTTAACTTAGATACTATTTCAAATAGCAACTTTAATTAGCCAAGACACGTTTCTGTCTGAGCTCTACTAATTATTTTCATTAGTTTCCTTCTTTTTTAACTTCGGCTATCAAGCTTTTAATTAGGTGAATAGAGTTTCTAATAGGATTTTATACTTTTATTTTTCATTCATTAGTAATTTCGTAGTTACTTTGAAGGCATAAAGTATTAGTGATTGAGTAGGTACATGAATACAATTATAACTCGAATAAATAACTTAGAACTCTTATAAATAGTGATACTTACCTACGGCATCAGCACAAAGCAGTGTCTATGTAAGCAGATAAAATCAACGCGTAGCATTGAAAACTTTTTTCTCTTTGAGACCCAAAGGTAACGTACGTACTTATCTACTTGCATGCGTTTAGTATTGACTAAACAATGCAAGCTTACGTTGATACAGCCGATCGGGACACAAACAGCCTTGAAGGCTCAATCATAATGAGTGAAAGGCACCACCTCGGTCACATAGCACGATCGTGACTCACCGGTGACTTTTAATCTCATGCATGTATAAGATCTAAGGATGTTGGTTAACGAATCATATTAATTTTATTGCGTTCTGACGAATTGATGTTGGTATTGGGAATTTGGAGTAACGAGGAAAAAGTCAAGCCAATGTTGCCTACTGACAAAATCCGAAAGCTTTAACCGTCTTGAATCTGATCATGAAAACATCTAAAGATAACAAACAGCCCAGGGCGTTGACGTTACCTTACCCGTACACAGTTATATTGTTACAGTCCCAAATTGCGTCATGTATAGCTGTTACAGTCAGACTGTTATATCAATAGCATAGTCAATAGCTACTGCTCTACAGCCCCCAGACGTCTTGCTTAGAAATTGTCCCCTAATTGCTCATACCCGTGCCGTAACCCAATCTCGGCTTCCGTATTGCTATTTGCCCCGCACGAGTCTATAGTTACGGGTCTAAGAGGGCTCTCAATGCAACCGGCGAAGCAACCCGCTGACATCTGAAATTGAGATACAGGACAGTTATAAAGTCAGCCATCCATGACTATCGACGTGGGAATAGCACTCTCAGATCAATGAACATTCATCAGCCAGAGAACTGAACGTATCCACTTCAATTCTCCTCCATTACTTCCGTTACATTGCGTTCGACTTCTTTTAAAATTCAAACTTGAAAGATTCATTCCAAACTGTCTAATCTTAAGACCGTTTAAGGTTTGCAAGCATTTAAAATTCAACGGGAAATGTAGCATCTTGCCTCTTTTGATGTATAGGAATTTCTTTCGCACATTAGTCTCACTTTATTTATAACTTTAGCTGTTTTGTTTGAGCCTAAAAAATATTCTCACAAGTTCTTTGTCGTGTCACACGCAGCGGTTTAGGTATTGTTTTATAGTTAAATAGCTAGGTCATGTGCACACGACTGCGCAGGTAAAGGCAAAAATCGCTAGACTCACGTGACCGACAATCTAACTATGTAAACCAAGTTTGAATTCCTACTTTGCTGAAATCTCAACTTTAGTTGCTGAGTAATAGTTTCATTGCCTGAATGTAAACAATAATGTAGAATACAGTTAGACCTACAAAGCTCAATGATAAATTAGTAGCCGACATTAAAAGAATGCGCGAAAAAAATGGTGAATCGGTGTAAATAAAGGAACAGTCTGCAAATTCGCATGCATTGCATTTCGCGAGTGTAATATAACATAAGTGGGCCAAACATTGCATCGTGTTGCGGGTGTCGCCGCCGGAGCGTGAAAACATCGCGCATTCACGATCAGCCGTCAAACTCACGCTCTATTTGTGATCACTTACTTTTTAGCGGCATGCACGGATGTTGATTGAACACGTACTAGCATACAATTTCTTTCAATGTTGCTGGAAACAAATTCTGTGGTATATTGTAGTACACTTCTTGAAGCATATTTTAGAAGTTTACTTGGAATTTCCCCATTAACAATCATCACCATGTTCCACCACCATGCACTCCTCTGAGAAACCGGAAATACTAAGGGGTATTTCCGGTACGTATAGTATGTCCATCTTTTTATGAATGGTTTAATTTATTGATGAAGTGTGGTTCATATTTAAAAAAATTCCCTTTACATTAACGCTTATGTATGTCACAGGAGCAGAAAAAACGTAGTACAATGCAAACAAAATGATCGCAGAATGTAAATTTATTTCATAATATTCCGTTCCGTATGTTATTCATAAACCTCCAAACTCACTCGTCCCTTTATTCTGGCTATTCAATGCGAAACTCATTACCAAGTGAAAACGGAAGGCTGATGCAACCCCAATCTGTAGGATAGTTGGTGACACCTGTTGAAAACGGTTTAATCCCAAATCAGTACTATCAAACCGTTTTAGCTGTAGCTGTGATCGTATTTAATACCTTTTCAGTACAAACCGGGTTCGGTGAGATCAATAGTGTAATCCGTTGTAATCTGGTGTTTACCGCAGCCCTTACAAATTGGACTGACGGTGCCTGGCTACCTGGCGAAACTAATAATGCAAATTTTTCGCGAAATTATTTTCCTCTGCCGCGACGTGAATAACAAATGTACTGATATGAATTTCAAATTCGCAATGAAATCCCTTCTAAATAACGAGTTTGACATTGACCACGGACTCTTAAAATGAAGTGTTTGAAAAACAGTGTACAGAGAAAGTAAAATCAACGTTAGAAAGTTTGCGAATAAGTAAAACTTTATTTAATGAAACAAACAAAAAGCAATTGGTTGAAGTGCTTTTAAGATTATAAATTCAAATGACATTTTCTGTACTTTCTGAATACAAAGTACCTGTAACGAGTAACGTATTTGAATAGTGATCCATGTTCTGTAGAAAAATATTATCTTCACAAAAATACAACACATTTATGTGTAACCTATTATTAACTCATCCAAACTCGTGCTTAAAATGAAAAGTATCTACATACCTATGAATATTTCCGCTTTCTGGCGTTGTATCAAAAAGTGATAGCAAATATTTCTAATATTTTCTCTAGCCCTTTAGGCGAAAGTTATGTTTAAACAACTAATGAGTCTTCATGGGATGTTAAAACGTTACGTACACAAAAATCACTCACATAGGAAATTCAAGAATTTACATAGCCCACAGTCACAGAGCATTACGTAAACAACTTTTACTCTTGTGTTTGGATTACCAGATTTATTTGTTTTAATTTCATTTTCATTTTGTTACAGGATGGGAGTTAAAGGGGTTACACTGTTACAAATTCTTCAATATCAGACATTCATGGGAAAAAGCTGCCGAGCTATGTCGAAGGTAATATATTTTTAAAAAGATTGATACCTACTTGAAATTAGCAACCGAAAGAAGATTTTACTAATAAAGTTTTTTTGTTATCCAGGTATGGCAGCGAACTGATGGTAGTAGACAGTTACATAGAAAACAACATGACAGCTAGCATGGTCCCTACTAGTCTTAGCAATAACCACTATTGGCTCGGACTTGCTACTGTCGACGACCTCAGAACAAACACACTCGAATCAGCTGCCGGTGCTTTGGTATCACAGTACGCAGGATTTTGGGATCTCCGACAACCAAATCCCAAAAATGGAGAATGCGTAGACGTTCACATCACGTCTGACGTCCAATCATGGGAACTCACCACTTGCGAAACTCTTCTGCCGTTCATGTGCAAAGCCACCGCCTGTCCTGCTGGTAAGTAACCATTCAATGAAACGAATGCGCTAATAAACAAATGGTAATTGAAAGTCAATGTTAACGTACTTTAAACAATAGCTTTAACTCGCTTTTACTTTTAGGAACCTTCCATTGTTCAAACGGAAGATGCATAAACTCAGCCTTCAAATGTGACAAGCAAGACGATTGTGGCGATGCGTCCGACGAAATGGACTGCGCTTCCGAGTGTCACTTTTACATGGCCAGCAGTGGGGACGTCTTAGAGAGCCCTAACTATCCTCACAAGTACCCACCCTTCAGCGATTGTAAATGGACTTTAGAAGGTCCTCAAGGCCAAAACATTGTTTTACAGTTCCAAGATTTTGAAACTGAAAAGTCTTTCGACACTGTTCAAATTCTGGTGGGCGGCAGAACCGAAGACAAATCAGTCAATCTTGCGACCCTATCAGGGAAACAAGATTTATCGACAAAACTTTTTGTATCCGCTTCGAACTTCATGATTATAAAATTCAGCACGGATGGATCAGTCGAAAGGAAAGGTTTCCGTGCATCATGGAAAACAGAATCTTCAAACTGTGGTGGTATTCTTAGAGCTACTCCCCAAGGTCAAGTTTTAACTTCTCCTGGCTACCCAGTCGGCTGTCCGGGTGGTTTGGAATGCATGTACATAATTGAAGCTCAACCTGGCCGTATTATCTCATTGGAAATCGAAGACCTAGAGTTAGGTATGAACAGAGATTACATAGTCATCAAAGATGGAAATACTCCATCTAGCCCAGTGCTTGCTCGCTTAACAGGCCCAGGTGAAGAAAACCAAAAGGTAGTTATTTCTACTACGAACCATTTATACATGTACTTCAGGACAAGTTTGGGAGATTCTAAGAAAGGTTTCAACATGAGATATTCTCAAGGATGTAAAGCAACAATTATTGCGTCCAATGGAACTTTCACTTCACCCGCATACGGTCTAACTAACTATCCTAATAACCAGGAATGTTTATACAGAATAAAGAACCCCAATGGTGGTCCCTTGTCTCTCAAATTCGACGAATTCAATATCCACCCATCTGATGTTGTACAAGTTTTTGACGGGTCTAGTACAAATGGACTGAGATTACACTCTGAAAATGGATTTACGGTGAAACCTAGAATAACACTTACTGCATCTAGCGGTGAAATGTTAATAAGATTTGTATCTGATGCATTACATAACGGCGAGGGATGGAAGGCAACGTTCTCAGCAGGTAGTTTTATTACATAATAAATTAAAATTTTAGTGTGTGTATTATTCTGGAAGCATTTATTTATAACAATCTATTTGTCAATTTACAGACTGCCCACCTCTCAAGTCCGGAATCGGAGCATTAGCATCAAACAGAGATACCGCATTTGGTACAGTTATCACATTTACATGCCCTATTGGCCAAGAATTTGCAACGGGTAAATCTAGAATCACAACTCAATGTTTAGACGGTGGAAAATGGTCAACCACATACATACCGAGTTGCCAAGGTATTTTATACTTAATTTATCATTTTATTTCTTACTCTTATGGCTTATCAATTTACTTACTGATAACTTTATTTTCTTGACAGAGGTATATTGTGGACCAGTGCCACAAATCGACAACGGATTCTCTATTGGATCAACCAATGTCACTTATCGAGGTGTCGCGACGTACCAATGTTACGCTGGATTTGCTTTCCCAACTGGCCAGCCTATTGAGAGGATTTCTTGTTTAGCTGATGGCAGATGGGAAAGAACGCCTACTTGTCTTGGTAAGGCACATTCTCAGCAAAATGTTTTAACGAGCTTTAATTTATTTGGCTAATCATTATAATATGACCTTTCTCTTACAGCATCTCAATGTGTGGCCTTACCAGAAGTCCCACACGCAAACGTCACAATTCTTAACGGCGGAGGGCGTAGCTATGGTACAATCGTACGATATGAATGTGAGCCTGGTTACGTGCGGTCAGGTCAGCCTGTCCTCTTGTGTATGAGCAACGGAACTTGGTCTGGAGACGTTCCTTCCTGCTCAAAGGCTTTGTGCCCGAAGTTCCCTGAAATTAAGAACGGATTTATAGTGGACCAGACCAGAATATACATGTACGGAGACGAAGCTCGAGTACAATGTTATAAAGGTAATTTAGTAATTGTGAAATTGTGTCAATTCAAGCTCGAATGCCTAATTACTTTTACCTATGAGGTGCATCATCTTTTTACACCTTTGAACTTAATTTTACATTTTATCTACAGGATATAAACTAAACGGACCCAGTGTGCTAAAGTGCGGACCGAATCAAGACTTCGACGCGGCTCCTACCTGTGATGACATCAACGAATGTCTGAGCAGCCAATGCGACAGTGTCTCCACAGACTGCAAGAACACGCAAGGTGGTTTCTTCTGCCCTTGCCGACCTGGGTTCGCTCCCAGCTTGGACTGCAGACCAGTGGGCGATCTCGGACTTATCAATGGTGCTGTGCCCGATGAATCTATTACAACTTCAGCTCCGGAGCCTGGATATCACAAAGGAGTAAGTCAACAGAGATAGACTCTTCACTGTATAGGAAATGTTATCTAGTGTTATGTTATACTTTCTATGTTATCCTACTTATTATTCTCTTTTTTATCAGATGGTCCGATTGAACAATGGAGGTGGATGGTGTGGAAACAACTTGGAAGCTGGAGCAAACTGGATTCAAGTGGACTTGAGAGCGCCAACTATCATCAGAGGTTTCAGAACCATGAGTGTGATGCGAGCTGATGGCAACATTGCTTTTACTTCCGCGATTAGAATTCAATACACTAATGACTTGACTGACGTCTTCAAAGATTATACGAACCCAGACGGTACTGCTGTTGAATTCCGTATCCTAGAACCTACTCTATCAGTTTTGAACCTGCCAGTGCCCATTGAGGCGCAATATGTCAAATTCAAGATCCAAGACTACGTAGGCGCTCCTTGTTTGAAGATTGAAATTATGGGATGTGCTCGATTGGACTGCAATGACATCAATGAATGTTCGGAAAACAACGGTGGATGTGAACAGAAGTGTATTAACACGTAAGCATACAATTAACCAATTATTGTATAAAATTCATTAATTACTATTTTTCATATTCTATCTAAAATATGTAATCTATTACAGGCCTGGAAACTTCTCATGTTCTTGCAACCTTGGTTATGAACTGTACTCAAGCAATGGAACAGCTGGTTTCGCTATTGAAACATCTGAAACTGGTGAACGAGATGGCGATACTTACCAAAGAAATAAGTCTTGTGTACCCGTCATGTGCCCCCCTCTTTTGTCGCCCGAAAATGGAAAACTGCTGTCTACAAAGAAATCGTTCCACTTTGGTGATATTGTACAATTCCAATGTGATTTCGGATATGTTATGTCAGGATTCTCATCACTTCTTTGTACATCAAGTGGCACATGGAATGGAACAGCTCCTGAATGTCAATGTAAGATTATAAACATCAAGAATTTTATTCTTAGAAGATATTTGTTTATTTACTAAGATGCTAATTAATTTTTATTTTCCAGATGCTCGTTGTGTAACTTTATCTGATGATAAAAACGATGGACTGAAGGTCATAAGGGACGACCCAGAAAGTGTATTAGTACCTTACAGGGACAACGTAACAGTCACTTGCACGTCTCCAGGGCGACACCTAAGAAACACATTGACATCATCTTTCAGACAGTGTGTTTACGATCCTAAACCAGTAAGTAGGATGCGTTAAAACAATCTTAATGTGGATTATTTACTAAGATGACGTTTTTAATTATATTTTTATTGCAGGGTTTTCCCGATTACTGGTTGTCTGGTGCTCAACCACAATGTCCCAGAAAAGACTGTGGCGTGCCGATGCCAACTCCAGGATTCGTCTACAGTCCACTTGTTGACACAAAATACCAAAGCTCTTTCTTCTTCGGTTGCCAAAATACTTTCAAAATGGCAGGGCAATCTAGCAAGCACGACAATATTGTTAGATGTCAAGCCAACGGCATTTGGGACTTCGGAGACCTAAGGTGCGAAGGACCAGTATGCGAGGACCCAGGCAGGCCAGCTGATGGTTATCAAATCGCAAGAAGCTATGAACATGGATCTGAAGTTTTATTCGGATGCTCGAGACCTGGATACATCCTGATCAACCCTAGACCCATCACTTGCATACGGGAACCAGAATGCAAAGTCATTAAGCCTCTCGGACTTGCATCTGGAAGAATACCTGACTCGGCCATTAACGCTACCTCAGAAAGACCTAATTACGAGGCCAGAAACATTAGGCTTAACTCAGTAACGGGTTGGTGTGGTAAACAAGAAGCTTTCACATACGTGAGTGTCGACCTAGGAAAAGTACACAGAGTGAAAGCCATTTTAGTAAAGGGTGTCGTGACATCCGACATTGTTGGCCGACCTACCGAAATCAGACTGTTTTACAAGACCAACGAAAGTGCCAACTATGTTATTTACTACCCTAACTTCAACCTAACGATGCGAGACCCAGGAAACTACGGAGAACTGGCAATGATTACGCTGCCTAAATATGTACAGGCTAGGTTCGTGATTTTGGGCATCGTCAGTTTCATGGATAATGCTTGTTTGAAATTTGAACTGATGGGATGCGATGAACCTTCTCCTGATCCACTGTTGGGTTACGATTATGGATACTCTCCTTGTGTTGGTAAGTTAAATCTAAAACTACATAAAAATAATATATTAAAAAAGTATTTTCATTTCCAAATAATTTAATCAAACTTCATTTTCACACATACGAGTAATATAACAATGTCTTATGTTTACAGATAACGAGCCTCCAGTTTTCCAAAACTGTCCTCAGCAACCAATTATAGTGCAAACTGATGTAAACGGGGGTCTTCTTCCTGTAAACTTTACGGAGCCGACCGCAACGGATAACTCGGGCGCAATTGCCCGTTTAGAAGTTACTCCACAGCATTTCAGAACTCCAATACAAGTATTCCACAACATGGTTGTTCGTTATGTTGCCTTTGATTTCGATGGCAACGTCGCCATTTGTGAAGTGAACATTACCGTGCCTGACTATACTCCTCCAAAACTGAGCTGCCCGCAAAGTTACGTCATTGAATTAGTCGATAAACAGGACAGTTACGCTGTAAACTTCAACGAAACTCGCAGACGTATAAACGCATCGGATGCATCAGGCGAAGTCTTCCTAAAATTCATTCCGGAGCGCGCAGTTATACCCATTCGTGGCTACGAAAATGTCACAGTGATCGCCTCGGACAAGTATGGAAATAAGGCTCAATGTAACTTCCAAGTAAGTTTCTTTTAATATACTGTAGTATAAAAAATGCAAAAAATGTTAGGTATCTACCTACTTTATGCTTAAAACTTTACTACTTACAGGTTTCGGTTCAAGCTACACCATGCGTGGATTGGGAATTGATGCCACCAGCACACGGAGCCCTCAACTGCCTCCCTGGAGATAGAGGAATACAGTGCATAGCTACTTGCAGCCCAGGGTTCCGATTCACAGACGGTGAACCTGTAAAGACTTTCATTTGCGAAACCAAACGACAATGGGTCCCAACCGCCGTTGTGCCGGATTGTGTTTCTGAAAGTGAGGAATCTATTATACTTTTTTTTTTGGCACAAGTTCCTAACTGTACGTAAAATGTGAATTAACTAAATATTTTATTTTTCAGATACGCAACAAGCCGCCTATCATGTAATATCAAGTGTGCAGTACCGCGCACTCGGTGCCGTCTCAAACGCCTGCTTACCTCAATACAAAGACTTGTTAGCACAATATGACAATATCCTAAACGAGAGGCTATCCCAACGTTGTTCTGCCGTCAACGTAAACGTAAACGTTACCTTCGTCAAAGTCATGCCAACTCTCTTGGACGAAAACGTCGTGAAAATGGACTTCGTTTTATCGATTACACCTGACATCAGACAGACACAAGTTTACGATCTTTGCGGTTCAACATTGAATCTGATTTTCGATCTATCGGTCCCTCACGCCAGCGCACTTATTGAACCTGTGCTTAATGTTTCGTCAATTGGCAATCAATGTCCTCCGTTGAGAGCTATAAGGAGTTCGATTTCCAGAGGTTTCACTTGCAGCGTCGGCGAAGTATTAAATATGGACACGAATGACGTACCAAGATGCTGTAAGTAATTTGCTCCCATTTTAAATTATAAGAATGCAATATTTTATTTACGTAAATAACAGACCACAGTACCTAACTATTAATTTATTTACGTTATTTCAGTGCACTGTCCGGCCGGTACTTTTGCTGGTGAAAAACAAAAGTCCTGTACTATGTGCCCACGTGGATATTTCCAAAACCAAGCGAGACAAGGTTCATGCCTTAAGTGCCCACAAGGAACATTCACGAGAGAAGAGGGCTCTAAGGATATCACCGACTGTGTACCTGTCTGCGGATTTGGTACTTTCTCGCCAACTGGTTTAGTACCATGTCTAGAATGCCCACGAAACAGCTACTCTGGAGAGCCACCAATCGGTGGATTCAAAGACTGCCAAGCTTGTCCTGTAAACACCTTTACATACCAACCTGCAGCACCTGGTCGAGACAGGTGCAGAGCCAAATGTGCTCCCGGTACTTACTCGCCAACTGGATTAGCTCCTTGCTCGCAATGTCCTAGAAACTTCTACCAGAACTTAGCTGGTCAAACACTATGCAGCGAATGCCCTACCAACATGAAAACAGTTGGCACAGGAGCTACAGGACTCGAGGAATGTATTCCAGTAGAGTGCTCTAACAGCGCTTGTCAACACGGTGGACTTTGTGTACCTAAAGGTCACGGCGTCCAATGCTATTGCCCAGCTGGTTTCTCCGGACGCAGATGTGAAATCGATATTGATGAATGTGCTAGCCAACCTTGCTACAACGGAGGAACTTGTACTGACCTACCCCAGGGTTATAGATGCTCATGCCCAACAGGATATGGTGGCATTAACTGTCAGGAAGAACGATCAGAGTGCAGAAATGACACCTGCCCTGAACGAGCTATGTGCAAAGATGAACCCGGCTTTAACAATTATACTTGTCTATGTAGGTCTGGTTACACTGGTATTGATTGTGATATAACGGTAAGGAAGATTAGTTCTTTATTCATATTTCTCTTATACGTATTATCTAAGTTATGTGTGATTTAACATGAGTTAAATTCGTTTCAGGTTGATCCCTGCACAGCTAATGGCAACCCCTGCTCAAACGGCGCTACTTGTACTGCTCTCCAACAAGGAAGATTTAAGTGCGAATGTCTGCCAGGATGGGAAGGACAACTATGTGAAATTAACACTGACGACTGTATTGAGAAACCGTGTCTTCTTGGCGCGGCTTGCACAGATTTAGTAAATGACTTCAGTTGCGCGTGTCCACAAGGTTTCACAGGAAAACGATGCCACGAAAAGATTGACTTGTGCTCTAATGAACCATGCAAACATGGTATTTGTGTTGACAAACTATTCGTTCATCAATGCATTTGTGACCCAGGTTGGTCCGGACCTTCTTGCGATATCAACATCAACGAGTGCGTTATTTCGCCTTGTGAAAACGGAGGCCAATGTATTGACAGTATTGACGACTTTACTTGCATTTGTGAAGCTGGATACACCGGGAAGAGATGTCAGCATACGATTGATGACTGTTTATCGGACCCATGCCAGAACGGAGCAACTTGTGTTGACCAAATAGATGGCTTCATTTGTAAATGTCGCCCAGGTTTCATTGGTCTGCAATGTGAGACGGCAATTGATGAATGCTTGAATGAACCATGCAACCCGGTGGGTACAGAGCGATGTGTGGATCTTGACAATAAATACCAATGCATGTGCAGAGAAGGCTTCACTGGAGAGATGTGTGAAACTAATATCGATGACTGTGCGTCAGATCCTTGTTTCAACGGCGGATCTTGCAAAGATGAAATAGGAGGTTACAAATGTAGCTGCCAACCGGGCTGGACTGGAAAGCGCTGCGAAAAGGATATCGGAAACTGCATGAACAGACCTTGTCAAAACAACGCCAGATGTATTGATCTCTTCCAAGATTTCTTCTGCGTGTAAGTTTTCTTTTCACTTTTATTTACTCCTTCGAGAATATTTCCAATGTTAGACTACACGTTTTTCTTGGAAAATATCACATACATATTACAACTAAGATTCTACTGCGTTAAGATTGATCTGTACATTAATTTTAATAAAAAATTTACAGGTGCCCAAGTGGAACAGACGGAAAACAATGTGAAACTGCACCCGAAAGGTGTATTGGCAGCCCTTGTATGCACGGCGGCAAATGCCAAGACTTCGGCTCTGGTCTGAACTGCACATGCTCTCAGGACTTCGTCGGCGTTGGTTGCCAATACGAATTCGACGCGTGTGAAGCTGGTCTCTGCCAGAATGGAGCCACTTGCATCGACGAAGGCGAAGATTACACTTGCATCTGCGCACCAGGCTTCAAAGGAAAGAACTGTAATGAAGACATTATTGACTGCAAGGAGAACTCATGCCCGCCTTCCGCTACATGCATCGATCTACCTGGACGCTTCTATTGCCAGTGCCCATTCAATCTCACTGGTGACGACTGCAGAAAAAGTAAGAAAGTTTTAAATGAAATCATCTCATCCTAAAATAATACAACAATATTTTGTCTCGTCTGTATTTTTACGAACGTATCTTCTGAACAATTGTCTTAATTGTGTCCTCATAATAAAAGGAATATATTTTTCCAGCTATAAGTGTCGACTATGACCTGTACTTCAGCGACCCTCTGCGCTCGAGCGCCGCTCAAGTGGTACCATTCGATACAGGCTCCACAGACAGTTTGACGATCGCTATGTGGGTACAGTACACACAACAAGATGAGGGTGGCGTTTTCTTCACGGCTTACAGCGTCAGGTACTTAAACTGAATAAATATTCCTTTATTTATTTTTTACTTTAACGAAAGATGTCAGAATATACTTTTTGGAACGACAACTTATTCTATGGAATATTATAGACAGTATACATATTAGTACGTGATCAGCATTTCTGCCAAAAAAAACTACAATCATGGTTTTAACTAACATGAGCGGTTTTTGCTCAAGTCATTAATTAATGACACGCGAAAATCACTTCTTTACGTTGAA
Organism: Ostrinia furnacalis; assembly: GCF_004193835.3. NCBI lineage: Eukaryota > Metazoa > Arthropoda > Insecta > Lepidoptera > Crambidae > Ostrinia > Ostrinia furnacalis. Next base: position 135,324 of record NW_021131484.1, on the reverse strand, counting down.
CCTTATTTATAAATCTTGATTTGCAGCAATTCCCACATCGCTCTTAACAGACGGCCAGTAATCCAGGCGCATTCGAACGGTGTACAAGTATCCCTATTCCCTGAACTTCAAGACGTGTACTTGAGTTTCGGAGAGTTTGCAACAGTTAACGACGGACAATGGCATCACGTTGCGTTAGTCTGGGACGGCAGCAACGGTGGAGAGTTAACTTTAATCACTGAAGGACTAATCGCCAGCAAACTTGAGGGATACGGCAGTGGACGATCACTACCTCAATAGTAAGTTTTGATAATATCAGTGTATGTAACATAATTATTGTATTTGCCATGTGCTAATGTTAAAACAAAACGTTTTACTTTTCAGTCTATGGGTGACCCTGGGTAAACCTCAATCTGACAACCCTAAGGCATACACAGAATCAGGCTTCCAAGGTCACCTGACGAAAGTACAAATATGGAACCGCGCTCTCGATTTCACTAACGAAATTCAGAAGCAAGTCCGCGATTGTCGCACTGAGCCCGTCCTATACAACGGCCTGGCCCTTACTTGGGCTGGATACGACGATATCGTTGGTGGAGTAGAGAGGATAGTTCCTTCACACTGCGGCCAAAGAGTTTGTCCTAACGGATACACTGGATCTAAATGCGAGCAATTACAAGTAGACAAGGAACCACCACGTGTCGACCGCTGCCCTGGAGATCTCTGGGTCATTGCCAAGAACGGTTCATCTGTCGTCAGCTGGGATGCGCCAGTCTTCAGTGACAACGTTGGAGTAGCAAGGATTGTGGAGAATTCAGGCCACAAACCTGGCCAGAACCTTGCTTGGGGAACATACGACATTGCTTACGTCGCGTATGATGCTGCTGGCAATACAGCTACTTGCACCTTCAAAGTAACAGTATTATGTAAGTTACGATTTTCCAAATAGGTAATCTATTTATTTTATTATTTGTAGATTATGTATTCATTGATTGATTTTTTCCATCAGCTGAATTCTGTCCTCCTCTGGTGGACCCACTTGGAGGCTACCAATCCTGTCGCGATTGGGGAGCGGGTGGTCAGTTCAAGGTGTGTGAAATCGCCTGTCGCGACGGCCTACGATTCTCACAACAAGTACCGCCATTCTACACTTGCGGAGCTGAAGGCTTCTGGCGGCCGACTACCGACCCCAGTCTACCATTGGTCTACCCAGCTTGCTCACGTAAGAATGAAACTTTTTCTTCACTTTTTAGTCAACATTCTTAATTCCAAAAATAATTAGTTTGGCAATAGTGTCTTAACAAAAAATTAATGAGTAATATTTTTTTACAGCGGCTTCACCAGCTCAACGAGTATTTAAGATCTCCATGCTGTTCCCAAGTTCGGTTCTCTGCAATGACGCCGGTCAAGGCGTACTCCGACAGAAAGTCCGCACCGCTATCAACCAGCTCAATAGAGACTGGAACTTCTGCTCTTATGCTATTGATGGTAAGACGATCTAAAATAAGATGCAGAATCAACTCCTCAGAGAATAGACTTTTTCACGTGTAATATCTTTAATTTTCAAGGTACTCGGGAATGCAAAGAACTGGACATAAACGTGAAATGTGACCACAGAGCCAATGTACGACAGACACGTCAAGTATCGTCTCCGCCTAGCACTCCTACTGAAGACACGTATGTTCTGGACGCAATCATCCCAGTGGAAGAGTGAGTATACTATGGGTTAATACATTACGAGTATTAATCAGTCTGCGGTGAGCGGTAGTGGTCAGTTAAATGACGCGAATAAGAAGGCGTTTACGTTGTAATGGGAACAATAAGCTGAAATAGCGATGCTAATAAATATACGTCATTATAGTCAATTAGATAACAACTGACTGCTACCGCACCTCTAATGCAGCTTTAGTAAACTGTAATCATTAGAAAAGTTCTTACTGTATCACTAGTAAACACAGTAAACTCTCGTAGAGGGATATGGTATCCAATCGCACTTAAAATTTCCTAGAGCAGTTGTCTACGTATATCTAAACCTATGTAGTGCACTTCGCATGTGTTGCAAAACGCAATTACAAGCACACTCGTGTAAAATTCAAGTCATTTATTTCTGTTCCGTTGTATCGCACTAAAAGTTCCTATTACTGTATTTCTCGTCGGCATGTTGCTCTTCCAACACAATTGCATGTTATTTTATCTGGCACTTAGGACTCGGAGCAGTAGGGAGGGCAGACAAGCGGGCGATACCTACAGCGTTGAGATCTCATTCCCGTCTGTCAAGTAAGTTGTTTGCATGTTCCGTAGTGGCACTTTATCACTATTCATTTTATGTAAAATCTATGTTACTGTTGTGTTTTCTATAGAAAAGCATTTTCTAGTACCTTTTGGGTGAGGTTTTATTTTCAAAATGTTAATGAAGTTACTGAAATAATGTTTGGATATTTCTTAATATACTCTCTTTTGATACCCTACCGCGATATAACGTAAAGGCAGCGCCATCTCTTGTTGGTGCGAGGAACTACTCGAATTGTCAAAATAAACGTAATCTGTTATTAAAAGCTGATACACGAAGACCGAACAGCTTTTTGAGACGATTCCATAAACTTTTCAGCGACCCAGTCATCCACAGCGGAAACAACGAGCGATCCACTGTGCAAAGGTTACTGGAGAAGCTTATTCTCGAAGACGAACAATTCGACGTACGAAACATCCTTCCGAACACAGTCCCTGACCCAGCGAGTTTGCAGTTGGTGTCTGACTACGCCTGCCCGATGGGACAGGTCGTTATGGCCCCTGATTGCGGTACGTATACGAACTGAAAGCACCAAGCAGCTTCTTGTAAGAGCCAAAGCATGTACGTTGTGTTTTACATGTACTTTATGGCAATAAATCAATCAATCCAATCATCCCTTTTTGGGACATTCATTTTGCGAACGGAAATTACTGAACCCTTTCCCATTGCTGCTTATCGCCTGGACTATAATGGTTAGAGAATTGAACTGTCGATCGGGGGTTCGAGGTTCGCTTCCTATGTGAACAAGATCACTGTGAAAACATGATCCTATCCACTATCGTCTATAACTAGAAATATACGTACGAGAGCACTGCTCTCAGAGCAGCTGAAAATTGGTGATGATGATGAAAAACAAGCTACGAGCTCTTTCATTGTGGTCAACAATGAAAGCCACAATTTGTGGATAATATATTTTTTTCGGCAGCCTTCTCGTATACAAACATCATTTGTGTGCATAAACATGTTACTTTTGTTTATTAATGGAGTAATTTATTTTGCAAAAAAGTATTTAAGTATGGTGATATCCGTCGTTTAGTAAGCACTCATCGGACAAGCTTTACCTAGACTAGACAGCGTGTAAAAAATCTAACCTTATTTACTTATTTAGTATTGCACTTGAAATCTCTGGTTGAAAAGATACTAAGTGATTTGTAAGACCTAGTATGGTCATCATCATCTTTTCAGGACGTCCACTGCAGAACGTAGGATTTTAAATAATAACAATTTACTTCCAGTGGCCTGCGCCGTTGGTACCTACCTCGACGTGGCGAGCGACTCCTGCAAGCCGTGTCCGACTGGCACCTACCAGTCCGAGGCCGGTCAACTGCAGTGCAGCACTTGCCCCTCCATCGCTGGCCAGCCAGGAGTCACCCAAGCGGCCGGCGCGAGAAGCGCTGCTGATTGCAAAGGTATTGTGGTATACATTTTTCACAGCTGCATCAGTGTTGCAACCTCGGATTTTATTAAAGCACTAGATTAAAAGCAAAATTCCACCAGATTCCAGAAATTTGAACCTAAAAATACCACCAAGAGCCTTCTAAATGAGCCAGTTCTGGCAGTAAAACCACCAACACTGAGCTTCATCATTGCCAGGAAAATTCACTTTCCCATTATAATTTGGTCAATTATCTATTTAATTGAATGGAAAAAAAATGTTTTTTTTTTTTTTGAGAAAACAACATGATTTTCCACTGTGATGATGAGCATGAGCTATAAAAATATTATAGACGTGGAGTAAAACAATAGTGTATTATTGGCATACTCGTCAATGATATAGTTGTTTTGAACCGCCGAGATGAGGATTGTATGGTCACGAATTTACGATCTCAATTGATTAACGTTTGTCGATTTCAAAGCCACTAAAAATCGGATTACTTGATTAAGTTTTGGTTGCAAAACTACTTACAGTCTTGCATTCACAAACCCATAGCCTTATTCCTTAATTTTTAATCTAACTTACTTGATAATTCCAGAGAGATGCGCCGCCGGCAAATACTACGACGCCGAGTCAGAACTATGCAGGCCTTGCGGGCATGGGTCATACCAGCCGAAGGAAGGCGCCTTCGCTTGCATATCGTGCCCGAGGGGCCAGACCACGAGAGCGACTGAGGCCGTGTCCGCCGCTGAGTGCAGGGAGGACTGTCCTTCAGGTAAGACAAATGAATAATGGATAAATAAGCTATTAAGAATTTGAATAGTCAAAAGTCAAAAGAACTAAGACTGGGCACCATCTTACTTTTTTTTGACAAACGTCAAAAATCTGTCAAACTATAAAAAAAAAACACCGCTACTGGAAGGTATGGACACCAGTATCCAGTAGAGGACATGACAGCCATATCCAATAGGGGACCAGATACCACCGGTTTGTAGGGTAAACGGTCATCGTTGGTCAATAATTAAGGGATGCAGACACCACCAAGACAGCGGGGGCAGCGTACATGTTATACTTACAGTAAAAGTAAGGTAGTGCAACTCCTTTTACATAAGGCCTTTAAAGGTATAGATAGAAGAGAAGGGCCATAAGGGTTTTAGAGTTTTTACATAAGGCCTAAGTTGAAAATTATGGCACCTATTTTTGGGAAAAAAAACTGTTTCTGAAAGGGTCTGAACGAAAAAAAAATCTGATTGTTTTATTTTCTGCGTATTTTGTCTACATAATAACCGAACAATTTAGCTCGCAATTTTAATAAATAAAGCTTTCTACAAAGACAGTAACGCTTAGATAATTCTTGTTCGAAAACCATTTCAATAATTTCACCCTGCGAACATAAAATGTTGTTAATAGCATAATTTATTCTACTTTAGTGGCTTACGTTAAGTGCTATCTCTGAAAGTTATTGGGTAGGATATAACCTGATTTTCCGCGCCGAGTAGGTATACAGAAGCGTCTCGTAGTGTCGACAGAACTATCAAAAGTTGGCTCACGGTCTCCTAAATCTGTGCGATTTACTGTAAACAACTTGGAGAGAGACCTTTCTTTAGTTTTCGTCACTTTAACACAGTAATAGAAAGACGAAAGCAGATTTATTTATGAGAACAAATGTTTTGTTTCCCAAGAAATACCTATTACGGTTCATGAGATACATTCCGCAGATGAAAGATGTCGGGGGTAAATCAATAGCGTCCCGTTGACGTAATTGAATCCTTAGATTGTTCCATGGGCGACATTGTTCCATGGGTGACGGTAATCATTTAGCCAGGTGACCCGACTGCTAGTTTACGTGTCATTTTCTTTTCCAGGCGAACAGCTAAGCAGCGAAGGTGGTTGCGAGGCGTGTCCCCGTGGCACTTGGCGTTCTATCGGCTCGGGAGCCGCCTGCGCTTCCTGCCCGCCTGGTACCACCACTCCTCAAACTGGTGCTGCATCACCAGACCAATGCACTCTACCTGTCTGCAGACCTGGTAAGTTCAATATAGGACTATTCTATTTTTTGTTCCCTATGTAAAACTTCAAAGTACTACTGGGAGCCCCCTGCTCTCCCTGCTCGCCTGGTAGCACCAGTTCTCAATCTGGAGCTACCTCACCTGACCAGTGCACTCTACCTGTGTGTAGACCTGGTAAGTACCACGTAACACCCGTGACTGTATCTTCCAAGTACTGAAGGACACTTGCGTTTTCTACTCGCCTGGTACCGACACTCCTCAAACTGGTGCTACCTCGCCTGACCAGTGAGTGCACTCTAACTCTCAGCAGGCTTGGTAAGTACCATGTAACACTACTGCGTTTTCAATGTAAGACTTCTAAGTACCATCGGAGCCCCCTGCGCATTCTAACCGCCTGGTGCCACCATGCCGAAAACAGGGGCTGCCTCACCCTACCAGTGCACTCCACCTGCAGGCCTGGTACATTGCAAAACTGTATATTATTTGTATTTTTTCTATTGAACTTCTCGAAACCGCTTGCGCTGCTAGCGACAAACTGAAATCATCAGTCTGCAGGCCCAGTAATAACACTGCAAGACCATTGGCATTTTCCATGTAGAGATTGATAAATTTTGTGTTTTCATCACCGTTAATAACAAAATATTATTTTTTCCAGGTTCCTATCTCAACGTTACACTGAACTCGTGCATACAGTGCAAGAAGGGTACATACCAGTCGGAAGCTCAACAAACTGACTGCAAGGCTTGTCCCATCAACACGAGTACTAAAGAAGCTGGAGCGGTTAGTATTTCATTTTTTACATTAATGACAATGGAAAGTGACAGAAGACCTATAAAGGAATGTTTCCTTTGAGTAAAATTTTCTATCTACAGTATTAGAGTACTTTTCCTTCAGGTGGCATTACAAAATTCCACCCTGTATAAATTATCATCTGGTAGACTTTTGCATTCGATTCAATCCTAAAACATAATAATAGTAGCACTTTCACAATATAATTATACTGCCATAATTAGCAACATATTCACATTAAGAGCACGTCTCTATTACGAGTATTACGACGTATTTGTTGTCCCCTAGCTAGCTTTTGTTAACTGTCCAGCTAATATCATCATGCATTCCTTTTACGCCATTCATGTTGGTAGACGAGAGGGCAATGGCGTGCCCCCAAGCAAAACGGACAAAACACCATCAAATCCACATTTCCTAGTTTTCCTACTAACGACACACTTCACACGTCTTCATCGTAACTAAACAATGTTGGTTTCGTGAAACAATTTAAGCTGAAAATATGCTACGTTTTACAACGTGTGCTTTATGGTCGATAGCGCCAGTGGTGGCCATAAACTAAACGCCCCATGTAATGTTGCGTTTAAAAGGCTTGAACATGAATAAGCGGTATAAGTTTTGCACCATTTATAACTTCTTCCCGCGATTTTGAAAGAATTTAGCGCTTGTTCCGTCTCCGTCATCAAAACTACAATAGCACTTTAGAAGTTAAATTTATACTTATTTTTAGGTAAGTAATGTAAGTCCATGCTCGACGATCCGGCTCGAAGGACCAGAAAAATGTGCACGACTATCCAGCTCGAAAGACCAGTAATGATAATAAATGTAATTTTTTTTACAGACTTCAGAATCGGACTGCACCAACCCATGCGAGATGAGCGGCCCTGAGATGCATTGCGACGTGAACGCGTATTGTCTACTTATGTCAGACACCAACGAGTTCAAGTGTCAGTGCAAGCCCGGCTTCAATGGCACTGGAAAAGTGTGCACAGGTGAGTTCAACGACAACGTGTGAAGATCAACGACGTAACTTACGCCCGTATTCACAAACGATGCTTGCTTAAGTGAAGCAGCAAATCGAACGCACAGCGTTGAATAGAGCTCTGTGAATGGTTCGTGTGTCACCCTGTGCGTCCACGCGCACTGTGAGACCTAATAGTAATGGTTGTAATTACGGGTAAAAGTAAAGTTCTTGTGCTTACGTTTTATGAGACAATAAATAAATAATTAAATATTTAAAGAATTAATGAGTAAATATTCAAAAATCACATGGAACATTTTAATCGATCACGCTACAAGTGCACTTGTATTCTTATTAAAGTGAATTACCTAATACGCGAATGTTTAGTAAAATATTGACAAAGTTAAACAGAGGTAGACAGCTACATCTGGCGAATGTTTAAAACACTGTATATTTTGAGCGTGTACCTCGAACCTCAAACCTTCTGCTCTATCTATTATTTCGCACTACGACTCTACCATGGTTATAGCGATTGATACTAGAGGGCGCTTGAGAGAAAACACATCTGCAAAAATATGGAAACTGTGAAACATTATTTAATTAAGTACTTCTGGTTAGTTAATCTTAAGTTTTTTTTACGAACCTCCAGCCAGACTAATTACTACCAGATTATTTTTTTAACTTTAAATATAAAGCTTGTAGTTTGTCAGTCAAACATTACTGAAAGCAGAGTTTAGAGTTTTGGTACAGCAAGAGGTCCTACCTACCTCACTCTACCTAGGTCGTAGTGCAATAAGTAATTTATAAAACGTTTAGCTGGTAAGCTGGTAACTACTGGTAAACGGGTAGCTGACTATACATAAACACGTCAGATTTCATAAAGGGGCGAATTGACAAACAAGTCATTCGTCACCCCTGAAAATTTCAAATTCGAATTTCGAATTCTATTCTTTTTTCTGTGACTTGCAAGAACGCAGCCAGTGTATATTTAAAAAATCAAAAATTCATAATTCGAACTCTTTCCAGACGTATGCGTGGACTTCTGCGACAACGGAGGCGAGTGCGTGAAGGACACGCGCGGCGAGCCCTCGTGCAGATGCACGGGGTCATTCACCGGCCGCCATTGCAGGGACAAGAGCGAGTTTGCGTACATCGCCAGCGGCGTCGCCGGCGGTGTCATATTCATTATCTTCCTGGTGCTGCTTGTATGGATGATCTGTGCCAGGTAAGAATTTTTGAAAGGAGAGGCATAAATAAGGTTTCTCGCTATGTCAATGAGGGCTATCGTTTTTATACTTAACAGTTGGCACCCCTGGCGATTGACAGGACCTTACTCTACAGTGGCGCCATCTTGATGAGTGCAAATGCGATAGTCCTCCTACCACTTTAGCGCTCACCAGTTGGTGCCACTGGCTTCGTAACTAGCAAGTGACAGGACCTTACTCTACAGTGGCGCTAACTGGTGAGCGCTAAAACGATAGCCCTCATTCAACCTAATCCCCCTTCTTAAAGTTACACCCTAGTTGAATACTATTTTAATGTGACGTTTAGTATGAAAATGTAGGGGGGAATCTGTATATGTAGAGTCGTGATAAAGCAGAACGATTGATAAGACGCTACACCAATACAAAGTTGTCGGCATTTCATAATCAGCAAAAATGTCTTCTTCTCAGTCGTTACGATCTTGACTCGAATCTTGAATAGGTACGCCCACTCTACAACGATAAAATATAATAAACTGTATATAGAATAAATCAGCTAACAAACTAAATTTCCAGGTCAACAAAGAGGAAAGAACCAAAGAAGACGCTGACGCCAGCGATAGACCAGAACGGGTCGCAAGTGAACTTCTACTACGGTGCGCACACGCCGTACGCCGAATCCATCGCGCCTTCCCATCATTCGACCTACGCGCATTACTACGACGACGAAGAGGACGGCTGGGAGATGCCTAACTTCTACAACGAAACCTACATGAAGGAGAGCCTTCACAACGGAATGAACGGCAAAATGAACAGCCTGGCCAGGTCAAACGCCAGCATCTACGGAACCAAGGAAGACCTCTACGACAGATTAAAGAGGCACGCGTACCCGGGTAAGAAAGGTCAGTATTTTGTAGCACATTAGTTAGTGCGCACTTTTCTGTTTTTGAATGCAGCTTGACGCACTGGGATGCTTTGCTTGGTGGGGTAATCCCAACTAATATTATAAATGCGAAAGTAACTCTGTCTGTCTGTCTGTCTGTCTGTTACGCTTTCCCGCTTAAACCTCGCAACCGATTTTGATGAAATTTGGCATAGAGATAGTTTGAGTCCCGGGAAAGAACATAGGATAGTTTTTATCCCGGTTTTTTAAATAGGGACGCGCGCGATAAAGTTTTTCTGTGACAGACAAAATTCCACGCGGGCGAAGCCGCGGGCGGAAAGCTAGTTTGCAAATAATTCTATTGTAATAAATGCCTAACTGCTTCGCTCGCATGTAATTAAAATCTTACTAAACGGTACTACTTAATTCTATAATTCAAACCATTGCGGCTATGAGAAAATTCAGTAAATAGTTACCTACCATTTCCAAGTAGAACATACTTAATGGGTACGAGTAAATCACCCCTTATGACCCCTTATCTTAATTGACTACCGGCCCAAGGGAAGTCCATGGACACAATCTTAATATTTGTAACAAGCGGAAAAAATACTAAATCAAATGATCCAAAAACTGACTAGATCCAGTTTTTTAAGTATCTACAATAATAAACAGTGATAAAATTTGCGCACCGCGCTGTATCTATGTGGTACAATCGTGCGCAAACTATTCTTATACTTATTGGTAGGTAATAAACAAGATAATATAGCATCATGAAGCATGAGAATGATATTAACTTATTGATACGTTAAATTACCTAAAAATAATCTAGTAGATCGTTCATACTTTCGATATTTCGACAGCTATTGGTCGAAAGCAAGATATCAAAATATGGTGATGGTGACGCAAACTCTAGTTATTTGAGAGTAGATAAGCACAATTACATAGCATGCTGCAATCCTTTTGTAGTACGTCTGACCCAATGACCGCTTCCCAGCTGACCTTTTCTCGTTATCTACACAAATACATACAGGGTGTAAGTAAAAGACATATGAATTTAAACTGTAAATGCAAACTGTGTTTTTAAAATCTTTAAAAGTGGCTCTATGATAAAAAACTGTGTAATGTAAACTAATTTTGTAAAATGATAACTTCATTATGATAAAGGAAGGTTCAGAGCTCATAAGACAATAGGGATGTTTCCTGGGTCAAAAAGCAAGAGTTTTAATTAGTCCCTCAGTTAACTTATCAAAAAATACTCTACACGTATTTTTCACTTTTTCAAAGTAATGAAAATTTAAAGAGATAAAGCGCGCCAAAGTTCATAAGAAGAGGCCCATGACGTCAATGCGTGCATAAAAGTGCCGCACGTTGTGGCGTCGTGCGTAACTTCAACGCACCATAACTATGTAATTATTTGTTAGATTGACAAATAAAAATATATTATGTGTCCAATATTTTTTGATATTAAACATGACGGACTAAAAAAAATTTTTTAGGAAACTAGCCTATTGCCAAACGACGAAAGGTGTCGGACTTTTCGACTCGAGATCCGAGGAACGCGGGATCGAACCCTCCAACCGCTCGATTATTGTGGAGAACCCACTCATAACACAAGCATTTAGCATACCACGAGGAGTTTACGGGTCTAAGTATTACGAAATTCTTTAAAAAACAGTTTAGTGTTTTGCCTAGATAAAAGACTTGATTTTAAGTTTTTCCAACCAGACCCTTACACCCTGTATCACGATCGTGATGCAATGCTAACAGAATTTGTTTGTTCCAGATAAGAGTGACAGCGACAGTGAAGGTCAGTAAACGCAACGAAGGACTGTTTTGTCGTATTCTGGTCAATCTTTCATAATACTATATCGTACTAGTTTCAATTCTCGGTGTTCCCGAACAATAATAGTCAATATTATTGGATGTATCTAGAGATGACAGGTGTCACTCGCGTATGGGCGTAGTTAAATAGGGCCAAGTTCAACAAGTTTTTAGACATTTCAAATTTACATCACATTTAGATATTTGTTGTAACTAATAACTAAAGAGTTTATTATTTTTTAAATCATCTGGCCTTTTGCTAGGTTTGTGGACGTATCTAATAAAAAACAAAACGATGAAAAAAGATCAATGCAATGTATTAATTAAGTAGGTATAGCAGGTAGTATGAACCGCCATAAGTTTTCACTACGCCTGTACTAATGCGGTTTTCAACCGAGAGAGTGATTCAGTATGTTATTGTAGAATTTGTATTCAGTTAGTTTAAGTTTTAGGTGTAGCTTACAAAGAATGTGTATTAACACACTCACTGTTTATTTACAGCCCCCACCAAAAATACTTTTATATTGTCACAAAAACACAATAGAATAACGTAAGGAAGACACAAATAAAATAAATGTATTGCGAAACAGTGAATGTGTTGATGTTCTGAGATTATGATCAACGAACAAAATGCTCAAGTATTTTACGCGAACACTGCCATACAGGAAAGCAGACTTTGCAGGGACATTGTAACAACATTCCAACATTTCAATATCATGTAAATATTAATTTTATTGAAATATTTGTATATTTATGGTAGAGCAATCCACGTGTTGATATTGATGATTCGTTTATATTGTAACTATGGGACCTCACCACAGAATAGATAATAATAGAAAAACAAAGTTTAATTAAGGAAATCTTTGAAAATCTTACATATTGTGTAAATACATAGAGTTCATTTTATTTCCATGCTCTTTGCTATTATGACCTACCTATCAATATAACAAAATAATAAAAGAACTGTTGATATTAACACAAGTGGATTTATAGTGAAAGTCAAGTTTGTTTGTATTATAAACTGGACTGTATTTTTAACCTTATTATAAGCAAGGAGAGTGAATGTGTGTAATGTGTATGCATAAATGTAAGAATGATTTTATGATTGTAGAGAAAATAATAAAATTGTGTAAAGTATCATATCATTATTTTTGTACTAAAATATTTTATTATAAGACTTGGTAATAACAATAATTTATAGCTAATGAAACATTTCTGTAAGCAATTTTTGTAAATCGTTGACTTGTGTCAATTTTATTGAAAAATAATGTTTATTTTTTGTAACTAAACCTGTATAAAGTTCGTAAGTATAAAACCTTGTTGGGAATACTCATTGTAGAATCTCGTGAATTGAATGAAATATCGACATTCCATCACAATTTATTACCACATTTTTATGATTACGTTAACAGTAATATTTTATACAAAATTTTTAATAAAACATTACAATAAATTACTGAATACTTTCATTTATAATCCGATCCAAATCTAAAATTGGTAAGTAGCTACTACTTAGTTCCCGTGCTCTCTATTTCTTCAATATGGTTGAAGCTAATTTAATTTGGATTATCTATTTAATTAATTTTGTTAACCATCTTGGCCCTTCATTATCATTATCTAGTTTAGCCAGCATTATCAAGTTCTCCTATCGGGTTTTTGAACAAACCAGTTTGATCACCGGGTAGGTACCTACCGGATTTTTCTAAAAAAAACTGGTTTTTCTGGACAAATCTATTACCTATCTTAAAACCGAAAATATAATGGCCTGCATCCTCCAACAAAAATGTTTGTTACCTACACCACACCACATTTTAATCTTCTAATTAAAATAATTTCTTTTATCCATCCATTCATGAACTCCATCCATCTTCCGGGAAAAACTTGACCTTCACTGGTTGGGTTTATATTGGCAGTCAAGCTGACTGTAGATCTTTATAATATCTTTAATATTGACATCACAACAATAATTTACTGAATGATGGTTATCGTGAAAATAATTGGTAAGTACCTACCTAAACAGGTGAAAAATAAGTGAACACTTATCTCTGTAGAGAGCTCTGATAAGAAGGCAGAACGGGCTTAGTAACGAAAGATAATAAAAAAATAATAGAAATATTTTAAAGCAAGCTTCAATAAAGGTGATACGACGATAAGTAATTCAATGAATACCTTAGAAAAAAAAATCTGAAGTAGGTAGCGGGGTTCAAACCAGCGTTCCTCGGATCGAGTTGGTTGGTAAGTCCAACACTTACCTACCGTTCGGATATTTTTGCTTTGTAGGTACGTGGTTTGATTATAGAGTCATAGGTAGTCTTTGGATTCACAAATAAAATATCAAAAGATAATATCAAAAGCGTTTATTTAAAAAATAACATTAAATAAGGCACAGCCAATTGGGCACTTACAGCTAGGTATTACAAAATTATAATACGTCTAACAAATTTAAATAAATACGTTTACTTAGAATGCTTAGTATAAAAGTCTTTCATGTATTTGGCCAACGTTTGTACTTCTTCTAATGTGACCGCGTTGTAGGTGGAAGCACGGATTCCGCCGACATCTCTGAAAGGAGAAAAATAATTAATAAAATGTCATTACATTAATCTCTTAAATTACTAATAAACAACTGACTTAGTAAAATAGGTAATAAAGATAAATAAAACAATTTAATCAATTGATAAGATAATACAGTTGACCGACAAGTAACTAATTAGTAAGGAAAAATATCACAAAATGGATGACACGATTTTTATCTTAGCTCTAAAAACAAAAAATGTAAATATCTATCTAAAGTAAACTATTGAGTACCTATTGGGTTTAGATAATCCCGACTGTCGGGATTTCATACACTAGCTCAACAAGTTCAACAAAAACTTTTTTTATTTTGAGTTCAATATTAACCTGACTGTCCGATAAGAAATAAGTTTAGGTAGGTATACCTAGGTACCTACTCGTATTTCTTATCGCGTAATCATTTTCCGTGCTTCGAGCGGCATAGTTTCACCATAGGACGCTTTAACAAATTGCAATAATAATTTGTCGAATCCAATCAACTAACTAGGGTGGACTGGCGACCTCATAAAGCCAGCAGAAAGGCTCTGGATGCATGTCGCTACCAACCGGTCCTATGTTCAGCAGTGGAGTCCTGTAACCTGTGGCTGAAATGATTATGATGATGAATCAACTAACCTGTGACCCTTCAGTTGGATCAGTCCCAACTCCTCAGCTCCTTTCAGGAATTCCTTCTCCAACGCATCGTTCCCTTCAGCAGATCCGATTCTGAACGGAATGTTCATTTTACTCCTGACATTCTTGGCTACCGGCGCGTAGTAGAAACCATTGGATTCCTCGATAATGCCATAGATTAAAGAGGCTTTCTTCGTGGCTCGAGCAGCCATCTCGTCGAGACCACCGTTCTTCTCAATCCATTGGAGGACACGCCCCATTATGTAGATGCTGGAAGAATGCAATCGGACCATTGAAGCAGATAATGCTAGTGATAATTGCTACGTGAATGAGTAGACAATAATCGTAAACATTGATCGTAATGGAATACAAACACGAGCTATTGACGCACAACAATGTACTTAGCTAAAGAAACTAAGAAGAATGTTTTACTGGTATTCATTAATTTGGTTTTGCAGGTCGTCGTATAACTGCAGATAAATCAAAGGTCAAATTAAATTAAAAAAAATTAAACAAGGACAAACAATATCACCAGACACTTTTTCGTAAATAAAACATGGTGATAACATAATGCAATGTTCAGACGTTTTTGAGTAGGTATTATAGGGGTCATTCTTAAGATATTTTCGCAATAACAAAAAGTGATAAAATAAACTTACGCAAACATAGGTGGTGTGTTCAAAATGGAGTTGTTTTTGTGGTTTACTGTCCAGTCCAGAATTGAAGGACAGATCGGGAGAGCCTGGTTTAGAAGATCTTCCCTGACTATGACCAGAGCAACTCCTGATGTACCAATGTTCTTTTGCGCTCCACCGTAAATTACGCCAAACTAAAATGAAAAAAGTGTAGGTAATAAGGAACATAATAATAAACCCTTGGGTGAAAATTATGGCGAGAGCATACCTTGGAGACGTCAACCTTCTTCGACATGAAGTTGGATGACATATCAGCTACCAATGGTACTCCTTTTGTGTCTGGGATGAAGTCAAATTCGACTCCTGTAAACAAAAGAAAGTGGAGTTTTGTCGATATTATGGTATAGGTAATCGAAATTTTCTTTCGGCACCATAACAATATTGTTGTATACTGCAGGTCAGCCAGAAATTCCTCGTTGTGGATAAAAAAAACTATGATTTTTGTACTAATAAGTAATTTAGGAAAAAACGGTACACCTTTTAAACCCCAACAGTCAATAAGTAGTGCTTTTCTTCTCTGATTTAAATAAATCCTAGGTAAGTAAATTGTAATCGTATTAACTTACTTGAATCAGACTCTTATAATGAAATCGTCACACTCAATAGATTATTGAAATTGCCACTCGCTTGTTATTAGTTATTCTTACGCTACTAATGGCTCATTGATTGCAAAATATATTGAATCAGCAAATTAGATCTTAATAATTAACTATGAACAATCGCCAGCACATAAAATACATTTTTGTAAAAATTGTAACAAGAGACAGTACTTTTCTTGAAGTAGGTGGAACCATAGTAAATAAATTAATAAAAGAAATATAACTATTTTTCAAGGGTTTAATAAATGGAATTAGATGCAGGAACATTTATCGTGTAATAATACACACGGTGCTGCTCGCCAGTTCGGTTACTTGAACTTGGCTGGACACGCTACTGTCATGTCTAGATTCTATGGCGCCTTAAGCTTAAACTATCGGACTTACCATGAATAGTTTCGTTGGTGCAGATGTGTACATAAGAAGCGTTGGGGTCGAGGTTCCAGGTGGATTGGTGTGGAATGTCCACATATTTGTCCGTGGGGGGAATAACCATGTTCACTTTGCCGTATTTCTTGGCTTCTTTTGCCGCTTTCGCTGACCAAGCACCTGGGAATAAAATACTTTGTTAATTTACTACCACGATGTGTCTTAGGTAACCTACCTTCTTTATATTAGAGCCATTTTAATTTTGATAAGTAGAAATTAATAATAATGCCGTCCACTGCTGGACAAAGGCCTCCCCAGGGATTTCATGCGACTTTCACCAGATCGTTCGTCGGTCCACCGAGTGAGAAACCCTGAGTGAATTTTGATGCCCAAATACTTAAGCGACTTCATTGAACTTTTTTGTGGGAGAAGTAGGAAATCTTAAAGGAAAAAGGAGATTTTCGGCTTTAGAAAAACCACCCCAAAATTTACCAGTAACAACGTAGTCTGCAGTCCCAGTTCTGGAGATCAGGTTGAGAGGCACAGCTGCAAACTGGCCTTGACCACCTCCAGCAAGGAACAAGATTTTGTAATTTGCTGGGACATCTCTGAAATAGAAGTTTTATAATCAGCCTTCGGTGTAACCACAAGTAACTAAGAAAAACATGACCTTAAACTTAATGCATATTTTCAAAACACATAGGAGACAAAGTACGTTAGGTACTGTTTAATGTTTAGTTAATAAAGATTTGTGACACATTCATTTCATCCAGTGTACCTACCTACATCCTGTCGATAAATTAATATCATTGAATACCGTTCATAATTTATGAATATTATTATCAAATTATGTTTGCTACTTACAACAACCGTCTTACTACATCTTGAATTTCGTTATTCAGATTCATATACTTCGGAGTTCTGTGACTTGTCTCTAATAAACTTATGCCTGATCCTTCGAAGTTCGTCAGTTCGTTTCTCATAATTTCATAAACCTGTAAAAGAATGTATTTTTATGTAGTATCCATAGATCTATTACGAATATACTAACTCGTTTCATAACGAAGGTATGTTCACAGACTTGTTCGTTAAACATCCTTTGGACGGCGCAAGGTGAACATAATTTAATAAATTAAAATTAATTGAATCTAGTTTTAAACTTTAATGTTATAAAACTTACTTCTTCAGGCAGTTTGGCTGGGCCAGCACCAAAGTTGTAAACTTTCGGCATGATTATTCGAGTTATGCGCCTCAAAATGTTCGAAATGATAACAAAACACAAGCTGTCCCCGCGAGTTACAAAACGTTACTGATTGTCGTGCCTCTCCTCAACGCTTGGCGACTGTTTTCGATTACAGGTTATCGCCCTGTCCGATGAACTGGTTTTATACTAACGGCCGTATTCACAAACGATGTTTGATTAAGTAAAGCAGCAAATCGAACGCACAGCGTTGAATAGAGCTCTGTGATTGGTTCGTGTGTCACCCTGTGCGTCCACGCGCACTGTGAGATCTCATAGTTAATGTTTGTGAATACGGGTGTAAGTATGGGCTCTGCTAAACTCGTGGCGTCAGTGGGCCGGGTGTAAGTGCGGCACACGGCACACTAAATAAGTATTACACCATAGAAAAAAATACGATGATATGATACCACCATCATCAGCGTGTCAAGAACAAGGTCACCCACCGGCCCAATACAAATCTACATATTATAGAGTTAGATGGTGAACCACAACGACTACACGTAGCTAAAAGTAGTAGGGATTCGAGAGTTCTGGCTCACCCAACTCTGGCTCACCTAAATCCGAAACTCCGGGGGCAAAAAAAAAACGCATCCCCAGCTTCATATCTGCAACGGATCCGGAGATAAACATCCGCGAATGTGTGTCCTACTTTATTTGTTAATTATTCCTTCATTAATTACCAACAACTAATGACTCCATTATTGTATGACTCACCACATTATATTCCGAAACCAGTAACATAACATCTACCACATTCCAAGACAAGTTACTATTAACTAATAATATCTATTAAAAATCCATTGCTAAATTGACATTACTGGTATAAATACCCATACTGGTATAAATACCTACATCACTACTTTCTTCACACTTCTTCCTCTGAATTCGTATTCAATACCTATCAACACACAAGACTCAATAACATCCATAACTATGGAGGTAAGTAACACATTAATATCATTTTACTATAATGTTCTTCAATCTACATTTTTGTTTAATTTTCTTAAGTAATATCTTTTTTATACTAACGTTGCATATCTTTCCTTAGTTACAGATTCCTGAATCCGAATGTAATGTTGCATTCGATGAAAATACATTCAAAAACTACTACTTCCCTTTGTCTGATGAAGATTATCAATTTTTTCGGAAAATTTAGTAGCGGTCCAGTTAAAAAAAAAACAAAACTTTTATTTAATAAACCCATATATTTAGGATTTAGCATACTAGATATTTCAAAAACATTAATGTATGATTTCCACTACAAATATATGAAGAAGAAGTTCCAAAATTTAAAGTTGTTATACAGGGTGTTAGGTAAATGGGTATATGAGCCGAAACTAGCCCATGTTAACATACTCATATAAATACTATAGTGGTGTCAGAAAGTGGATATCGTAATATTTAATAAATAATATTTTCCCATACAAAACTAAATAAATAATTATTATTTTAATTTTTGGACAGCCCTACGATCGCGCAACTCCCTCCTAGGTCAAACGTGGTCAAACGGTATTTCATTCACAAATTTTGACGCGAGTCGGCACCGCCCACTTTTATTATTACTTTTGAACCAATTCTTCACTTACCTCTTTTTTATCAGTCTTGTCTATCAGATATTTTGTAGAGATTTTTTGATGAAATTAAACCGGATCTAGAAAACCATTTTGATACCTCCGACTATAAGATAGATAACATTTATGCTTTTCCTTTAGTTAATAAGAAGAAATTAGGATATTTCAAAGATGAACATAATGGTAATATATTTAATGAATTTGTAGGTTTACGATCAAAAATGTATGCTATGAGGGTAAATAATAAAATAATATCAAAAGCCAAAGGGGTTAATAAAAGTGTGATAAAAAAATTAAAGTTTGATAATTATAAGTCTTGCTTATTCGATAAAAATATTCAACTTGCTGAAATGTATCGATTTAAATCCATGAAACATGTTATTTTTACTCAAAAAATTAACAAAATATGTTTGTCATATAATGACTCCAAGCGCTACATTATACCGGACTCAACTGAAACATTAGCTTGGGGTCATTATTCATTAAAGTGATTTACTAACCTAATTTTATAAAGTTATTTTAATAGTGTTTTAATAATATATAATTAGTTAACTAGATTTAAGTAATGTATCTTTATGTGATGTGTGTCTAATAATCTGTTAATCAATATTGAGAAATAAAATTATTTTTATAACTGATGATATTTACTTTTATTTCATATTCCATTCAATTTTAGTTCAGAATACACGTTTTAATTCCTACATAGTTAATTATGATACATTTTGAATATCCTTTCACAGCTATTGTTGCTGGTCCTAGTGGTTGTGGTAAATCAAATTTTGTATGTGGGTTTATTAAAAATATCAAACAAATGTGTAATGTAGGATTTCAAAATATCTTGTGGTGTTATGATGAAATGCAACCACTGTACAATTTCAATAATGTTAATTATTATCAGGGTATTCCTAATTTAAATATGTTTGATGGAAAGGAACCTCAACTTATAATAATTGATGATCTCATGAGGGAAATTGATGGTCGTTTTGTCGATATTTTCACCAAAGAAAGTCATCACCGAAATTTAAGTGTATTTTATATCACTCAAAATTTATTTCACCNCTTATTAGAAAAACACAATATTTACTATGATGTATCTCATCCTGCTGGATATGGTAGTTTAAATAAATTAAAAAATGCAATGAAAAGTAAAATGACTGTTAAGGAAATAAAACAATGGTTGGAATCTCAGGAAACATACACCTTACATAAACCAGTACAACGTCGCTTTTCTAGGAACAAATATATCTATATATAATTTGTCGGCCGTTTGGTGTAGTGGTTCANACTCAAAATTTATTTCACCAGGGAAAAGGGCAACGAGATATCTCATTAAACTCAAGTTACATCATTTACTTCAAAAATCCCCGAGATAGAACACAAATTCGATATCTAAGTCGTCAACTTTCCCCAGAAAACTCAAAGTTTGTTGAGGATGCTTATAGAGATGCCACCAATAAAGCTCATGGTTATCTAATGATTGACTTGAAACAAAATACTGAAGATATGTATCGTTTCAAAACAAATGTATTTCCAAATGAGTACACCATCTGTTACATTGCTAAGAAGGGATATAAATACAGTGCATACCAACAAAAAGATCTCATTTCATAACAATGATTACACGAGTTACTACACATAAAGATTTTCTAAAAGCATTACATGTACTTAAACCGAAATTTCGTAAAGCATTATTAAAATCTTGTAACCAAGAAGAAATAAATTGTATTTGTGAATGCATTTATAATGTTATTCATGGTAAAATACCCATTCCAGATAAAGAAAAACAAAAATTAAATAAATATAAAAACATTCTCAGAAAACTTATTTCTAGAGGAAAAAATAATTTAAGGAAGAAAATAATTATACAGAGAGGTGGTGATTTCTTACCCATCATCATAGGATCTGTTTTAAGTGCATTATTTAATTCGATTGTCAAATAAAATACATGATGGAGAATGCCAAGAAAATGATATTAATTGAATCTGAAGCAATAGAAAAACTAAAAAATGATAACACAAACAGCAATGTTCATAACTTGTCCCGCTTGGATGAAGAAATGCATAAAGTTTTAAAAACAAAAACCGATGACCGAGAAAAGTGGTCTCTTTATTTACAAGCATTACAAAGATATTTGTATTTTATAAGTCAAGGTCGAAAACCTTTTGAAATACCCATACTATCTTTTGGTGAATCAGAAAATAATAAAAATGTGAGTAATCAAGATCAGGGTTCAGAAATTAAACAAGACACCTCGAAGACAGACGAAAACAGTGACATTATCAATGAAAATTACACTAAATCACAATTAATCCAACTTCTACCTAAAACGTATAAAGTAAAAGGCGAACTTTTACTAGATATTTTGATGAAAAATAAAGATAAAATTTACTGGAACCAAGGAGGTACTGTTTTTATCAATAAAAAGGAGATTTACAAAAGCAACATAGTAGACTTACTGAATAATGTTATTAGACCTCTGAAAAATAGCTCTCCTAATGGTTGGGCAGAGTTTGCTTCTGTTTTAAAAGAGTTAAGAATACCTTTGAGTTACATAGGTAACCCAAGAAGAGCGACCTTTATTAATGTTATGTCTAATACTCCCGACTTTGGAAAGAGATTTGAATCAAACGTAGAAAAAGAATCTGAATTTTCGACCCCCCATTCAAGTCCAATTATTAAAGAAAAAGTGAAAAAGAAGATAGACTGGCAGAAATGGACCCCTTATTAGAAATACACAATATTTACTATGATGTATCTCATCCTGCTGGATATGGTAGTTTAAATAAATTAAAAAATGCAATGAAAAGTAAAATGACTGTTAAGGAAATAAAACAATGGTTGGAATCTCAGGAAACATACACCTTACATAAACCAGTACAACGTCGCTTTTCTAGGAACAAATATATCTTATCTAATTTAAACGAACTTTGGCAAGCTGATTTAAGTGATATGAGATCTTACAATGAATATAATGATGGTTATAAATACATTTTGTGTGTTATTGATGTATTCAGTAAATATGCATATGCAAGAGCTACGAAAAGAAAAAATTCCCATACGGTTAAACAATGTCTTGCTAGCATATTTGCGGAAGCGAAAGTTACTCCCACACATTTACAATCAGATAAAGGAACGGAGTTTATTGCAAAAGATGTTCAAATGTTCTTAAAATCACTGAACATTAATTATTATAGGTACTACTAATAACCCCGATATTAAAGCAAGTATAGTGGAAAGATTTCAAAGAACTTTAAAAATGAAAATGTGGCGTTACTTTACACATAACGACACTTTTCGTTATATTGACATATTGCAAGATTTGCTTTACTTTACACAGTTTTCATAGAAGCATAAAAATGAATCCTTGTGATGTAAATTCCAATAACATAATGACAGTTTGGTGTAATTTATATTCTGACAAAAAAGTTAACATACATCAAAATAAAACAAAATATAATCCGAAATTTTGTGTTGGTGATTACGTTAGAATTACAAAATATAAACATATTTTTCAAAAAGGCTATGAAACCAATTGGAGTGATGAAATATTTATTATAACATCAGTTATAGAAAGATCTCCATGTGTGGTATACACTTTGAAAGATCTACAAAATGAAGTTATTACCGGAACATTTTACGAAAAAGAATTACAAAAAGTTCAATATGATTCTAATATGAAACATAGAATAGATAAAATTGTGCGTTCTCGTTACTCTGGTCACAGAAAGGAATTGTTAGTCAAGTGGAAAGGTTATCCAAATAAATTTAATAGTTGGATTTTAGCATCTCACCTGGAAGAATCATGACTGGTGACAGTTTTTATTTAACCTTACCTAGTAACAGTTCTATGACATATTTTCCTGAAAATAAAACAGCAAGTTTTTGTACAAAGTTACCAAAATCAATTAAACTAGATGGAGAATGGTCAGTTGGACTTGTAGAATTTCAATATCCATGTACTATGTTTACTGTTCAAAACCAAGAAAACGTTATATTCATTACCAAAAGAATGAAAGTTCCAGGTGATGAAATGAATGAATCAATTGTAACATACAAAAGTCAAATACCACCATACAGTTATGATAATATCGATGATATTGTATCTACTGTTAATTCTAGAGAATCTTTTAAATTAAGACATGATAAAATATCAAAACATATAACTGTAACCCATGAAGATAAAAAACTGATATCTTTAAAATTTTCACCAAAGTTAAGTCTTCAGTTCGGATTTGATCCAGAAACAAATGTTGCTACTAAAAAAATCGGGCGATTTCCTCCCAATTTATACTTAGGGTTACCATCACAATTATTCATATATTGCGATATCATTGAACCACAAATGGTTGGTGATGTCATATGTTCACTATTAAGAATAGTTCCAATGGACACTGCAAAATATACATATGGGTCAAACAGAATGCAAATTTTTTCTCCACCACATTATGTACCTGTTATGCGAAGAGAATTTGATACAATTGAAATAGATATAAGAACGAACACTTGAGCAAATGTTCCATTTCAATTTGGAACGACTTGCGTTAAACTACATTTCATACGAAAATAATAATGTATTCAAAATACAATAACAATATTTGTCCTTATGAACATTACTATACACATCAAGCTGGGTCTGGTGTAGGGGTAATTTATAAAGGTGCATCACATCAACGTGGACATGGTATTGGAAGTTTTTTAGGTGTATTATTTCGATCTGTTTTGCCTCTTCTATCAAATGGAGCTAAAGTCATCGGTAAAGAAGCATTAAATGCAGGTGTTGGGCTATAGTCTGTGTCCGATATGACACAGACTAAACCACTTGATGAATCAATCAGAGATCGTCTCAAGGAAGCGACTTCTAACTTAAAAAGGAAAGCTGATGATAAATTAGATCGTGTAATGAGAGGCTCAGGATATAAAAGAAAAAGTCAACAACTAAAAAGTATCAGTCGATCACAACATTCAAAACTGAGAACATTAAAAAAAGGAAAGAAGACTACTAAAAATAATTACATTGAAGATATATTTTCCTAGTTTACAATATGTCATTTTTACATAATCATTCTTGTGAATGTATAAAGTCTGAATTAGATTTATTTGCGTTGCCGGCTACTCAAACTAGTATTGAAAATGGACAATGGATACACTATAAACCAATTTCATCTCTAAGTGATGATGGACCTATAGAATTTCAAATCCCAGGGACTGGTGATGATTACATTGATTTGTCACATACCTTAATACATATAAAAGCAAAAATTCTAAATCAGGACTTAACACCATTGTTGTCTACAACTACAGTGGCTCCTGTAAATAATTGGCTTCACTCACTATTTAGTCAGTTAGATGTCTATTTAAATCAAAAACTTGTTTCACCACCAAATAATACTTATGGTTATCGTGCATATATTGAAACGTTACTAAACTATGCTCAACCAGCTAAACAATCACATCTTACTTGTGGACTTTGGTATGAAGATACTGCTGGAAACATGAATTCAACGGATGATTCAAACAAAGGATTCATGAAAAGACAAAACCTCGTTAAAGAAAGCAAGGAAGTAGAAATGATAGGACATTTACATGGTGATATATTCAATCAAGAGAATTTTTTAATAAATGGTGTTGAAATGTGTGTAAAGTTAGTAAGATCTCGTGATGCGTTTAATTTGATGTGTTCATCTAATGATGTAAAACTAAAAGTTTCTATTGTAGATGCAACACTTATGATACGAAAAGCTCGTATAAATCCATCAGTTTTGCTTGCTCATCAAAAAGTTTTAGCATCAACTACTGCCAAATATCCTATAACTAGAGCTGAAGTAAAAGTTTTAACTATTCCATCAGGGATTCAAGGTAAAACTCTTGATAATGTTTTCCTTGGACAAGTACCAAAAAGATGTGTAATTGGATTCGTAGACAATACGGCATTCAATGGTATTCTTACAAAAAATCCGTATGATTTTTATAATTACAGTATAAACACGTTCAGTTTATATATTGATGGTATCTAAAGCCCTCCAGCCAGCATTTCATAACAATTTGTTTACTTCAACATACCATACTTTGTTTTCTGGAACTGGAATCCATTTCTTGAATGATGGAAACGGAATTTCTAGAGATATTATGCGAATGGTTACTGTCTAATGGCTTTTGACTTAACTCCAGACTTATCAGCAAATTCAACTGCTCACTGGAATCTTATACGACATGGTAGTGTTCGATTAGAAGTTCGATTTGAAACAGCTCTCACACAAACTGTTAACTGTATGGTATATGCTGAATTTGATAATATTATTGAAATTGATAAAAACAGGAATGTTACTGTAGATTTTAGTAGTTAAATTTAGAGTGTGTAGGACTACGTACATATTGTTATTACTATCATGGATACTTTACAAATTCAAAAATACATGAAAAAAATATATCATTCCTTAGAATTTAATGTGTTTGCTGCGAATAGAATACCAATTCATGTAACAACACCTGTTTACATGATCAGTAATCTTAACTCCGATACTGAACCTGGATCACATTGGGTAGCAATATACGTAAACTAGCTTTGGTCGCCCGCTACGCGGGCTACAAAAGCTAGATCTGCGATGCTGGCCGCTCCGGGCTTCGCCCTACGCGGCGCTCGGCCTGCGGCCTCGCATTCGGAGCTCGGCCTTCGGCCTCGCAAAAATTACACGGGGCGTTTATCGTTTGTCGGGATTTGAACCATCGCTCGGCNTGAAGAAGAAGTTCCAAAATTTAAAGTTGTTATACAGGGTGTTAGGTAAATGGGTATATGAGCCGAAACTAGCCCATGTTAACATACTCATATAAATACTATAGTGGTGTCAGAAAGTGGATATCGTAATATTTAATAAATAATATTTTCCCATACAAAACTAAATAAATAATTATTATTTTAATTTTTGGACAGCCCTACGATCGCGCAACTCCCTCCTAGGTCAAACGTGGTCAAACGGTATTTCATTCACAAATTTTGACGCGAGTCGGCACCGCCCACTTTTATTATTACTTTTGAACCAATTCTTCACTTACCTCTTTTTTATCAGTCTTGTCTATCAGATATTTTGTAGAGATTTTTTGATGAAATTAAACCGGATCTAGAAAACCATTTTGATACCTCCGACTATAAGATAGATAACATTTATGCTTTTCCTTTAGTTAATAAGAAGAAATTAGGATATTTCAAAGATGAACATAATGGTAATATATTTAATGAATTTGTAGGTTTACGATCAAAAATGTATGCTATGAGGGTAAATAATAAAATAATATCAAAAGCCAAAGGGGTTAATAAAAGTGTGATAAAAAAATTAAAGTTTGATAATTATAAGTCTTGCTTATTCGATAAAAATATTCAACTTGCTGAAATGTATCGATTTAAATCCATGAAACATGTTATTTTTACTCAAAAAATTAACAAAATATGTTTGTCATATAATGACTCCAAGCGCTACATTATACCGGACTCAACTGAAACATTAGCTTGGGGTCATTATTCATTAAAGTGATTTACTAACCTAATTTTATAAAGTTATTTTAATAGTGTTTTAATAATATATAATTAGTTAACTAGATTTAAGTAATGTATCTTTATGTGATGTGTGTCTAATAATCTGTTAATCAATATTGAGAAATAAAATTATTTTTATAACTGATGATATTTACTTTTATTTCATATTCCATTCAATTTTAGTTCAGNAGGTGAGCGAAATACTTTCTTTCTTTTCTTTCTTTCTTTCTTTCAATATGATTCTGTTCTGTCAATATTATGATAAAGTGACTTAATTAATGGTCCTTAGAGATGATTTTAAATCCTATTTTTAACAGAATCAGAATAAACATAATTGAGTATTGAGTGTTGAATTTTATAACAGAATGAAAATGTTTGATGCTATCAAAGCCAAAATTTTCAACATTTATTATACCTTAGATACTACTCACATTGCTTTATTATTAAATCAAGTTCAATAATAGTATTTCATTTTAGATGGCGTCGGATCGAAGCATTAAAATATGCTTCAAACAAATCATAATATTCAACGATTAAGAACCCAATAAGCTTACCACGTGATAATATTGAAAAAAAAACATACATTAAAATAAAGTCATCGAATTGTTAGGAGGAATTTTTGTTAGCGTCCCTCCCCTCCCTACTATTAATTTATCACTCACTCACTCACTCAGAATGTCAACGACCAGCGTTCTGCGTTCGTCTGTTGGCCATTCGTTCCATCATCATTCGCTCATTCGTCTTCGATTTTTGCTGAAGTTTATTTTCCCTGCTCTTGTTTTTTGGTACTAATTTATAAGTAAACAAAGAAAACGTAAGGAAATCATTGTTATTTTGTGTCAGGGATATGCCTCCAGTAAAGGATGAGTCGATAAGGGAAGGTAATTGCCTGGAAATCATCAATATTTCCGAGAAAAGCCCAGGAAAGAGTGGTGCTCTCGTCGATGTAAGAGCGTGTAATAAACCTTCGGCTAAGGTAAGAAACATTTTGCATCACATTTATAAAACTTTCTAATCTATTTTAGTTTTATGACACGTATCAATTTAATTCTGTTCTATTATTTATCTTTCCAAAATCCGATCGGACCTATTCTAATTAATCTTCATTTGTTTTTATTTGCACGGTTTCTTATAACTGTCGGTTGATGTTATTGGTTGTATTAGCTTATCGTCGATATGAGTAAAACCCAAAAATCTATTAAATTATAATTTTCACTATTCCCTGATTTTAAGCACACCATTATTTTTTATGATATTCATTCAATAAATGCATTTTATTACCAATTTAAAATTAAACTTACATTTAATAATATTCAAATGGAGATTTTAAAATATCATCGTTAAATTATCAACACCATGCAGGGGAATAAAAAAATTGAGTTGTATCAAATAAACATACACAAAAATATTATTTTGATGTAAAATTAATGCTGTGACACAAAATAGTAATCATGTTTTTACGACTAATAAGTAATGACTGCGATGACACTGAAAACAACAGCTAATCTCTTGCATTTGGGCCATTGGTGACCCATTTAGTGATAAATTTATTTAATTAATTTAGGTAGGTCATGTAACAATATTGACGAACCATGCTCTCGTCCTAAAATGTTTCTGAACACACTTAAATCCGCTGAAAGTCTTACTAAGGTCTTACTAAATCTGAATTTTTATAATAATATTTACTTAGACAAAAATAATTCTTATTCTTTGTTTAAATTGGTAGCTATTATTCCTTTTACGTCCTCAATTCTGCGGGAGCACAACTGTGAACCGAAATAATAATATTAAAATTGTGTTGTATTGTTCTAGTTCATATCTTTAACAAGCCTTTTTTTAATAAGAGAAAGTTTTTTATCATTCTCAATGTTTAATCATTATTTTGTAAATAGATTACAGAATGCCCTTAAAAACTCAATGAAAGGCAGTGATACTAATTAATAACACTGAATACTATTTCTCATTCTATAGCTTTTAATCAAACTCTATACCTAATTTTTTATTTAATATGCAAATATTTAAATAAAAAAATTATAAATTAGTACCTAACTCTGGTATGCAGTTAGTTTCTAAAAGAATCTTTATTTTGTGGCCAACTGTGACACAGGAAAATGCTTTAGCCATCATAATTTACAAATAGAAAGTAAATTGCTATTACAATGCGTGTTTACTAATGGAGGGTACAGAGTACCAACTGCAGGAAGTCAGTGTAGGACAGGCCCCTAGAGACAGTACAGTGAAATAATTTAACTCTGTAACTGGGCACGAAGTTGTTCAAGGCAGTTGTACTACGTTTTAGTTACCTCCAGATCCCACATCAACAGTTCATCATGGTATTTACTCTAAACGTTTACAACCTAGGTAAATACAGCTCTTTTAAAAGACTGTTTTGGTAAAAAAATCTATTGGAATTTGGCAGGCAGATCCCATTTGTGACAAAGCATTCATTTCGTTATACAAACTGATAATACACTCATTATCTCCTGGATTTTTCCACTATCCCTTTTGAAGGAGGGCTTTTGTTTCGCTTATCTACGAAATGTAGGTAGATAGGTACAATGCGCGCGCGAGTGTAGGGTGCACTATGAGAATACCGTATGATAACGTGGTATTTTACGTTGAATAAAAGCACCAGGATTAACTAACAGTTATGCCGGAAATTCTAGGAGTTATGAAAATGGTATTTTTATGTGCTGGTGGCGTGGTCCTTTCAAAATTTGCTCTGCCATTCTGGATCGCTGTAACGCACGCACGCACCGAATAAATTGCGGTACTAAATAAAGTAATATTCGATCTGAAAAATGTGTAATATCTTCCTCAGTTCAGAATTGAATTGCTGGACAGAAGCTGGTGACCTGATATGATTTTAATTTTTATAGGTACAAGAGAGGAATTAAGTTAAATCGCCTTACGTAGCATGGTAGAGCCAAGCTCAACAAGTAAATATGCTTTGCCTCAAACTTTTATTTTTCGCTCTTTATATTTATCTGTGACTTCCTGTAATACAACTCCGTTTATAATTTATATTTGTCGATCGTTTACATTTTAATTTCTCAAAAAATAAATCGACGAATAAGCTCTACATTGAAATTGCATTCACAGAAATAAAGTTTTACAATCAAATGTTGTAAAATTTTACCAGAGTAGGTATTAAAATACATCAGAAATGAAAGGTTAATCTGCTGGCTCGTTTTATACCTCATGTTAATGTTATGACCTAGTATTTTCCATTACATCGCTAATGCGCTAGACCCACT
The DNA here is from genome assembly GCF_004193835.3 of Ostrinia furnacalis. Classification (NCBI taxonomy): domain Eukaryota; kingdom Metazoa; phylum Arthropoda; class Insecta; order Lepidoptera; family Crambidae; genus Ostrinia; species Ostrinia furnacalis. The sequence continues at coordinate 105,573 of NW_021131484.1, read as the reverse complement.
TACATTAACGCTGAAGTCTAATGAAAAATAACGGGACTACTATTATTAAGCTCCCAGAATGCTTTATTATAAATTCCAGCCGGTCAATCATCACTCCATCAGTGTCATTAGTTCGAGTCTTGGAATATTGTAACGTTAAAAACATAATTACTATTTTAATAACAGAAAATTGGTCCAAAACGCTCGGCATTCATAATTTGGCAAATCATGGTCAAGTAAATGATGTTGTCGTTAAACCGCCAGGTGTTACGTCACCGCATATATTAAATGTTTGCGTTACATTTTAATCTGCGAACCATGACATAAGTGCTAGTTGTAGACGGTAGTGTCTTCTTTTTTTCTGCAACGCTTTGCTGATCATCATGTAATGCTGTCTTTGAAGTCGAACAGGGAAAGTGTTACATTGCTAAATTTTGAAGCATGTTAGATTGTTTACTTTTATTTTATTTGATATCGATGTGCGTTAAGGCGAATATGCTTTAATACTTCATCACAGGCAATATGGGTACATTTTGGATATCGTTTACTATGCATTTTATATCTCTACATTACTTCAATTGTCATTATTTAAACACATGTCATTACTTTTGGATGTCTGGTCTTATGTAATGTTATTACATCATATTAATATACTGTAACAAGTGTTTGATCGGCACATAATAGTCAATGAATTTGAATTTCTCTCAGCATCATCGGCGGCAACGACTTTGTAACAAGTATCTTTTCACTTTTTTTTCGCCCGCGCCTGGGACACGCGCCTTGCCGTTCTGAGACTGAGCTCTGTCATCAACGCACACTGTTCAAAACCCGGCACGAGTGTAGTCGCCAGTGTTACATTTTCGTTTTTTATTTCTTTCGCACTTATTTTATGTTACATTTTAATATTTTTAATGCATCCTTTTTATTTCTTTGCAACTTTCAGTGTTAAGTTACTGTGCGTGATGTTGTGGGCAGCTGATGTTTATGTTATTTGTGTACATGGTTATTAGTAAAATGCACAAAAATATATAGTTTGGAAGCCTCTAAGTAGTGCATGCCTTGAATATTCGCACTCGAGTAGACCGAAGACGACAATGACTAATTCACAGGTAGGTACCTACTTCATTTTATTTTTTATTTGCACTAACATTAATTTAAGTATTTAGTTATAAATAACGTTATTTTATGTTTAATAAAACAGTATTTTTGCTCTATATTTTCAAACAACATAATAAGTTACAAAATACGAATGAATTCTTTGTAACTGAAACAAAGTATTACAATGTTAAAAGTAGAGCACGTAAATTAACACAAGGCGTAATTTCCATTACGTAAATGGTAATTAAATCCAATTCTCTTAGTTCTCCTCATAGACGTCTTTATTATTCAGAGTTTGAACCTTTTCTTGGGTCATATTTCAATTAACTTTGTATTTTATTAACGTCCTTAATTAACCAACTAAAAAGTAACCAAACGAACTGTATAACGATAATTATTCAGTCTTAAATAAATGTAGTTTAAATACTTATGAAATACAAAGTAAGATTCAAAATTAAAGTAAACTTTCTATTGAATAACCATTATGTATTTTATTGCCATTTAGTTAAGTGGTAGCCGGTTCATTAATTATTTATTATGTATAATATGTACGCGCTTCTTATGTTTATTATTTATTCATAAAGTTTTTTTGTATCAATGCTGGAGAAACTTGAGATAAAGTGAAATTATTATGATCATGATTTGTCACGCTTATCGCAGTTATTTTGGCTTTTAGTAAAAGCCGCGTTACGTTTTAAACTGTTAAAAATACACGCGAATTGAAAGTATGTAACAAAATTCTGGCATACATTACAACTTTATAAGGAACGTGTGTTTTAACTTTTAATGATAAACAGTCGAAGTTATTTGCTTAATTATCTTTTCCGGTTTTACAAAATTACGGTTCTGTATTGGTTATTATTATTACGATTAAGTACGATTTCCGATCAATCCTTTACAAATAACGATGTGCATGTTTCAATGTAATATTTTTTGACTAAATGAAGTTATCATTTTAGTTTTTTTCTTTCAAGAATTAATAAGTGTAAATGTATTTCCATACAATAGCGTTGTAAAAACTAGATCGAATTATGCAGTGTTTATACATTTCGTTTTCAATAGAATTTGTGACCATTTGTTTTGGATTAGCAATTAATAAAATTCATATTTGTTCTGTTCCGTGCAATTATAAAAACATTCGCACTTCCAGAATAATAGTAAATAGCGTTCATTTTTATTGTATTTTATTTAGTATTGTTGTATTATAAAAATGCATTCTAATAATTTTATGGAACGTCTCAATATAATCACCATTTAATTTTGTTATTGTTACTTTTAGTAACTAATAAAATATTTAAAAACACCAATTAGAGATAACCTTTTGTTTTCGACTTTAATTGGCTTCCTAAAATAGTAAATCACGAATGTGTTATTCATTGCATAATCGATTTACAATCCTGTTCCGAGTCGTTAGGGTAAATGTGCGCAAAGATCTACTTTTAAAACGATCAATCAGTGAACCATCTAAATCGGTAATGTTACCGAAAAAGGCCAGTGCGTTTACATTTTATTTTACCGTTTCATTTCCGAGAAAGAACGTAGAATGTATGCAGGGGCAAATCTTAAATAGACTTCTTGTAACTCAGGATGTAGAAAATAAAGTTAGATCTTTTATATCGGTATAAAAAGTTTCAAATAAACCGTAAATTACTGATATTCAAAGAAATTTTGTATATTTTTTTTAATAACGAGTAAGACTGCTATTCGAAGAATCCTTGTTGATGTTAAAAATCTTTCAGGTATGGTTCCGAGGAGTGAGAAGCTCCAAATTCCGCCATGTTTACGGGGTGTCGTTCAAAAGGGAGCGTTGCTATGACAACATAAAGATCACCAGGAATGCGCACGACTCCAACTTTTGCGCGGTGAACCCCAAGTTTGTGGCGATCGTCACAGAGGTCGCTGGCGGAGGTGCCTTCCTAGTGCTGCCTTTGGATCACGTAAGTTTATTTTGGTACTAGAAGAAAGCTTCCCACATTAAAAGATGATTTTCTTGAAAAGTCGTGCCTCAAGTAAGAGCTCTTTCCCACCGAGACATCCAGTTTATTGCAGGATCCCGTGTTATAATATTAACATTCACACAAACATCCCGTTTGCAGTGTCCCGCAAAACTGGATAGCCGTGGGAAAGGACCCTCTTAAACCCATGATTTTTCGCTTGGCGACTACTACTTACCACTAAGCTACAGAAATATTGGTTATTCTGTCGACATCGAGTTTATTTCTCGCTATGTCCCAGAGCACAATCTGATTCCCTGGGTGATTTCTTCAGTGTGGCCCTTAACAGACCCATGATTGTTGCAAATATTACACTGTATATCAAGATAACCCGTTGTAATCGAAAATAATCAAATAGCATAATTATATTACGAGCGATTCCGTAATTCAATTACTTTGCAACATATTACTTATTTGTTTATCGAATCATTAAAAACTATCACCGTAATCAATTAGATAAGACAATAATATTGATTCGTTGATACCAATGATATTAAAGAACTATAGATATGTTACGTTCATAGAAATTACGATTTGAATCCGTGCCGAGCTATTCCAAATTGCACACATTGACAAATGTAACTGATAAGTGAAACAAAAGATACGAAATAGCACGCAAATGAAAGAGATAGCTATAGTTTTAACGATTCTGCACTAACTAATCTATGTCCGCAGCGCACGCATCCTTATCGCTCTAACGTCAAAACAAGATCGCTTTCTCTTTCTTAACTTGAACATGGCGCATGGCGTCTTGATTGTTTGCATAAATAATTGAAAATATAAATACTAAATAATTTTGCATAATCACATGTGGTAAGAGATCCCTTGTATTTTGTTTACTTTAGAGTCATAATTGGTACACTTTCGAAACACACACGATGGCATTTTTTATTTATTTTGGTAAGAACAGGAACTTACGGTGTGGTACGCACGCGATTGCGCACGACGCAGGCCACACGAAGACTAAACACAAGACGTCCCAATTGGGACGTATTTGAGTATTCACAGCGCGAGCGCTTATAACATATCTGCTTTTGTTTTTATATAATATCATTGGTTGATACCAAAATTGTTCAACCTGTTGCCGTCATTTAGGAGAGATGATGAGAATCCATCGAGAAATTATAACTAATTAAAACATGATCGACAACTTTTTTTTCCGATTAAAAACTTATTTCCGGACTTTCATTGTATTATTAATAACTAAATTATATGCCGCACACTGTGGAAAAGATTTCTCGGCTGCAAAAACATTCAATCAACGAAAAGTGTTTTTCTTTCGTCACACAGCGATGAATCATTTCATAAGACAATTGTCTTATCGATCACAATTAAGCGATGTATGCCAAGATTAAGTGATTTTCTCATAGATCCAATCTTTTCTCTCTTTCATCTTTACGCGGTATTGAATTGTATTTGTTGCTTTGTTTTAAAATATCAGTATTCAGTAGTCGAGATTAAACAATAAAGAATTGAATAAAAAAATCCTTAGTGATGATGTTAGATTTGACGTTTAAAAAGACGTATCAATATTCGTCGTCTTGTTTGGGAAAAAATCGACTTGATGTAAGTAAATAACTCATTGATTGATATCGAATTGGTTAATGATTTGATGAAAAAGATGATTTGTTCTTTAGAAGATAATACTTTAGTTTTTGTATTAAATTTTGAGGTGCACAGGAGGATTTTCGTCAATGAAATGCAGTTAGGGAATTTGCCATACGTATGGACTTATATCATTATTAAATGGATACTTAATAATACTTATACATAAATATTTTTATGTGAGACTGGATGACATTCTATGTACCTACTTAGTTAAATTACTGTCGTATTGTGATCTCTCATCTAGATGCACTGCATGCATCCACACCTTCTCTAAAGATATATTCAATGACCTTCGCACGTATGACATTATTCATCATTCATTCCCCGCCGCATAATGTAATATTCCATACCGTTTTCACACTTATTGTTCACTATGAATGCTTCACTTAATTAATTATGAGCCCAAACACGAAGTGCGATATAATCGAGACGGCCGCAATGGGCGTGAGAAATCGAATCGAAATAGTATCGAATAGGCGCATTGCTCGCTGAACCAATTGCACCAGCTAAGTGGTTATTATAGTTGGTAAAGATTAACACATATCTGATATTTAATTGTGAAACGTTTACGAGGTAGTACGCGGGTAACTGTCAGGTGTAATTACAACAAAACTGCTTTATCTCGTTGTATTGTCACGGAAATCTCGGCAAATGCAATAGTTGAATGTACAGCATCGCTAAAGATGTAACAGTCAATTAATGTAATTATTAATATTAGGTTTGAATAACGCGTGACTGCACACTGTTACGTCGTTTTATGAATAAAAGCGTTATGATCTTCAAAATTAATTATAATTACCATCTTTCAAAATAAAAGTTAAGCATGTAAATTAATTATGTTGTATTAATTTACTTTGGACAAGATAAGATAATGCCAAAATCTAGCTTTTGTCACAAAAATAAACTATAGGGCAGTAAAATAGGGCATGAAAATTTGTATTCCAAGCTGGTCTCATGTTAGGGCTATGAACTATTTTGTATGCTTTTGGTAATAGTGTTTGATCAAGCGACGCCCGTGCGATCATGTAACAAACCGAACTCTACACGAACGAAACCAAAATACTGGCATAGTATTTATTCTTGCAATACTGGCACGTAAAAAATGATTTTTAAAAGTTGGTAATTGCAAAATAAACATCAAAAGAACTATGTTCTTCTGATTAATTTCGTTGTGGGTCCAATGACAGTTTAACTTTCCACCGGGACCAATTTGAGGCACCGGGAAAGCTGTAGATCCTGGTTACACAGGAGTTGCAACGGTGGGAATAGTTATTGCAAAACATAATATACTTTTTAATAGTATAAAGAGATAAATAATCAAACTTTTTGTTTCAGACCGGTCGACTAGACTTCAACGCAAGCCGGGTGACAGGTCACAAGGGCCCAGTGCTGGACATCAAATGGAACCCATTCAACGACAACATCATCGCGTCATGTTCCGATGACTGCACGGTAATGATTGTTATAATTAGGTACAATGCACATCAAAGTATAAGTACAGACGACGGCACGTCAAGATAACCATTGCGGGTTCTTGTGCAGTTGTAATAGTGGTGAGTTTGCAACAAAAATGGTAACGTAATGTGGTAATGTGCTGTCGTGTGTACATTGTTGTAGCAAAATAGGTACTATTGCAACTACATAAAATACCTGTGTTTACTTGATGTGGTCTATACATAGGATTGGTTATTTGAGGGCAATGTCCAATGATACAAAATATTCTCATTATACTACATTAGGCATTATCTTAAATCTATTTCCTGTAATTACTTGTGTCGTTTTGTGCTGTGTGGTTCCGCTAGAATATAATGGGACCACTTCAACTCCCCCGTGGCAAAAACTATAGGACAAATAAGTATGCGAAGCAAACATCAAGTCTACCTAAGTGCCAAACCGCCTGATAGCCGTATGCGGAATGTAGGTCAAATCTTCCATTTACCTCTGATTTATTAGAGGTTCCTTGTCCTGCAGTGAAGAAGGTATCAAATATTGCACCCTAACATAACTTGGGTACCTATTATTTGTAAAATTACGTTTGTCCCACTGATGTAAAATTCTACTGAGCCCGCAATATACGCCTTATATGCGACAGTACTATGTATTAGTCTAGATTGCAATAATCAATATTTGATAACAGCACGGAACTTCGCTCACGCTAATACAAAGTGTGGCTCACGCTTGCTTTTCCAATTTATTAGTTTTTGTTCGACGCGCAGTTTGCTCAAGGAAATTACTGCCCATTACTCGGGGAAGTTCCGTTTGACCAATTTGTCGGTTTTCATATTGATATGAAAGTTTGCACGTTGATCTCGTTGAGTCAATAATCTCCTATAATTGCTATGCGTGTTGCTATGTCCGGATTTCGTTATCATATCGCATCGTATGGTTTCCGCATTTACACCGCACACGTGACTATAGCGCGACGCGAGAGCGACGAGACTTTTCTAAACAAATTGATAGCTATAAGTTTGTGCAAAAAAGCCGGCAATTGACAAATTGTTTGGAAACTTTAGGCCATGCTGACGTCGCGTCGATTTTACGTCGCGTTTGTTTCGCAAGGTTACACGATAGAAGATCATGCTCTTATTCAACAGTTTTATTGTCTAAAGTAGATCCATTACCACTGTCCTTATTGACATTCAATTCTTCATACAGAAATAATAGAACCAATTTAAACATCATTGTTTTTTTGTATGAAGTGGAAATGTTTTTGTTTTTGCCGTTGCTTGCGTAAACCACTCGTGTTGATAACATCAAGATGATTGTAGTTACGTCGAAATGTGTAATTACAAGACGAAACGTTACACTTAACACTTTAACATCGTTTTACCTAACAGATGGGTAATGATGACTTTTCTATTCTGTAAGCAATATTTATTATTGCTACTTACGTTCTGTGCAAGTTAATGCAAACGATAAAAGTATTAGATTAATTTGAACCTTGTTTTATCTTTTCAATTTTTACTTTGCAACAATTTAGCTACCAGATAAAAGATTAAAGCTAAGAGTAGGCGCACACCGTTGATTTTTAGTTGGCCGATAGTTGTGCCCGATTTTAATTTGTATGAAGAATCGGCCAAATCGAATCGGCGTAGTGTGCGCACTCCCATACATGCCCTTACTGATCAACTGCCCGACTAAACTATCGGCCGACGAAAAATCAACGGTGTGCGCCTACTCTAAATCTTATTGTTTAAAAGTGTTACATTTGATTTGGATGATACAGCACTTCATTTATTATTAACCGTTACGCATCAGTAATTAGAATAAATAAAAAAATTGCAATTATTTTATTAAATAGAGTAATAAATAACTTATATTTAATTAAATTGTTTATTTCAGGTGAAGCTATGGCATATCCCAGATGGTGGTCTATCTATGCACCTAACAGACTGGCTGGTGGAATTACAAGGCCACAAACGCCGTGTAGCCTACATAGAATGGCACCCCATCGCTGAAAATATCCTGTTCAGTGCAGGCTTCGACTATTTGGTAAGAATAGGCTAGTTTCCTAAAAAAAACTTTTAGGCTGAGTTGCACCACTTAACTTTGACGATAACCGGTGTTTTTTGTATGGAGTTTGACAGATTTTTGACGTTTGTTAAAGTTAAAGTACCCAGCCTTAGTCCGTTAATTACATGTCAAAAAATATTGGACACGTATATTTTTATTTGTCAATTAAAAAAGTAATTACGAAGTTATGATGCTTTGAAGCTCCGCGTGACGTCTCCGATTGAACTTATCTTTTTTTCAATAATTTTCATTAGTTTGAAAAAGTGAGAAATACGTGTTGAATATTTTTTATAAGTTAACCGACGGACTAATTCAAATACATTTTATTTTTAACCAGGAAACATCTCTTTTGAACTAAACAAACTCATTAAGAAGCAACAAAATACTTCTCAATTGAACACTCATGTTTTAATATCATTACATAGCCATAATACTCTGTATAGTTGTAACAGTTAACACGTTACAGCTTATACATTTATGTGTCTTTGGAATAGCATCGTTCGTGACTGATATATATTTCTAAGACACGCGAATCCAATGGTAATGATTATGATATCTTTTCGGTCGCTCCAATCGCGTGGCGATACGTTATTAATTGTTATCTTAACAATTTCATTTGCATATAAAATGCCACTATGATAATCTGGACCGTTACTTTATTGCAATCAAAAATGAGACCAAAATACCGTAACAAAAACGGTGCATTCGACAACAATATTGAATTTGATAGTATTATTGGACATGAACAGTTATCATAATGTTCCAGGTGTAGGTAATTTGATCACTAATTTTGTTGTTTCGTTTCAGCCAAATGACGTCCACTGCTGGACAAAGGCCTCCCCCAAGGTTTTCCACAATGAACGGTTGTTGTTTGTTGTTTACACCTAATAATTTCAGTTTTTTTTTTCTGAAAAAAAAACCACTAGTTATTTTTCTTTTGTTTTGCATTAACTATAAAATAATAATTAATTAATTAATTTCGTGAAGAAATGATGTCATAGGTTCTTATTGTGGCTATGTCATAATGTTGTTTGAAAAAATAAATATCCATTTGGTACGTGTGTTACAGATAACATAACATGTAGCGTCAAAAACACAATCCCTAAAGTTACAAGTGTGTATACCTAGCTTACTTTACAACAACAAAAATACTATTTTTGTTCAACAGTAGGTACTCGTAACTTAACTTTTTTCACTTTCTTGCCCTGCATCTAAACCATTTTTTTTGTTCCAGATTTTCGTCTGGGACGTAGGCAAAGGGGAGGCCATCCGCGTCATAGACTGCCATACTGACGTCATCTACTGCATGTCGTTCAACCGCGATGGTTCCCTGCTAGCTACCACCAGTAAGGACAAGAAACTGCGCATTATCGAACCGAGGAGAGGCATAGTTCTGTCTGTAAGTATCTATAAGTATTAATAAATTGGTACAAAAACTTTTGGGTAACAGTAATAACAAACTAAAATATTGCAAGGAGCAAATCATGACCAAACATTTGCTGTCTACTGTTGTTAACTTCGATCAATCAATAATAATCAATACCAACTAGATATTCAGGTCAGCGCAAAAATTACATCTCGGGAAATAACGAAAGTGATTTCTTATTTAATTAACGTCAACTCACAGTTAGCGGGGGGTAATACATAGGAATTTTAAAGACTATAAAATATTAAATTAAATTGATACCAGAACGCAAAAATTACGTCTCGGGAGTGAATCAAGAAGCTAATTGCTTCTTGATTCACTCTTCAGCAATTACTTTTTCATCCATTCTTTATGGAGTCAAGAGGCCTCGAAAACCCCCCAAAAAAATCTTTTTTACTTGATGGGTTATACCATGCCAATCACTTTATTTAACATACTACTATAATATCATTTACTTCTATTATTTTCTAGGAAGGCATCTGCCACCAAGGCACCAAAGCGTCCAAGTGCACTTTCCTAGGCAGCAGCGGCAAAGTCTTGACCACAGGCTTCTCGCGCTACAGCGACCGGCAGTACGCCGTGTGGGAGCAGCACTCGCTCGACAAGCCGCTCGTCTGCGAGACCATAGACAGCTCCTCCGGCGTCGTGTTCCCGTACTTCGACTACGACACCAACATGGTGAGTAGTGCATCTAAAGCCTGGTCCGTGAGCACGTAGAATTTTGTCCAATGACCCCAAGCAACCCATCCTTATCGCTCGCGCGTAATTATATTGCTGTCGCGACTGTGCGACACGCGCCCGCAGTGAGTGTGCGAGCGCGACAGCAACATTCTACGTGCTCACGGACCAGGCTTAACAAGTAGTTCAAAGGCTCGCTCGCTCGCTACAAAACGAAGTTAATTACCTTGCGTTGAACGTCCAATTATCTAGACACGTTCTTTGCGAAACCATAGGTCCTCGTCCCCATCCCTATCGTGTTTCCGTACTTTGACTATGACAACAAGATGGTGGGTAGCAAGTTCTACAAGTAATCTAAAGAGCCAGATTTCTCTCTCTCTCTCTTTTTAATTATATCGTGTTGAACAAATTAGCTAGAAAAGCCGTTCATGAAATTATAAACAACTCCTTTGACTAAACAAAACTCCTTTGGCTTTGACTTCGACTAAACAAAATAAATAACATTAAACTACAGGTGCTGTGTAAAATATTCAACAGTTTAATTAAAAAGAAAGAAAAAAAAACATTTATTTGGTATCAAAAAAATTGAACAATAAGTACGATCAAATTAAACGTTTTTCTTGTTATTAAACTAAATGAGCAGCGTACAAGCTTAGTTAGGGATTAGAGGCGCTGTATAAAATGTCTAAAGAATTACATCAACTGAGTCTTAACTATTTTTTTCCAGGTCTACCTTGCAGGCAAGGGTGACGGGAACATTAGGTACTACGAAGTTGTCGAAGAACCGCCATACGTTCATTTTCTCAATCAGTTCCTGTCAGGAAATCCACAGGTAATTTTATAATTATTTTATTCTATGTTTGAGCAGAACTTCAAATAATCTGTACCACTGCAGACACCCTTTAGTCAGTTCTTAATTAGTAAATAAATAATTGTATTACACAATTTACACAAATTAATAATAGCTCCGTGAACCCCTCGTGGTTAGCTAAATATTCTCGTTACGAGTGGGTTCGTCGAACGGCGTCGGTTTTCGATCCCGCGTGCTTCGGCCACACCGACACTTCACCGTTCGGCTATTGTCGTTTTAAACTTAAAGTATTTGTCACACTCGCGTTGCGGTCTGCGGTCTGTGTTCGGGTCAAATTCAGAACGTAGCCCGCACCTGTCAGTTTGCATTCTTTGCTCGTACCCGCACTGTCAAAGCATCCGTACTAGAAACCGAGAATGTTGTTCATACATGATGGCAGCCTGCGTTCACTTGGACCAGAGGGCCTAGTGTGAGTTTACATCAAACTAGAGAGCGCGTCAAAAAATGACATTAAATGTATGACGGATTGTACAGCGCTCCTAGCGGGAAACGTTCAAAACTAAAATTTTCATACATTTTTTAGTGAGCGCGTTTGATTTAAACTCACACTCAGCCCACTGACCTCAGATCGCATCCAATGTGGCAAATCCATAATTATTTTTTTTAAGTATGTGTATGTTAATAAAATTTTATCTTAACATCTCTTATTATTCCAGCGCGGGCTGGGCTTCATGCCCAAGCGTGGGCTGAATACTAGCGCGTGCGAGGTGTTCCGCTTTTACAAGCTGCACACGTCGCGTGGTCTCTGCGAGCCCATCTCCATGATCGTGCCGCGCAAGTCCGATTGCTTCCAGGTGAGTTATAATATGTATATAGCATAATTATTTTACATAGCATTCAATTATACTTTACTTCATTAGGACCTAAGTTAAAACTCGCGCGTGACTGTATCGGAAAATAGTATCAGAAGCCGTGTGGCCGGTTTCCACCCGCGGGACGGGGCACGAGCGTGCATTTCCTTGCCTTTATAGGCGGACGCACATGGCAGGTGCCACCCAACTAGCACATTAGTGGAAATAGCAGCCTATTTTGCAACTTTTACCTGTACAGTAGCGCTTTAGGGGTTCATATAGAAGTTTTAGGTTCTATTATTGCATCCGTAGCAGCTCATAGCTGTAAATATCACTAGAGGTAGCAGAAACTGAACCAAATGCCACTATAGGCTTTATAAGAGTTCATTTTACAACCCATTTGCAGTCTATAGCTTTAAAAGACAGTTAAAAATATATGTTAAAGCTTAAAGCTGCTAAAAAGCTTTTATTGTCGCTGCTGTACGCTTCAGAACTGCATAAGAGAGTTAAAAATATTATGTTAAAGCCTACAGCTGCTGAAAAGCTTCTATGGTCGCTGCTGTACGCTTCAGAACTGCATAAGAGAGTTAAAAATATTATGTTAAAGCCTACAGCTGCTAAAAAGCTTCTATTGTGGCTGCTGTACGCTTCAGAACTGCATAAGAGAGTTTAAGCTAACGCCCTTATGGTGTAAGTTCAAACCTGACTAAACTACGGCCAACGAGAAGCGATACCAAATATAATATAAACAAACCCAATGTCATGGGTGAACCCGTCTGACTTTGACATATTTTGGCGGGAGAACGAGACATTACGACAAATACATACACAAGATGGAGACACAGAATATATCGTCAACTCGACAGTCGTATCGACCTTTTGTGTCGCTGCTAGTTGGCCGTACTTTACACGTCATAGCAGCATGCGACGTTTTGTACCCATTCCTATGTAGGTAGGTCCAACTTCTAGAAAAAGCTCAATCGTCGAATCAAACTCGGCTGGACAGCGTTTGTTAAGCTTTGCGACATCTTGACGTCCAAGATACTACAGTGTCTCAAAAGTGTGTGTTACCAGCGAATACATAGGATGTGATCATATTCATAAAAAGGCTCAAACTTCCCTATTTACATACATGTCTAACAAGTGAAAATTGCGGCTCATGCGGCCCGCTTATGAGCAAAAGAAGTATCCATCTCGGGCGACACATCGCACCCGGATGAGATAGCAGATATCACGCTCCAAAGAATCTGGAAATTATAGACTCAACGGGACTAGCAGTGAACTCTAAACACAAGGGCTGCCACAATAGATCAAACCTGGTCGAGCTGGCGCAAATGAAGGCCTATAAACCAATAATAATAATAATAACTCGTGAAAATGCCTAATAATGAACAAAAGACAATGCCGGAAATTGGCGTCTTTTTTTTTCGTGCGGCCATCGACCAAACCATATTTTTTGGTTACAAAATGGTGTAATAAACCAAACTTACTATGACATGTATACCTCTAAACTCAGTCTGAACTGAGTTACGAGCATTAGAAGTTTGATGATTTTGCATACTAGATTTGGTTTTTGCGTGCAATATTTGTAAGAAAATGCAACAAAATAGTGACGTCTTTTTTATTGCGCTGATTCTGCTCCACACTGATGTCTGGAGCCTATAATGGATGGTATTGTTTGTTTACACATACAATGTCACTATTTTGTTACAATTTCTTACAAAACTTGCGCGCAGAAAGCAAATCTAGTATGTAAAATCATCAAACTTCTAATACTCGTAACTCAGTTCAGACTGAGTTTAGAGGTATATATTTCATAGTAACTTTGGTTTATTACACTATTTTGTAATAAAAAAATAAGGTTTGGTCGATGGCCGCGCGAAAAAAAAAAAGACGCCACCTTCTATACAAAATTTTGGCATTGCCATTTCAGGAGGACTTATACCCCGACACGGCGGCGCCGCTGCCCGCGCTGTCGGCGCGCGACTGGCTGAACGGCATGAACGCGCAGCCGCTGCTTATCAGCATGAGGACGGGCAAGTGTCTCTCTCAATATCTTTTAACTAATAAAATTAGCTAGATTTGTAAGCTATAGCCCGACCAGGAACATAAAAACCCTCGCCATGTTGCGGAAAACTAATGGTACTAATTTCTTTTAATGGCAACAGTAACTGAAAACTTCAATGACATGTCACCTTGCACGTCAGTCTATTGCTGTCAAAGTGTAAACAAACTTTATTTTAAATGTGCGCAATTGATTTTGTGAATTAAATTGCTAAAATCTTTTTATAGTCGTGAAAGAAAAGTGGTTCACAATGTGTTAAAGTATTTGTCGAAGAGAAATACTAAGGGTTCGGACAATATTTTCATTGATTAATGTTTCCAACAAAGGTTGTCAAATTGACTGACATGTTTATCGTATAGTACAGTCCACTATGAAAATTAGCTGTGGTTTGTTTCAACTACCTATTTTAAAGTTTTTTGTCACTTTCTAAGTGTTGAATTTTATGGAATTGGGAAAGAAGTACCGAGTTTGAAGCGTTCATGAGCAGACATTGCATTAGATTATTCAAGTACTGAATTTGATTATAGATGAATAATAAAATAAATCCTACTAGGTCGATTCATGGTTTCATTTAATTTATTTAAACCAGGTTACCTATAATAATATTTTTTCGTTAATTTATGAAAATATCAAATTAGCCCGTAATCCTGAATCCTGATACATAAAGTTAGCCTATTAATTTAACACAGGTACGACTGTACTCAGTGTTGCACTATCAAATGCAATTGACGCGCCTCTATGCCAGGGTTTTTATGTTCCTGCCCCCCTAGACAAAACGCACTTTTTGATCGAATCGATAATCGAATCCGTCAAAACTCCATACAAAAAAGGGGCTTTTCGACCACTTTTCGACTGGTTTGCGATTATAATTTGCACTTTGTCTAGACCCACTGGTCAGGCTATAAATAAGCTAATACAAATTTTGTTGTCATCGCAACCTGTGTGTATACTCACATTATATGTTCACGTAATCATGCGTTGACTTATTCCTTTCGGTTAATATTGAGGACACCACCACTCAAGTCATACTTTTTATGAGCTGGCAGAATACTAGACTAAGAGCTGGTGAACGCCAGACCTACGTCAATTTATAAAAGCTGAAAGTTTGTCAGCGTATGCTCCCAATATAGGATATAATGTTGGTGAATTATGAAGTTTGGGTCGTGGTGGCTTTGGGAGCTACCCTAAAAAAACTGTCTGGCAAGGAGTTGGAACTGTCAAAACTGTCTGGCTGTTGGGGAAAATACTTCTAATTATTGCCCAAATATTATACACTTTCCGCCCGCGGCTTCGCCCGCGTGGAATTTTGTCTGTCACAGAAAAACTTTATCGCGCGCGTCCCTGATTCAAAAACCGGGATAAAAACTATCCTATGTTCTTTCCCGGGACTCAAACTATCTCTATGCCAAATTTCATCAAAATCGGTTGCGAGGTTTAAGCGGGAAAGCGTAACTAACAGACAGACAGACAGACAGACAGACAGACAGACAGACAGACAGAGTTACTTTCGCATTTATAATATTAGTTGGGATAAAAATCAGATTTTACAGTATAACGTAAGTCTTACTTTTACGGTGGCTTTTTCTGTATATTCAATAGACTGTAATTCTACTAACGTTATACCATTAAATCTGATTTTTATGTATAATATTTGGACAATAATTACAAGTATTTTCCCCAACAGCCAGACAGTTTTGACAGTTCCAACTCCTTGCCAGACAGTTTTTTTAGGGTAGCTCCCAAAGCCACCACGACCCAAACTTCATAATTCACCAACATTATATCCTATATTGGGAGCATACGCTGACAAACTTTCAGCTTTTATAAAATGACGTAAGTCTGGCGTTCACTAGCTCTTAGTCTATACATTTTTGTACCTATGTCTATGGCGTGGCTATGGCAGAGACGAGTTATTATGACGTCAATAATTCACGAACACAATTGATTAACTATTTAATAATTTCAAAGTTACGAAATTGGGACTATTCCCACCTCTCGTTCCCACCGCTTGAAAAAACCAAACCAATGAAGGTCAAGTTCGAAGAGAGTTCGAAGTTAAGGTTTGACTTTCCTCCATTGTTACGAAATATCGATTTTTATAGCAAATTAATAACTTTTGGATTTATTATAAATATGTGTAACAACTTTTCATTCCAGGTGTAACAATAACGACCCACAAGCCGCGCACGAACAACAAAGACACGCCGGCTCTACAACCACAAGACGCGAATAATCGCAAGAAGTTCGCGTTTTTGTCGCGAGAGACCACGCCCGACTACCGTCCGCTCGCCACGTGGCAGCCCGCCGCGCCCGACGACACGCAGGTCAGTGACCCCAGCGTAATAAGTAAAGCCTGAGCCCCGATTACGGTAACTTTTAACGTTTCCAATCCAGACGCGTTTCTGATTCTGCGATACGATTGGTCAAAACAGCTGACGTACGCTGTTGAACGACCAATCGTATCGCAGAATCGAGAAGCGTGTCTGGATTGGAGACGTTAAAAATTACCGTAATCGGGGCTCTGGTCCGTGAGCACGTAGAATCCCGTCCAATGACCCCAAGCTGCCCATCCTTGTCGCTCGCACGTAATTATGTTGCTGTCGCGCTCGCACACTCACTGCGGGCGCGCGTTGCACAGTCGCGACAGCAATATAATTACGCGCGAGCGATAAGGATGGGTAGCTTGGGGTCATTGGACGGGATTGTACGTGCTCACGGACCAGGCTTTAACCATCCCACCGCGCCCGATGATGCCCAGGTCAATGACCCAAAGCGCGATCGAGCTTCCACCATCATCAGCAGCTCATTTAGTCTCCACTGCTGAAACATTTGTTAGTATCCTCTGTAGGAACATTACCCTCTCCAATAGAGCAAATGGAGTTAATCTAAACCCTCCGCACTCGCCTCCTGACAACCGGATGACACCCATGTCAGTGACCCCAGTACCGTCCACAGCCGCAATAATTATCATCAGGGTCGTTTACAACGTCAAGACGCGAACAATCGCAAGAAATTCGCGTTTTTGTCGCGAGAGACCACGCCCGACTACCGCCCGCTCGCTACGTGGCAGCCCGCCGCGCCCGACGACACGCAGGTCAGTGACCCCAGAACAACATAAAGCTGCTACATCTTATCATCATCAGGTCATTTACAAACAATAAAGGCACGCCAGCGTTACAGCCGCAAGACGCGAATAATCGCAGAACAGCTCAGAGCAGCAAGCAACAAGTTATCATGATCATTAGGTTACTTACGAACAACAAAGACACGCCGGCTCTACAACCGCAAGACGCGAACAATCGCAAGAAGAACCGCTCGCCACGTGGCAGCCCGCCGCGCCCGACGATACACAGGTCGGTGACAGTGACAACAAGTAATTATCATAATCAGGTCTCCACTGCAGAAGTACCTCTCTATCTTAAAAGAGGCATATGGCGTTGATCTACTCCCTGAGACTTGTCTAAAGAAGTCCTAATTTTCAACTGAATTGATGTCTCTCAGTTGCATCCACGGGAATTTTTTTATAATAAGATTAGTAGTACTTTTTTGAGACTGAGAATTTGTTTGATTAAGTTATACATTTTGCTCCGCGTTTAAAATATAAGATAAAGAGTTAAAAATAGGCTTATGCTAAGGGAAGGGGTACATTTGGGGATGGGGAGGTTTGGGAAATTCATCACTTAATATACTTATTTTATGATTAAACAAGAAGTTATCAACCAATAGGTTACCAAGTTAGAGATCATTGATCCATTGAAATGTGGAAAGGGTTCTGCAACAAATATGGTTGATTTACTGTCACTACTTTTTTTTTGTCGTCGAATGAATCCTACATAATTTTTAATATTATAGTTGTAGGTAGTACTAGTACTTATTATTATTCTGTGGTAGTACCTACTCAAGACCTATCCTCCACTGATCCGCACCGTGTGACTTATTCCAGACCACCGTAGTTGAGCTCCACAAAACTAATTTATTTTCTATTTTTTTCGCTCAGGTGACGGTGACCGAGAAGTCTGCGAAAACTAACGCGAACCAAACCACGAAGTTCCACCAGCTGCAGCGAATGTTCGGCAAGAGCGCCGGCGACGCCGAGCCCGTGCCGCTCTACAAGCAGATCAACCAGGGCGACGTCTTCAGCACCGAGCACGAGGTAACTATACTATCTATCACCTGCAGGTCTCCAGCTATCTCAAAGGAAGCCATTCTAAGTATACCATAAATAAAATCCTAATTAGTCATCAAACCTCTCACTCATTAATTTAGAGCCACTAGAACTTCATGACTATGAGTTGTTTTTTATGTGTAAGCTAAATTAATGACTGAGACGCTTGATGACTTTAATTATGCTTTTATTTATGGCATACTCAGAATTGCTCTAAGGTTAATGAGATTGCTGGTGACATGTTCATCTATCTGTCTATTCTCGTTTAAAGAATGACAGCTACCCTTTGCCTGCAAGGCAAAGGAAAGAGTGCTCTCGTTCCCTTTTTTCAACCGAAAGACTCACTGCTGGACAACGCCCTCCCCCAGGAATTTCCGCATCGAACGGTCCTGCGATGCTCGCATTCAGTACCTCTAGTACGAAAAACTTTCGAGTTCGTTTCGTTTGCGTATTCAAAGTGTCATCGAAAAATTTTGTATGAAAAATTAAACAGTGCCCCCTATATTATAGCCGCCCTAGGGGGCGCTGTTTAATTTTTCATACAAAATTTTTCGATGACACTTTGAATACGCAAACGTAACGAACTCGAAAGTTTTTCGTACTAGAGGTACAGGTACTTCCCACGACTTTCACCAGGGGGCGTAGTGTGAGTTTATATCAAATGTATTCGATATCGAGTGCGTAAAACAAATCTATGAAGATTTTAGTTCTTGAAAATATCCGCTACGAGCGCTATACAATCCGTCATATGTTTAATGTCTTTTTTTATCCAGTGGATATCGAATAAGTTTGATGTAAACTCACACCAAGCCCCCTGATGGTCGATCAAATGAATGAAGCAAAGACGGCGGCTGTCACAGAATAACCTAATAGCAGGCCTGTTCATCTCCGCGAGTTTACATCGAAAACAAAACACGCACGATGGCCCACCTACAGGATACTATTCGACAAGGCCTCACATACGAGCGAACATTGACTCACGCACGCGTATTCTTGTGTATGATGGAAGAAAATAAAGAAAATGGTGTACTAAATACTGTGCAGTATTTAACTGCCTAAATAATAATAAAAACACAGAATGTACTTTTTTAAGTTGCCTCAAAACACTGAGAGGTAAATAAGTAGTTAATATTATTCATGATAATTCATGCTAAATCTGTATTTCCTCCGCCATTTTCCGCAGTTTGGCACCTCACGTCACAGTGCCGATCACTGATGTTTGTCAACAAAATAGTGCTTAACTCTTGAGACAGGCTAAATTACACCATATTGTTAATGACATTTAGCATACAATTTTTTAAATACCTTCGCGAAGTAAAACTTCAGTACGTAGTACTTATTATTATTCTGTGCTTATAGTAGCAAGAGAAGTCATTCTGCACTCCACTTACACTCTACATGTAAATCAATCAAGACTACAGCTTAGCTCTGACCAGTTTAATCTATTGTCTAAAACCAGGTTGGCGCCATTGGCGACGAAGGTCCTGTTACTCGCCAGCAGTGCCAACTAAAAAACAAACACGGAAGCTCTCGTTGGCATATACTTAGCCAATATGGAAAGATAAGCTTCTTAATTATTACGACGTTATTATTTCGACAACTCAAATATAAACCATTTTACTTTTATTTTCCAGCTGCGCCTAGCATTCAACCGCCAAGGCGAAGAGTTGAGAATCGTGAAGCGACAACTCCAAAACAGCCAACAACGCGTGCGGGAACTAGAACAACACGTGGCCGCGTTGCAAGCGCTCATCCAGAGGGACGGCTCGTAAGCCCCGCCACGCCAATGTACCACGCCTCTATGTCTACATTCGTAAGGCGTATTATCGCTTGTACCTTGCGTGAGTCGTGCTCACTTGTAATTGAACCCGCCAATACAGCGCTTTATTCCGTTCGCGAAATTGAATCCTTGTCTCGGTTTTTCCTACCCTTATTATACCTCGGTTATTCCTTCATCGTCAAAGGGCCTACTATGCATGACGGTGTCCGTAATTTCAACTTCGACTCCTTCGAAATTACGGATATGTGATAAAAGTCGAATATAGCGTGCCAAAAAACATCGGCAGGGAGAAATGAACATAGTGTTTGCGTGTCGTGGAAAATTATTACTTTCTTGGTAAAAACTGGCAATACAAGTCAGTCAACCAGATGAAAAAATTCGATATAAAGAAAGGCAGTTAGCTGTCTCAGAATACATACTAGCCTGAGTTTTCTAAGCATCGAACCGAAGTCGTGCCACTCATGAACTTCGTAACTTTCCCGACACGACCAAACAACGTGCCACATACTTAGGTCTTCATAGATGACTGCTCTAACAGCGCCTAGATAAAGCTGTACTAGAGACGATAGAATCTCAATTGCTCATCTGTTATTCGGAAGGAAAATACGCCTTCGATGCTCTGTATTTCGGTGCGCAGTCACGCGCTGTCTTCGTAATCGCATTCTAGCGATATACTTTACTGTCTATTGTGTAGCCAGTTGTGATATGAGGGCAGAATGCGATGTTTATGTATCCGCATTTTCTCTTGCTCATGTTGTGATCGATCGGTAAGGTAAGAACTAGTTCGATGCTAGTGTAGCGTAACCCCGCATAGCATTGCCAAATACGTAGGGTCATTTCGCCTGTTCGCGTCCATCGCCCAATTCGCGTCCATTTTGCCGATTTCCTTTTAAAAATCCTCGAAAACAAGTCAACTAACACACCAATCAAACGAAAAGTCATTACCGCTAATACGTTAATGTATAAGAGGCACGCACACATAGACAAAAGTCCTGTGCGTCCAACCATTCCTGTTTAGAAAAATAGTTAGTCTCGGCTGTTCAACAAGGAAGCTCACACGCGCTGCATGGTTNTACTTAAACAAATGTTGAGAAGAATTATTTTTATTTTTTAAAGTGAGTTTTAAATGATGATAATGTTGATTTTTAATAATTAAGTTTATTGTTAAATAAAGAAATTGTTCAAATACAATCTTTCTTTAATAATTCTTAAAAATATCACCCCTATATTCCTTTTCTAAGCTGCTGGACGCTAAATGGTCCACGGGTGGACGCAATTTGGATTTTGTGGACGCAAACTGGGTATAACGCCTAATTCTGAAGTTTATCTATTTAAAAAGAAAACGCAAGATGTTTCTAATACAACTGAAAGTTAATCTTAAAATAGAATATATAATGAATACATTACACAAATTTGTCATAGAAATGAGTGCTGGGGCATTTTTATTATCGCCGTCAAACTTGCCAACTGCACTAAATGGACGCGAACAGGCGAAATGACCCTAGATGCTGATTGTTGCTAGCTTACACGACTTTATGCATTATTTGTCACAAAATTAAAATGCATTTAAAAATGCTTACTTATAATGAACTACTTTGATATAATCACTAGATGTACATAGTGTTCTACAAATACCTCTATTTATTACGTTCGAGGTACATTTTACAGTATTATAACGTTTAAATGGGAACAACAAATCATTCCAGGAATTCTATACAGCTTGAAAACAATAAGTTTAGGTTTTTAGTAGTCGAGGATTCTGAAATATGTAATACAAATTTGATTTCCGTGGCCTAAAAAGGACTGTAAAACTGAAACTAAATAAGGAAATAATTATGTGATTTATCCATGACTTTTGTCACAATTATTTTTATATAGGTATTTTCTAAGTTTGTGATTTTACTTTTTTTGACAAAAAAGCATGTGCAATGAATATCAGGGTTGTTATGGATTTTGTTGATGAATGTGTTTTTGTGATGTCCCAGTTGCTAGGAAGCACCTTTTATAATAAGCACATGAATATTATATTCTCAGTTTTATGATTTAGTTAGACATCTTGTTAGTGATTTTTTTATTAGTCTGATTTACATGTTTATGTAAAATGTTGTGTTACCTTTTTATGAATGTGTTTGCAGCTATGACATAATAATATCATATTACGTTAGTATTAAGTTTTGATTAGTGCCGGCATTTACTTTCCTATTTAGAATATAATCATAACATTGATAATGGATGAAGTGGGAAAATGTACAAAAAAGTTACCTGAACTTTTATGTACATAGTACTTAGAACTAAGATTTGTGAAGCTGGCATCTTATACATACAATAATACATCTTATAACAGGTGCTAAGGCCTTGTCATTAAATATTTAACGAACGTTAAGGCTTCATTGGTTTCTGAAGTGCGAAGGTATGTGTAGGTAAGCTTATTTTATTGTATAAAAATCATGTTGGTTTATCAACTGAACTCTAATACCCAATTTTGTATTATCAATAAATTGTCAATGGTATTTATGTTATTGAAAACTTATGACTTTATGATACAACACTGTTACGGTAGATTTAAAAAATAAGAACAAATGTTTTTACATTCCATATTAATTTGGTGTATTTAGCTTGATAAGCGAAATGAAAGTATTATTCATATGTATTGGCTAAATCAATACTTATAATTTGGCTAAAATGGTGTTAATATTTATTATGTATTTTTGTATCAAGCTTCTGTAGCACAAATTTTCAATAAATGTTTGAACATTGACATAGTTTTTCATTTCTTTATACAGGCTACTTAAAAAGTCATTAATATTTAACAATTATAAATAAAAAATTTAGAACAAAATGTAACAGTCAAGTCCAAGATTTGTTACAAAATTATGTAATCTCTACCTAGCTTAAATTTCCGTAATTATTTGATGCGCCTAATCTAGTTTATATCTAATATAGAAATGTAGAGAACTTCGAACTCTTCATATAGGTAAATAAAACGCCACACAACATTGTTATAAAACATTTTAATTCTCTTGGCAAAATTTTATAGCAAAAGAATCAATGTTATTACAGTTAAAAAGTTTTTACCTAGTCAGTCGTTTACAATCGGATTTTAAATTTACCTCCGGCGGTCGTTCTCTATCGGATTAATCGCTGACATTGTTTGTCTACCGTCAAAACATTAAAAACAACACGAGTTTAAAAATTTTCAAAAAATATAAAAGTCGGGTAGTAGAGAAATGCGTAAAACCGGTAGCGCCACGCGCTCTAAAGTTTAAATGTATAAAGATAGTAATAAAGTATTCGGGTATTATATGACACGTTCCAGACTCCCAGATTTATTATTAATTATTGCACTGGAAACATGAAAATTTGTTTCAAACATTGTGTGTTGTGACTGAAGGCACTTGAAGCAACTTGATATTCAATTACACTCATCAAAGGGGGTAAGTACCTACATTTTTAAAATTGTATAATTATTCCTACATGATGCTGCTTATAAATTGTATGTAAAAATATATAAAATTACGCATCTATACACACATTACACACACAAAAAGATAAAACGACTGTATTCTTACATGTTGGCTGCCCATAGTTGTTTGGCTCTACTACATCCCAATGCAGGATAAATTAAAAAAAATTTTGTACAGATGATATTTTAAAAATAGCTAGAATGTTGAAAGAATTAATACTATGATTAAATAAATACCTGTACTATACAATCTTACTTATTACATAAATTTAAATCAGTTGTAAAACTACACACTAAGGACGGCATTATTAGTCATGGAATGTACAATAATAAGAGGTACTACTTTGTCAATATTACTCTACATAAATCGCTTCAACTATGTACATACTTGTAAAATAAATCTGATATTACATTTAGTAAAATTAAAATTCATTCTTGTTACTTTGGAATATTCAGAGCAAATAATATTCACATGGCCAAAAATTTGCAAAGATATAAGGCCATACTTATGGCTGTCACAGGCGTGCCCATACTACTGGCTCCGTTGCACCCATCGGAGCCACAAGTGTAGATACATGTCCGGTATTCCAATTTATCGCCCACTTGCTGTACATAATTGCAGTAGTTACCCAAGTCTAAAGATGAACAGAATCTCTTTGTACTGATACCACCTAAAAGTTTAAAAACGAATTAATATTTCAATATATCATATTTTTTTGTCAAACCAACACCAAATACATTGTAACCAGACCAATAATAAAGCATAGTATTTTTATATCCTTTGTTGGTATCCTGATTGCAAAATATAATAAACATGCATTTTATACTTACCAGTAGAAATTAACATTTCAGTCCCATTGTGTTAGTGAGTGCTTGTGCTAGACTAAGCTTTGTGCTTTTCCATTGTCCAAACATGATGTGAAAGGATTAGTATATTCTAAATAAATAAAAAGTTTAAAATAAATAAAAATATATGTTAAAGAAACCAACTATAAATGAATTGCCAAATCTTAAAATCTCATTGATACTTATCTTTTCTAGAGTCTCCTCTATGACTAAAAGTAGTAGTTTTGACGTAATAGGTACTACTTGTTAAAACCCACCTAATTTTATCATTTTTAAACCTCGATCTTGGGGTTTAGTCACTTTATATCTAAAGTGAATAGCATTTTTTTTGTGAAACCCCTATTTACTAATCTGGCTAATTCATTACAATTTGGTTTCACATGTTAACCCTGTTAGTAAACACCTGTCTGTTTGATGCAGTACTGAGCGTTATAAACATGCCCACACGATGTTGGCTTCAAAATACCACCGTCCAGGTTCATCAGACCATCACCACATTCCATTGTCGCTGACGAATTACACTGGTAGCAATCTATCGCAATACCTAAATGAAATGTTAATAAAAGACTACAATATTGTTATGTTATGCAAAAATTCTTACTTAGCCTACATTATTCCCTTGATGCATGTTATCAACATTCACAGCCCCGTTCATAAATGATATTAATTATCTACGGTAAGTTAGTTATAAATAATGGAAACACATTAGTATTGTTATGCTCTGCTGCCTAACCTCTGCACCCATTATCTCACCTTCATATCTCCCTACATGTTTAATACAATACTGAGCGTTATGTATAGTGGCACAGTCTGTCGGGTCTAGATCAGTATCCCCCTCTAAGAATTCATTACAGTCAAAGGGATTATCAGAATCTGTCCCTGAACACTGATAACAGTTTATAGAGTTAACTAAAAGTAAAATAACATTAATTAAAACAATTGAAACTTGAATGTAAACGTTAAAAAAGAAACAACGCCCTAACGTACCTGTTTGTATTGTAACCGTTGATAGAACAAAGCATATAAAAGCAATATTCTGCATGTTCGCCATTCTTTTTTTATGGTTTTATTTAGTAAGTAAAATAATATTTCTTTTCTGTTACAAAATGCTCGAAATCTTTAGTTAATTTTGTACACAATCAAACACAACCTCAACCTCAAATGAACGAATGACAACTTATTTTTGACACTTCTTTGACTGGCTGGTTATGACAGTAGTGATGAGCCATTCAATCTGAAATGTCGATATGTGAATTTATTCGATTTTACTCATTATATCGGATAGAATGTTTATTGTTGTAGGTAGACTAAAAATTACTATACAAGCAAGATGCATGCATGATATTTGAGTGTTTTAGCGTTGTTTTGTTTCTTCTTCACATGTTAATCTATTGAATGAAAAGGTGATAGTGAACAAATCAATGTTTACATTATTGTTGTCGTCTATTCATTCAATATCAAGCTTTTTAACATCGAACATAGAACAATCGAATGATTGTTTGTGAAAACAATCAGTTACACACAGTGAAAATTAGTATTGCCAGATAAATAATCTACAAAAATTTTAGGGATTGTTGTTTGGGCTTATTAATCCCCATTATATGCTCCAATGAGGGCTATCGTTTTTATACTTAACAGTTGGAACCCCTGGCGATTGACAGAACCTTACTCTACAGTGGCGCCATCTTGATGAGTGCAAATGCGATAGTCCTCCTACCACTTTAGCGCTCACCAGTTGGTGCCACTGTCTTCGCTACTAGCAAGTGACAGGAACTTACTCTACAGTGGCGCTTAGGCCTCAGCCTCGAACTTAGCGGGCAGCGGGGCGGCGGCGGCGCACGGTGGTCTGAAAATGAAGCTCCCATACCATAGAAACTTAATGTCAGAAATTAATAAATAAAAATATGCATTGTGTTTAGTATACCTCCCTTTGTTTTACTAATATAGTATGAAGGGTATGAGTAGCTCCATGTGTGAGAAAAAAAATATTTTAATTTTTTTTGTATGGAAAAAAACACTTAAAGTCGATTTTTTTTAAACTGAATAGAACTGAAGGGCTGGTACTCACATGAGCTATTGCACCATACACGGCGATCAAAATGACATACAATTCTTGTGCCTTTGGGTGCCGCTTTGCATGTACCAAGCTTTGGAAATTTTGAATTTTCAGTCGGTGATTTTTCAAGTCTTTGATGTTATTTTATGAAGTTATTAATTGTTTTCAATACGAGAATAGTATGTAAATTAATACTCATATAACTAAGAATATACTAGGGATATTTTTGAATATTTTTTATTTTGAAAATATAAAAAAATAAAACGTTTAATCATTGAATGAAGTAACCAACCAGTTGGTAACTGACATTGTTAGTAGTTACTAACCTGCTAATGACTTTTAAAGAAAATAATAGAAATCAATATTGATTAAATAAACAACTTAAAAAATCGAACTGCCTAATAGGCCAGTAGAATTACATTTGAAATCGGAAATAATTCCTACAAAAGATTTTATTGTTTTAATGGCTTCATTTGTTACTCATTAAGACTATCCTAAATTTTCGACTTCGACCGAGTTGTGCTTAAGTGGTGGGGGCCCCCGAAAGGGGCNATATTAGTAAAACAAAGGGAGGTATAGTAAACACAATACATATTTTTATTTATTAATTTCTGACATTAAGTTTCTATGGTATGGGAGCTTCATTTTCAGACCACTGTGCGGCGGCGGCGCGGGAGCGGGGCGGGCAACGCAGACCCGTTCTCGAAACCAGCGGGCAGCTCGCGCGGGCGCTTTAGCGGCGAAGTGTTGTGTTCGGGGTTTGTATTGTCGAGATAATTATTTGTTTTTATTCGCAAACGAAATGTCTGAACAACGGCGACAATTTTATTTCGATTCAAATTTATTCCTAACGCTCGATTTATTGTGGGCAAAAGAAGGAGTGCGCTGCCCGCTCGTTGCCCGCTCCCTCGCCGCTGCCCGCTCGTTGCCCGCTCCGGCGCCGCTGCCGCGCCGCTGTTTTCGAGAACCGGTCTATTTGATTTCACGCATAAGATCCTGCCGCTGCCGCGCCGCCGCCGCTCCCGCCCCGCTGCCCGCTAAGTTCGAGGCTGAGGCCTTACTGGTGAGCGCTAAAACGATAGCCCTCATTGGCGTTAACGGAGATTAATGAACAAAAAGTTCACTAATCCCTCCGTTGACAGGGATTGTCAACGGGGATTAGTGGAAAGCCGTCGTTGGCTTGAAGAATGTGCACTTCGCAAAATACGCACTTTTCTTTACGTATTATAGACTAACGTTCCAGCTACCCATTTCCATTCTTTCTCTCGCTCTTATCAAATGGTGATTATTTGCGATAGAACGAGACAACATGACCGGAAAGGGGTAGCTAAAACTATGGCCGATAGTAGAAATTGTTCAGCCTTTGTTTTAAAAAGATCTTAATTTGCAAAGTGCGATTCTGCGTTAAACACAGAAATGGTGAATTAGGTATTTAAGTTTAGAAAAATAGGTAGGTTCTTTCGTTGATAGAAACAAGGACAGTATAAGGCTAATAAACATATAGCTTCCGCCCAACCTATTTATGGTATGCAGCACACTCATAAAACTTAGACGTCTTGGTTCAGCAAAATTAAAGAAGAGTTTGGTCTTTGAAAGAAAGGTTCTTCACGAAATTAAGTACCTACTATAAATACAGTAGTAGTAAAATATGTAGCAAATAATACACCGGCCTGATCATCACTTTCCATGAGGTGAGATGCTGACCAAGAGCTTCCTCATGTGGATATAAAAAATTACATCTTTAGGAATTTTTTTTTTTTAAATAAAGTTGATAAAGGGCATCAGAAATAATAGACATTTTTTATTTGATTGTTTTATTTTTGATTGTTTTGCATTTCGCAATATTTTATATAAAAAATATATAAGACATAAACCTGTACCTATTAGGTATTGCAACCTGAGCATTATTATAATCTTATATTCATCATACAAACTATGGACGTTTCATTGCAGTTAATCTTAACATAAAGCTCGCAAAATTATTCATACAACATATTTAGAACATGATACATTCACACCATTCAATACTTATTAACTAAATGTGTACAATTAATTAAATCACAATACGCATGAGCAGACCTTATAAAACTCATGTGAACTTAGTTTGTACAATATAACTTCTACAGTAAATGCATTAACTTAGTGTTTAGTCTAAGTCCTACAACTTATAGGCAGTTATAAGTCGCGATGTATATTATTTATTGTCGTTATATAAATCCTAACTCGATATAATTTTATAGAGGAAAATATTTAAAACTGGAATGTAACATCAAATTCTATAACTATCCAATGTATTAAAATATTTAATGTAGATATTGATAGGCATAGGTTTCAGTAATAAAATAGAATAGAAGTTAATAAAATATAGTATTTTGAATTTAGTATCTTTACATTAGTTGGCACTTATGTATTAGGAAGAAGGCGAATAGAATAAATATTTTAAGTAGGTAGATTTATTAGTAAAAATAAAGAAATTTTTGTAATACTTATAAAAAGATACTTGTTTGATATCACGAATTCGATGTGTCGTCGCATTTGATAAATTAAAATTAATAATCATAATCAATAGGTTTCTAAAAACTTTGTGGAATGAATGTACTTTTATATTTTCTAAGTACAATATTGACATCAATTTGTTACTTTAAGGCGGATTTATATCGAATTAATAAAAAAAAATAAAAACAATAATAATCGGATACTTCAAATGTAATTGTTTCTGCTGCATGAAGAATAAAATTGAAGATGTCATCGTAATAACGACTTTCTACAAAATTGTTTCAAAAAGTAAAACTGTAATAAAACCAGTTAAAAGTACTACCGGTGGTACATCTCGCTAAGTACGGCCCTATTCCTACGCGACGTCGCATTTTATTTTATTTTTTGACAATAGGAAAGTGCGTAGGCAAAGAGCTTGTATACCAACGGTGGTGCCGTATATTATCACGATTTAAAATTACATGTAGCCTATTGAAATACGAAAAGTAAAACGGTATAGGACGAAGTATTGTGGCCGTTGTGGGTCGACCGCATGGTCCTTAGGAATCTGAATTCCTCGTGGTTGACACTTGTGAGGTGTGTACAATAACAGCAAATCAACCTAATCCGTAAAAGTAGGTACTTTAAGTTCACAATTGAATAAATCTGACAGTGGTAGGTTGATGTGCAGTTACTGTACAACAACGTTGGATTTCTGATGTCACAGCCTGACCACCGCAAGCTTAAATCTTAGCAGAATTTTTTTCTTTCCTTCTTCTCATCGAACTATTACTCTCAAAGTGGTCAAGCGTGAGTGGCGTTTAGTTGTTGAGTTGCGGCCTCAGTGGCAGCGAGCCCTCAACCCAGAAGTTGGGGCGCTGCATCATGGTCTGCCATAGGGACACTTCTTTGCCCGTACTGTCCATCCAGTTCACGCTCGCGCCCATGTATGTGCCTGAAGACAAAACAAAATATTAGTAAAATTAATTAATAATACGATTTGACAAGTTTTAATTTAACCATTATGTTGCAGGACCGATATAAATGAGTATCCGAATAAAGACAGCGTCTCAGCGAATATGATATAGAACACTCGCGACGGGAGATCGTTTTGTATTGTGATAGACACTTGGACTACATCCGGTAATGGACTACCATTGACTTAGGTAGGTAAATGATGATGGTAAAAGCTACTATCTAATGATATATTTAGCCAGATTACTTCACTGGTGCTAAGCATGAGCCCATGAAGTCGAGGCGGTCGCGATCCCACAGACTACGCTTGAGCTACACGTTTTGAATAGTGGTGTCAAATGCCCTGTTGCTATTCTTCTGCGGACTGTATAGTTCTATACAGGATAAGTATATTACTCACCGGTGCCCAGCGAGAGCCTGATGGCGCCCATGAAGTCGTTAGAAGCGAGGCGGTCGCGGTCCCACAGGCTGAGTTCGAGCGCGCGATCGGCTAGCTCTGTCAGACGGAGGCCGCGATACGTGAAGGTCTGTTCTATTGCGGTCTGTACTGTTACTCACCGGTGCCAAGCGAGAGCCTGATGGCGCCCATGAAGTCGTTAGAAGCGAGGCGGTCGCGGTCCCACAGGCTGAGTTCGAGCGCGCGATCGGCTAGCTCTGTCAGACGCAGGCCGCAGTACATGACGGTGTGTTCTATTGCGGTCTGTACTTTTACTTACCAGAGCCAAGCGAGAGCCTGATGGCGCCCATGAAGTCGTTAGAAGCGAGGCGGTCGCGGTCCCACAGACTGAGTTCGAGCGCGCGATCGGCTAACTCTGTCAAACGCAGGCCGCGGTACGTAAAGGTGTGTTCCCATCGCGGGCTGAGCGTGCGTCGCGCTACGCCCGTCTTTTGTTTGGCCAGGCGACCACGCTCGGGGAGGAGATAGCTGGAAAGGAGAATATGAGGTTAGTATACCTACTCTTAATCGTAAAACGTAGACGCAAAAAGTAGCTGGTGAGGTGAGCAAGTAGTACATGGAAGCTTAGAAAGTTGAACAGCTCCTTCACTTATTTGACAGGATTTCGACACTAGCGTTGTTGTGATTAAAGATGATTAAAATGTCTGCAACAATAGCTGGCGTTGAAGACAAACGAAGTTAGAAATAAGGCGTCTATTACAAGCTTTTTTTTAAACTTCGTTTGTCCCAAAAAAACAATCTTGCTAGGAGCTCGTAGACATTTTGTGAAATGTTATAGACGTGTAAAGATGCTATGGGCAACTGCTTTTTGCAGCCCACTTCGGAATAGTACCTTTGGCACTAATCAGATTTCGTTATTTCCACATCACCTCCAAACACGACTCCTCTCTTCTCCAATTTGGTTGATTGTAATCGGTGTTACATTGATAACTTGTTGACTAATATCAGAGTAAATACAAATGAGTAGGTCATCTTCATAGACGCGCACGGGCGCAGTTTGTATGTGAGCGCGCCAACACACACACTGACAAAATTTAGCGTGGAGCCAGTCGTGGTTGCGCCGAATTCTATAAAGATGACCTACTCATTTGTATTTAACTAATATCAAATGGCAATGCCAGATTTTGTATGGAAGGTGGCGTCTTTTTTTTTTCGCGCGGCCATCGACCAAACTTGGTTTTTTGATTACAAAATAGTGTAATAAACCAAACCTACTATGGCATGTATACCTCTAAACTCAGTCTGAACTGAGTTACGAGCATTAGAAGTTTGATGATTTTCATACTAGATTTGCTTTTTGCGCGCAAGTTTTGTAAGAAATTGCAACAAAATATTGCGCTATTTTTTTATTGCGCTGATTCTGCAGCTTATTGATGTCTGGAGCCTTTAATGGATGGTATTGTTTGTTTACACATACAATGTCACTATTTTGTTGCAACTTCTTACAAAACTTGCGCGCAAAGAGCAAATCTAGTATGAAAATCATCAAACTTCTTATGCTCGTAACTCAGTTCAGACTGAGTTTAGAGGTATACATGTCATAGTAAGTTTGGTTTATTACACTATTTTGTAATCAAAAAACAAGGTTTGATCGATGGCCGCGCGAAGAAAAAAAGACGCCAATTTCCGGCATTGTCTTTTGGCGGTCCGCCCCGGGTGCCAAGCATCAGGGGGTGACACAAGTCGCGCAGATTAGTACTCACTGGCGCATCTGTATGGCAAATCTGCGGTCTATGTCATGATACGGGGGGGTGGGGGGTGCAATCGTCTTTCAATCTTCGAATCGGTAGGTAACCCCAAAATCCTGGGGGGGTGCCATAGGACTTAGCTCCCCGGGTGCCAACCCATGCTACGCCGCCACTGTGTATTTACTCTGCTAATATGAACATTACCTCTTGCAGAACACATCAGCCAGTCCCGAAGGTTTGGTAGCGGCCAGATGCTTGGCCTCTTTGACGAGGACGTGCAACGTGCCTTTACCGCGCGCCTCCGCCGCTTCGAACTTCAGCGCGATGATGAGGTCACCCCGCGTGCCGGACTGCTCGTCAAATTGCTCGGTCTGGAAATAAATAAGTTTTTATTGGTCATGAAATACACAGCTCAAAAAGGTTTAGTAGTTTGGGGTATAATCGATCGACGAAGCGTATAATCTCGTGCGATGAAGTGCACAAACTCGTGCATTGAAGTTCAAAAACTCGCGTGAAGTGCACAATCTCGTACATTGAGGGGCACACACTTGTGTAAAAAGCAACGAAGAGCACAAACTCACGTATAGAGCAATGAAGTGCACAAACTCGCGAGTTGAAGTGCGCAAACTCGTGTATACAATAGAGCAACGAAGTGCACAATATCGTGCATTGAAGTGCACAAACTCGTGTATAGAGCAATGAAGAGCACAAACTCGTTTGAAGTGCAAATCTCGCGCATTGAAGTGCGCAAACTCGTCTATAGAGCAACGAAGTACACAAACTCGTGTATAGAGCACCGAAGTGCACAATTTCGTGCGTTTGTGCACAAACTCGTGCATTAAGGTGCACAAACTCGTGTACAATCTCGCGCACTGAAGTGCACAAACTCGTGCTATTGAAATGCTCAATCTCGAAGTGCACAAACTCAGACTCGCCACAGCTACTCCACTCACCCTCTCGTGCAGCTTGTGCCACGTGGGCGCGGGGTCGTCGAACACGACGTCGGCCAGCGGCAGCGTCACCTCGCCGAGGAAGTCGTTCCGCCCGAACATGTCGGCGTGCCACGCGCTGAGCCACAGTGTCCGCGAGGACAGCGAGGCCAGCGGCTGGACGAAGCTCAGCGATGTCAAGTGGCTCATCACAGAGCGACGTAGTGCATAGTAGTGCTCATGAGAGGATATGCATACTCCTGACACGAAAAGCACCCACTCGTGCGACGAAATGGCGACGAAATGCAGACACCCTTGCGATGTGACGCGGTGCAACATAATGTGCACATGCGTGCGACGAAATAGCAACACAGCCAAATGAGGTCCACTGCTAGATAAAAGCCTCACTCAAGGATTTCCATAACGACCGGTCCTGCGCTGCCCGCATCCAGGCTCTTCCCGCGACCTTCACCAGATCGTCGGTCCACCTAGTAGGTGGCACACAGTAGTGCGACGAAACGCAACCACGCGTGCGATAGCAAGGCGACAGCATGTTTCGTTTGCCGAAGTGCACATACTCGGGCTCTGACTCGTGCAGCTGACGCCCTGTAGTCACACTCGCTGCAGCCCCTCACCCTCTCGTGCAGTACCGCTCTTCTCGTATTAAGTGCATTCGTGCGACAAAGAGCACACAATCGTACTTTGACTCATGCAATCGACGCCCTGTAAAGTCCCACTCACCCTCTCGTGCAGCTTGTGCCACGTGGGCGCGGGGTCGTCGAACACGACGTCGGCCAGCGGCAGCGTCACCTCGCCGAGGAAGTCGTTCCGCCCGAACATGTCGGCGTGCCACGCGCTGAGCCACAGTGTCCGCGAGGACAGCGAGGCCAGCGGCTGGACGAAGCTCAGCGTCTCTTCGAACACGGGGTTGAGAGTGTTCTTTTTAACCTTTGTCTTCCTCTTGCCAGCTTTGGACTTGTCCGGTAACAAGTACACCTGGGGAATGGAAAAGAAAGGTGACAGTGACATTTTGTTCAAATGAGATACAAATGCAACCAAATGATCTGTATTTCCAGAATGTGCACTTCGTAAAATGCGCACTTTTCATACTAATATTATATTATTATTATATTAGAGAAACAAATTCTTGAACCTGTGTTGAGAAGTGCGCTTTTTGCGAAGTGCACAATCTGCGCCAGACATTAATAAAGAAATATTTATTCTAGAAAGTTTTTTAATTACACAATGGCTTGAAACAGACTGACGAGTGACGCGTTAGTGTAGTAATTTTGTTACACATTCTCTCTCCTAACTTGTATACCTACTAAGTACCCCTTATTCAAATCGCACTACAACAAGTAAGTGATTCTTTACGACTATGAACATATCAGTTGGTAAACTAACCCGGAATCTGTATGTCTTTGGGTCCAACAACCAAAATTTCCCACACCCATGCGCATATTTCCAAACTAGTACGCCTTAAAGGCACTTTTAAATGCCTAGCTACTACCGCGCAGTTATCTTATAAAACTCAAATAAATAATCAAGTTTCCTTAACGAATGTTCATTCAATTAGAACGATTTGGAAACATCCTACTATAGCCATTCCTGGCATTATTAAGCAATAATATGGTATCACAAGGACAACTATTCTTACTTGTTACCTATGTAGGCGATCACTTCGGGCCAGTCGATGGCCGCCAAAGCGTTACGGATTAACGCTTATAAAAACTTTATTTACATAGAATCTTGATTGGGCTGAGTGTATTTTTATCTCTGTATGGTCTTTAATCAAACTCCAATTAGCAAACATAAAGAGTAGTTCGTTGTCCGCTTTATTTATGTTGGTGTCCAATGACGAGGCTTTGGATTAAATGATTTTGTACCTAATTGTAGGTCGTTAATCTACATTACATGGTAAAAAATAAAAAGCCTATGCTTCGTTTAAAAAAACTATTCCTTCATTCAAAAATTGAGCCAACTGGCAAAAGAGGGGTCACTAAGGCTGGGTTGCTGCATCATCTTACATTAAAACTGAGACAAACATCAAGGTAGGCAACTTCTTTTTTAGATGGATTAATATCTTCGCAGCAGATAGTTATTGCCGATAACTTAACCTTTATTAACCGTAGTTCAATTTTAAGCTTGCTTACCTTAACGTAAGGATCAGAGCGGTTCCTCTTGGTGTCGACAGGCGCTAAATCGCGGCATCTCTTGACGCCCACTTCCAAAGCGCCCAGGCGGTAGTTGTACAGCAGCGAGAATTGGACTTCCCCGCGGACTGTCACGTTGCTGCGGGTACCCTCGCCAGCTCCAGAGTACACGGAGGCCATGGATTCAGAACGCGCCTGGAAAACGAAAAAATCCACATAAACACAAGCAAAATAGATGAAACCTGAAATAGTTTTAAAACGAATAAAATAACCTATCTTTATTTGTAACAAGTAAAAACAAATCTTATTTATTTGTGAAAACTTATTCTAAATTGAAGAAACTAATGAGATTTTTTGCATCAGCGCAGCCATCTTTAACTTTGATAAATCAATTGAATCAACGTTGTGTTTTCAACTGTCATCGACGTGATATTATTGTTCAATTAAGATTGTGCTTTAAATATTATCGATAATAAAACTTAATAATTTATTGTTCAGACAGGAAACGAAAACAACACTGAGTCAGATGAAAACGGGCGGTGAAATTAGGTGAATACAGAATTCCAGCATGTACTTAACTATAGTTATATTATAATATTTTAAGTTATCAAGAGAAATATTATACACCTGACACGTTATGGGTTGATCCCACGCCTACTGCAGACTGAAGAGAGTTCACAATGATTCTGTTTGCTTGCATTATCGCCTGTCACTCGATACCGTACACTCATTATATCACACGATTCGATGTTTGTAATCCATTTTCCTCTTTCAAATATTCAAATCAGTCGTTGTATATTAATTATTATACATTAGCATAAATGTAGGTATTGTAATTCCTTGTTTGATCAATAAATAAACACGGAATTTTACGCTGTTGTTTTTTGTAAAAAAAAATTACAACTCGCTAACATACAATTTAGTGAATTACGAGTACCGTATTAATTTACAGCATTAACAGGTGTTGTCGAATGTCGGATGTTTAATTGTACAAAATAATTAATAAAGTACCTACCTACATGTTATAAAATAACTTACGTTCACACGAAAAACACAGTAAAAAGTACTTTACACTAAAGTCAATATTAATTAAAACAATCCTGATTGGGCAGTAACTTAATTTTAATTATTACAAACTATCCCTAGGCAAATGTATAATTAATTCGTTCCTTTTACATAAATTAATCCACAATCAAAACCCTAAATCACATTCATTATATTAAATGTGCTTTATCGTATCTACCTACACTGTCACACTTTTAAGGGATTAATGTCGCAATACACGCCGCTCACAATGACATGATTAACAATTATGTATGACCACTAAACAAACCCACGCGGAATCGTGTTTGAATTGGGGTTATTTCGTAGTAAGTACGAATGTCCTTTTTTTCGGAGTGCAAAAAATAACCAGCATTATCGTTGTTATTAGGCCTTATCAAACGTTAATAAGCTATCCTAAAATGGTATACGATAAACAAACAATACAATACGCGCATATTTATTTAGATTTGCTGTAGTAATGTTTTGCAAAACCTTGTTGTTCGCGAGGCATGTCGCAAGACGCAGTAACATGAAATATACAATGGCCGGCGGGGTCGCAAAGACAATACTGGTGGTTACACCTGTGACGATACTCACATTCGCACAACACTTTTATCCTATGAACCAAAAGAGCGGCTTTACGTTAGCAACAAAGCCGGTTTAAGACGGCCGTTTCACCACAAAATGATTTCATTTTATGCGGTAATGTAAATACAATATTCGATCTGATACAAGGATATGTTTTGTGCTCGGGCAGAGACTAATAGATAATGGCTGTAGATAAATGAGTCAGTTTGTGTTATTAAATTATTATGACTCTTAAGATCTAAATGGGACGTTAGGTTGGTTTATTTGACGTTTAATCAAAATCACATATTTCTCATGGACGAATTCGTCCAAGATATTTCTACTTGGGCCATAAACGAACCTAACTAGGACTACTGATGTAGGTACCTAACGGACCAAAGTACCAAACCCGATATGACATCATTCTTATACTGGCAAAACGTATCTAAGTAGGTATAGTTCGTTGATTAGGTAGGATGAGGCCTGACTACTGAGATAAATCTGAATTTCGAAAATTTTGAAATAAAATTAAATAATAAATAATAAATAAATAAATCTTTGGACAATTTCACACAGCGCCAGCTAGCCCCAAAGTAAGCAACTTAATGCTTGTGTTATGGGTGCTAGCTTAACGGATATACTACTTATATACTTTTTTTTAAATACATACATATTATACATAGTAACACCCAGACCCGTCACAGAAATTAAAATTCATCATTTCAATTTCTGCCCGGCCGGGAATCGAACCCGGGACCTCTCGGCATAGTAGTCCGTTCTGAACCACTACACCAAACGGCCGACAATTGATCAACTGGAGAAAAAAAACTATCTTTACTAACCTGAAGTCCACTCCTGTTGATGGGGAATCGATCTCGGTCCAACATGTCCCTTTCGTGTGGTAGCGGGGAGTTTGATCGCCTCGGCAGGGTGGCATGTCCCGGCGACAATGTTTCTGTGACGTATACTTCATCTGAAACAAAAAAAGAACTTCAATAAGACACCGTATTGTATTTTAAATAAAATAAAATTATGGGTGTGGTTATTGTTTGCATAAACTGGTGCCAATTGTTAAAGCGCAGTCACGACCGTTTGACCTGAATGGTATTCATTAATCAGGTGCTCGTACGATTACATTCGCTAAGATAGTGCAGACAAGAAACTGTAAATAAGTCTTGTTTCACTTGCTTGTATTA
This sequence comes from Ostrinia furnacalis, assembly GCF_004193835.3. Taxonomy (NCBI): domain Eukaryota; kingdom Metazoa; phylum Arthropoda; class Insecta; order Lepidoptera; family Crambidae; genus Ostrinia; species Ostrinia furnacalis. The sequence continues at coordinate 67,756 of NW_021131484.1, read as the reverse complement.
TCATTTCAACCATTTCTGAATTAATTATCAACAGAAAGTTAAAAGCCTGCAAATTAGTCTGTCTCGGACATAACACCATGCCTAATGTAAAACTCAAGTGTAGAAGTCATTAAAATTGCTGAGGAAATAGAAGGTGCTCGAAAACGGTTAATACTGGTGCCTTAAATTCTTTCTGCTTAAGGTACCGCTATCGTTCCGCAACTCTATCCATTCGTCGCGTTTTACTGGTCGACACTTTTTGCCCCTCGTCAGGGAGTTATCGAACCACTCCAAAGACTTCAAGAAGGAGTCACGGCACTCCAGGATTTCATGAATGAATGAGACTTTCTCACCAGACTTGAGGGTACTGCTCCTGCTATTGCCGGCAGAATTCCTCGAGTTAGCAGATTCGTTTGCACTGGGCGTTTTTCTTTTTACGTGGTATTTAGGTGTACTAAGGCTTATTGAACTTGACATTTTCTCGCTAGACAAAAGCAGCTTCGTGGTTGATTTTGATAAGTCATCGTCGACTGCCCTAGTGACCGTCAATGCCGGAATTTCAGTTTGGAATTGCTCGCGTATCGAAGGTACTTGCTTCTCCTTTTCTTTTTGCAAATTGTAACTTTTCTTTAATGGCCTTACTAATGATGCATGTACATCTTCTATCTGCGAGTTTATGATTTCTTCTTTACGACTTGATTTACAGCAACACGCACAACGCAAACAGTCGTATAGTGTCAGTTTTCTGTCACTAGAATTTGTGCTATACACGTTTACAGGATAATATCTTCCAGAAGCTACATCATCTGGATGTGATGATGTATTTCCGAAAGATAAGTAACGTAAATCCGAATTGGCGTTCGTTGATGACGCCATTATTAAAACACTGAACACGACTGAATTGAACAAAATAAATTCACTGTATGTTAATTCCGAATGAAATCCTCATTATCGTGTCCTGTGTGCTGGGATTGTTTCCTGTTATGGCGTAGATATGCGATAGCGGTCGCGATACGGCACTATGCTAAACGCACTCGCAATATCACTGATTGAACATTTGAACAAGCCCCGCAGTAGTCCCAGAGAACAATACGTGTGCGTTTTCATAGCAGGGCCACCATTCGAAAAAATAACTTTTAGTATAGTCTTTTTCTAATTCGACAAAATGCAATGCTTCCATAGGAAATAAAATATCTTGCCGACCATCAAAGTATTTTTTATAAGATTTATAACTTTAAACAATTTTAGCTTTAATTATTATATGCATAAATGTATCTATGTATTAGGGTTTTAAAAGTAGCTTACAGCGAACAATAATAATTGTAAAGTTTTTCCTATTTAATACGTCTCCACCTACCTAATTACAAACATAGACAAAAACTACATTTAAAATTTACCGACCTTCGGAATGCGAAACGTCTTCTTGATCCACACATAGCGTGCTCCAACGAATAGACTTCAGTGGTTTTCGATTTGATTCCGTAAATAAAGACTTGGTAGATGTCGTCAAAGTGCTGCTCTTACTCAAGTGTAAGGTAGGCAAAGATGATTTCAAATTATAAGGCAACGATGAATGATCAAGCACGGGAGTGTTATCCCTTTTGGTTCGATCAGTTTTTGTGATAGAATCCTTATTTGACTCGGCTTCGTGGAATTCTCGGACTGTTATTGAAGAACCAGTATATCCGGAGTCAGAACCATTGGAACTTGCGTTGTCTATCGTTACTTCTTTATCTTGTTGAGCAACATCACTAATAATATTTTTTTCAATGATTGTGAGAGAGTCCCTATTTTTTTCATCATGGGATTCTGGAACAGTTATTGAAGAACCAGAATACTCGGACTCGGAACCATTTGAACTTGCATTTTCTATTGTAACTTCTTTATCGTGTTGAGCAGCATCACTTATATTAATTTTTACATTGTTTGTAAGAGAATCCCTATTTGTTTCAGCTTCATGAAATTCACGCACTGATGGGCTAGTATATCCGGAATCAGAACTATTTGAGTTGGATATAATTTTTTTATCACGTTGAGCAAGATTATTAATGTTTTTCTGTGTCTCTTTACAGTCTGGAACGCTTAAACTGTCACATATTTTAATTTTATTTTCAATTTTAGGTAAAAATGTATCTCTCACATTGTGTTTTTGCTTGGGGGTTGAAGTTTCAATTTGTACTTTATGAATTATTGTCACGTTTTCTTCTGGCAATTTTTCTATAAAATCTGGATCCAGTTTCATTTGCTGCGTCTTCATATTTTCTTCTAATTTTTTACCAACTGTGTAATTTTCACTTACTTTTTGTTTTAATGAAATTGCTTTAGGTTTAGATAATTCGGATGCCAGGAACGAATATAGTTTCAATTTTTCCCGGTTTTCTTTACGAATTTTGGACAATGGCACAGGATTTGGATCTCTATCATCATTTTCCACTGTGAAACAACTCCAGCACGACACATCATCATCACTTTTCACTATCTTCTTTTTATCACTGACCATCTTAACTTCTTCACGTGTAACTTCTCAACGAATATTCTATAGACTAAACTCATTAAAAGGCGACAAAAGTTTATATAACGTGCATAATGAGAATATTAATAACGTGTTTTAAACGACTCTAGTATGTCTGACCTTCGAAAAAATCGGATAAAAAATATTACGCAACAATTTGGAACGGTGATCTAGAAAATTTCTTAAAATAGGTCATTGGATCTAATAAAATAATGTAACTACATGTTATGTTTTCTGTTTTTTTTTTTAATTATTCATAATTTATAAAGTAAAATAATAATATGATTTTATTAGAAGTGAATAAGTTACAAATATTCTCAGTTCTATAGGTGGACCCGCTGGCAAAACGCACATCGCATACATGAGCCTGATCTAATTAAAATTAATTCTCTCGGGTCAGTGGTTCATGAAACCAAATTCATTATGTTTAGGGTTCTCACCATTTCATCAAGAAGAAAAATATCAATAAGTCTTAGTATTGAATAAATATTGGAAAAAATGTATTACGGAATGACCTTCATTCTATTACGGTCGTGGACCAGTTTTTACGCCATCTACATAAAAATTTAAACTCAAAAACAAACTAATAGATTGAATTACTAATTAATTGATATTACGCAACTATGGTAGATAAAAGCCAAGCCTAGGAAATGTGTAAGACAACATTCCTACATGAATTTGCAATTACGATTTATTTTTAACTAAATTTATTTCCCGAAAACAACAAATCCTATAAAACAAAAACACGTTTATTTTTAATACTAAGTGGCAGCTTGTAAGTCAGATTATAGAATTTTATTGCAACAAAGCACCTAATACAACTATATGTACATAAGACACCAGGTGTACATCGTCAGTATAGAAGGCATTATTATCTGATTTCACACAAACGCATCAAACCAAGAAGATTTGAGACAATTAGTTGCAGTCTCGTAAGCTGCACTTTTCACGGCATCATAAACCGTATTTTTGTTTACGTAAGAACTAAGTTAGTTTGTACATGTGCATTGTCCATGACCGTCAATAGCAAGTCGACGCGACGCGCAACGCGTCCGTGACGTTCCATATCGTGCGCACCACACCTGCGCAAGAGTTTCATCAACACTTTTATCTGTACAAGTGGTAGAAAACCACCAAAACATATTAAGGGATCCGTAATACTTACATAAACGCATTAAAAAAATCGTAAGCTTTGTTAAGTAATGGTTTCCTCGATTACCTTATCTCAATATGGTGCAAGAATGATCTGGTTTTAATTTTAAACCCACTTAGTAGCTACTTAATTTCGATTCTAAAAAAACTTGCAGAGCAATCAGTTCATTGAAGTTCCAATTTTAACAGAATTTACAATAAGTAAAAATTAGGTGCTTAGTATTAAAGGTAGCATGTGTGTCCGAATAGATTTCATTAGTCACTTTCACTGCACTTTCGTTAAACAATTTGCCTTTTTCATTGTATTCTGCCATAAGACACGTACGAAAAAAAAGTTGTGAGGCGATTACCTACTACAAGTAGTTTTTATTTTTCACACAATAAATTAATTCGATTAAAATTCTAGGATAAGTAAAAGAAACATAATTCGTCAGTTGCAGGTTCACTTGGGGTAACTGACAAAATACAGTTTTTCAGTAGAGCCGTTTAAAGTTTTTTTTCGTCTTAAATCGGACATAACTTTTTTCTTATTTAACCTTTTTTGGATCTGTTTTTACAGAAATGCTTAGAATTCTACGCGGTTTTAGATTAAATAAAAAGAATTATCTAATATGTCTTAGTTAAGGAAATAAATTGCAGTTACACCAATGTATTTTTGTACTTTTGACAGTTACACTAATTTTACACCATACTTTTGGAAAAAACATAGGTCAAATTGGTGTAAGTACTGCCCAAATTAAAATAATTTGATGTATTTGCTGGGTTTTGTTTACTTAGTTGCTGTATAATTTATATAAAAGTATTAAAAAATAAGAGAATTCATGAAAAAAATAACATTTTGTCGTTTTCTTTATTTTTTAAAAAATTTTAGTAAAAGTAACTTTTATTTTATTCATTAAAAAATGTTAAAAATGCCACGAACATCAAGAAAATATGTGTATTTAATTTTTTTAAGACAGAAATATTGAAATAACTAAAGTAGGTATTACTGTGAAACTAAGTAATTCCTATATTTTTTTAAGCTTTGACTTACCAATACCGTATTCAGCTCTACGGGGCAACTTAAACTGAAAACAAAATGGATTTAATTTTCCACCTCTTTATAGCAATGTTGAATTAAGGTCATGAGTACTACAACAGTAAAAGTAACAGAGTAACAACAGGTTAATGTTAGCAATGCGCAGTGACGCCTAGTTGGCTGGATAGTTGCTCAATTTCAATATTTTTTTTTGTTGAGCTATTTTAACTTCTTTAACTGATACTGCTGGTATAATAATATGTAATATGCCTTAAAACTTTCTAAAATCCTATTTTATTTCATGTTATAAACCTTAGCAAATCAGTGTAATTGCAAAGTTTTGTAGCAAAATTTTTACATTATTACAGATACACCAATTCAACCTGGTAAAATTATTACAATGTCAGTTACACCAAAATTGTGAAGGAAATCTGAAAAGTTCACACCTGAAAATGTCCGTGTAATTGTAATTTTTTTAAAGCTAGAATTTTTTTACGTATACCATTCGAAAGAGCAGAAAAAACTAAGAAAAACTGTATATTTAACTCAAAAACCGTATTTTGTCAGTTACCCCAAGTGAACCTGCAACTGACGAATAGTGAAATTATGAAGTTGCAAATAGAAATAGACCATAGTGACAGCACTTTTCCAGAGAAAGTATTATATGGCCATAAAGTTAGATTTTATAACTGAGCCACTTAAATAGAAAGATAATGCACTAACATAAACAAGGTTTACTAGACACGAGTCTTTAAAGTAAGTACTAATAAAACGTCACAACTATATTGGTTTTATAAACGAAGCATATCTAAATATAATAATTAACTTGGTTTGAAAGCCTACTTCACTTTCCATTGAGTTACACCAGAGGTAAGTAGGTGATATAAATTCGATTGTGGCCAATATGCAAATCCGCTTAAGCAATTGCAAGAGAATTTTGATCTACATATTAAATCAGTGTCGCCCCCGCTTTGGTAGTTTGGGAAATCTTGCTAGAGCAGGTGATTGTAGAATAAAGCATCAACCACACCAACGACCCATGATAGTCTGCGCGACCTGTCATTGGCCTATGATCACGCTGCGGCGATGCTGGCCAGGCCAGGTTTCTGAGTTGAGATTTTTGGCTTAAGCGTGTTCATCTTCAAATCAACATTCAACTCTTTTCATATTAAATTCATCTTTGGGTAGCACGCCCTGGCTGGAAATCTCAACTCAGACCGGGCCTTAGGTTCGTATTACAGGATTTCAATATTTAGCTCAATCACAGGACAAAACTGAGATTGAGTCTACTTTTGGGAGTTCTTTTATAACGTACCTACCTACCAGATTTTTAGTTAATTTTTTGAATATGAAATGAGTGGGTCTTTGTATTCACCATCGATAAAAAATATGTCGTGTCCAATGGATGTTGGTGTGCTTCCAATAATAGCTACATCCGAAGCTTTACAATAAAATGCCGAGTACACGTAACGACTTGGAAGGGTCAGTACAAATACGTAATATTTAAATGTCAGACGATTGTCTGACGATGACCACAATTTTTATCTCAATTTAAATTGCTCAAGATGCTTAAGTAATGTAACCAGATACTGGTTTGTTAATTGATAAATTATGTATGGCAGGTGTTTAGCGAAATTAAACTTAAGTATTTTAGTTTATTGACGTCAATATGATTTATTTTAGGATTAAGGGTGATAAAGTAAAATTGTTTTTTTGGAAAAAAATTGTTACCTTGTTGTATCATCAGTATGGACCACAGTACACCTTGTATTTTATTTGGGGAAGTGTCCTCTAAAAGTTGAGTAAGCTCGCTAAAGTTTAATCGAGGTTGCGACATTCTACCATCTACACAAATATATTACAAAACAGTTGAACTGTTTAATGTAAATAATGGTAATGCAACCTTCAGTGTGAATCCTTGGCATATTTTTTATTCTTTAGCCAGTAACAGAAGTTTTATTAATTACGAACAACCTTAAACCTAAACTTAAAGTCCGTATTAAATATCTAAGGCTTGAAAAAAAGCTGAAAACTAGTTTTCATTAAAAATAATAAAATATCAGAAAAAAGATCACGAAATAACTCTAAGGCATTATGAGACAATATAAAATAGTTTTAAAATGAATAACAGCTTTTATATGGAAATACAAATGTGTACCTGTTTAAATTGATAGCTCAATTTATTAGCATTTCCGCGTGGGACGATAATAATATCATTGTATAATAATACTACGAGTAGAAGTATCGATCGGAATCTCTACTTCCTTGGTCCACAATAATGTTAATGTGCTTAATTTTTTACAAATAAATCTTAGATTGAGGTGGCATCATCTTACTTTGACTTAAACAAACGTCAAAACTGTCAAATTCCATATAAAAAACACCGGTTATTGAAATAGTTACTGTTAATATGTAAGATGAAAATCCAGCCTTAATGTTACAATTTTATTGTTTTCTTTAGGTTATTAGACAATCCACTGATAACAAATATGTATTTTAATTTTCAATATCTTACAGCACGTCCGTACTATGAGTTTACATAACAGAATGCAAATGCAGAGATAACAAACCAAGTATCGCGACCCTGACCCGGCTAGTGTATGAAAAGCGGAGGCTGCGTTGCGACAACGCGATAATTAGTTTCCAAACTTCGTGAGATTTATTACTGCTTTTGTTTAGACTTAAGAACAAGACTGCTCAACTCAACCCTAGGCCCGCGTAGTTTGATCTTAAAATAATTGACTTTTTATTGCGCTTGTCCTGCTGAGAGTAACAGAAATAGGAAATGTAAGTGGCTGAACGACTGAATCCACCATTTGGCCCGACCTCTTCAAAAGGTTGAGTAGCCTTGCTTTAGAACATTGCTGGTTCTTCTGGCTATGGCAATATCGCTGCTTTAGCACCATGAAAATTCTTGTACAGATTTTCTACTATTTTCCAAAAGGTTATTGTAAAAGCCTCTCTATCTATTTTCTATTTTCATGAACTTAAAACGATCGATTCAATTACAAGCATTTCAACAAACTTATTGATAGATGTATATTAGTGGTTTGATAGGCATTTATTTAACAAGTAGCCTATTACCTACTTAATATTTTATTTTATAATAAGTAGTACGGAATTAAATAGGCTCGTTATTTGCTTTTAAAAATAAATAAGAAAGTAAATAATGTTTTACAACAACGATACGTCGTAAATAACGTTTTCAAGAACTAGTAATTTATACCTACTTTATTATGTACTATAGCTATTAACACGTTATAATGTATTGCTTAATAAATATCTACCTGCATTTGATTGTTGTAATTACAATCACTGCAATCAAAACATGCACTCGTTTACGTCATACATTTACGATAATGACTTCATAATAGACTATAGCTGTAAAAAATTCCACTCATGTGTTTTAGGTATTTTTTTACGATTTAGATTAGGCTGCCGTCATGACAATATGGGAGACAGAGGAGAATTTGTGACATTGTCGATTTTTGGGAACCTACTAACTATTAGCGAGCTTGCAACAGCGCGTATTTGTTAGCTCGAGACTTGAACCACTTGAACTAAAAGAAGCGCACTGTCACGAGCTCGTTAGTAGTTTATAATTTCCATAAAATCGACAACGTCACAACTCTCCTCGGTCTCCCCTATGGCATGACAGTGCCAGTGGTGAATATGTATAAGTTTGTCGTAGCGGACTTTCTTTCTTTTTTGGCAAAAAATTTGGTCATAATCATAGCTGTTTGTTCTGCTAGCGCTGCAAATTGGTGCTGCAATGGTCTCGGGCATTTTTTTTTTTAAATTAGTCTTTTATTTTTTCTTTGAGAGGAATCACAGTATACATATACTGGGGTACATATACACTTTAGGGTGCCTACAGCATGTACCAAACATTAGTGACAGTTTTCATTTCCAAATCGCTTCAGAGTGAAGTAACTAGGCACATGCAAAAAAAAAACGTCGGAGCGAATCGATTTCGAAATTACAACTGTCATGTTTGTAACTCTGGTGTGGTTTCAAATGTTCAATAACAGATCCATTTTCAAGTAGGCGCTCCTACGCCCTTAACAAGTTATCTACATATAAGCGTGTTCCTGATGCCGAAGGTTAGCTGCATTTTTGCATCCATATCTGCATAAAGGTATGACTGACGCCTTTAATTATGAGGAAGTGCATCGTTTTACGTCACAGTAACTGCAATATATGATTAATTTACGATCGAAAATCGAAGACAATCGATTTTTATACATATTGCATGAAAGAGAATGTAGATTTTGTATAAGAAGAACTACTACTTGAGATTAGATTCTTAAGCAATAAAATTCTATTATTAGGATTCGTGAACAGCTCATTTGAATAAATTATACAGAGAAACATCCTAAGTAAACCCATTTATATGATACTGTTACTAAGTCACATACTGAATCAAAGTACAGTTTGCAGTCACAAGGCGTGTCCATACAAAACAAAACAAGGTAATTTGCGAACGTTGAATTTACTAATGTGCTGTTAGGTAAATACGTACGCTAACGGCAGATGGCAGGAGAGATTGCATCTTGATGTATAAGAACAAAACAATATGCAGCAAAAACAGAAATTAGAAAGGTTGAGCTTTAATAATAAGTAAGAAAGCAATTAATAAGAAAAATACCGAAAAATTATACATAGGTACGGTGTATTAAAAACAAAACACCATTTGTTCATAAAAAAAAAGTAACACAAAATTTTAACAGTGGTTTTAAATGAAATACGTACGTTTCAACGAACATGTAACTTTTATTAGTAAGGCCACAGATAATAATAATATAATACTATTAAATGCAGTTAGTTTTTAAAATTTTATAAAATAATCTAGCATATTAACGAACCATTAAATACTGTCTTAATTGATTTTTTATCAGCACCAGCTTATACAGCAGTAAAAAATTAATGAAAATATTAAAACTAGGTATTTTATTATTTTTATTGCGTCCACGTACCTACTAGGCAATTTGTTTTTTATGCGCTCTTACAAGTGCACTAACGTGTCGCGGTAGAAAGTGACATAAAGCGTAAACACGGATGAATGCGGTTTTCCCATGGTGGCTATAGAAAGTGGCCCGGCGGCTCACCTCAGTACGTCGTTCATCTTGGGCCCATACTTCTGCTGAGGCTACACTACTCGCTTCGATGAAGTACCGAAGTGCCGAAGCTGCGAAGTTACCCGAGTAGAATCGGACACTTCCCCCTTTATACAAATACTAGCTTTCCGCCCGCGGCTTCGCCCGCGTGGAATTTTGTCTGTCACAGAAAAACTTTATCGCGCGCGTCCCTGTTTCAAAAACCGGGATAAAAACTATCCTATGTTCTTTCCCGGGACTCAAACTATCTCTATGCCAAATTTCATCAAAATCGGTTGCGAGGTTTAAGCGGGAAAGCGTAACAGACAGACAGACAGACAGACAGACAGACAGACAGACAGACAGACAGACAGACAGACAGAGTTACTTTCGCATTTATAATATTAGTTGGGATTAAACTCTAGTTTAAATTGACATTTAGTATAAAAATGTCATTTTAAACTAGTGTTCATCCCAGGTTTAACTTATTTGTAGTAAAGGCCCCTTTGACTTGGGCGCACAAGGTGGACCGACGACATCATAAAGGTAGCAGGAAGGCGCTGGACGCAGGTCGCTACCAACCTGGCAACATGGAAAGTTTTGGGGGAGGCCTATGTTCAGCAGTGGACGTCCTATGGCTGAGATGATGATGACTTGGGCGCAAAAACCGACAGCAATCGGAAGTCGGACGAGGAGAGTCGAGGTTGCTCAAAATGAAGTGTCTACATACTTCGGCCAACTTCGCGAGAAGTAAACTCTAGTTTAAATTGACATTTAGTATAAAAATGTCATTTTAAACTAGTGTTCATCCCAGGTTTAACTTATTTGTAGTAAAGGCCCCTTTGACTTGGGCGCACAAGGTGGACCGACGACATCATAAAGGTAGCAGGAAGGCGCTGGACGCAGGTCGCTACCAACCTGGCAACATGGAAAGTTTTGGGGGAGGCCTATGTTCAGCAGTGGACGTCCTATGGCTGAGATGATGATGACTTGGGCGCAAAAACCGACAGCAATCGGAAGTCGGACGAGGAGAGTCGAGGTTGCTCAAAATGAAGTGTCTACATACTTCGGCCAACTTCGCGAGAAGTGTATTATAATAATAAGGTTCAGTTGCATCAGTGGGAATGATCATTAACTTTACACCACAATGGAGACCATTACGTTGAAATAACAGTTGTAAGCTGACGTCATTAATTTCCCTTTCACGGAGTCAAACTTAATTATTATCAAAATTTTAAGAATGGATCATAAATTAGATGGTTTAATTTTTGATGAATTCGTCAAAACTGTGATTTATGATTCGATTTCTCTTTTGAGCTACATTTTCTAATAACGTAGCGCCACGAAGAAAGCTAGCCTAGCATAATTTATAGTCATATTCTGTCATTCATCTTTGATTGTTCAATTTCGAACTAACCGAATCTCCTGCATAACCAACAGTAATAAAGAACTGTCTTCCTGTCCCGCATCTGAGACACTTATGTCAATTTAGTCATTAATGTTGTAATCAATTAATTAAGTAATATTGCCATTGTAATGGCAGCCAGCATTCTCCCTTTGGAGTTAGTGGCACAAAGTTTAGTTATTCTGTCGCGACAATACACAGAAACATCCACCAAAAAGTGTCGTCACACATAGCATAGGTATTTCTGTATTGGAGACTGGAGTTTGTCACCCCAAATTTATTGGATTCAATTGGTTTATTGGATGTTTGGACAAATCACCCAATGTTTGATACACAGTTTAATACAATAATTGGCTATTCGAATTTGAAGCCAAGCTTGGATCTTACGTATTTATAATCCCATGTGTGTCTGCTCAGAAATTATCACTGACTTGAGTATCTTGCGCTGCTTCTTCTCAGCACTGGCCCATTTATTGTCCCGAAGTAGTAGTGGGGTTAATACTGGGACGTATAAAAGTGATTTTTAAAAACTAACTTGCAAAAATAAAATGAGTTTTAGTTTAGTTTTAGTTAAAGTGACTAAAAGCTCTCCTTGAGGACCCCCGACGAGGGATAATGAACTTTGTATTGCAACACGTTGAGTTTATCGTCGAGATAAGAGTAAATTGTAAACACAAAGTTACACAAGACACTGTTTCAAGGAAAACAGCTAGAGGACTTCAAACAATGGACAATGAAATGTAACCATTCAAGAGTTATTCGGTTTTTATTAACAGTTTCAATTAAAATTCTTACTTACTAACTCGTATTGTTTGCATTTTTGTAAAAGCACTTTGGTTTATTGTTTATAAACCATGTTTTTAACAAAATTTTATATGATTACCTAATCAGTCCAATTTGGTTGTGAAAATGGGAAACGAGCGTGTTATCTTTATTTCAATCCAATTTGTATGGGAAGTTGTCTAAAGTTGGTAAATGCTAAAGGAAATTATAAATAGAGGTATAAATCGTGATCGCAGACAAGCACTGAAGGTGACTTATTGTCTATGTACCTACAGATATTTTTTGTTGCATTATGGCACCTATTACCGCTATTTAAGATACGTTATTTAGTTTGATACCAGTTGCGTCACACAGGCTGTACTGGCCTCGCTCATCTATACTTAGATCACCGGGGAACTGGTCTAAACTCAAACCGCAAACAAATCCGGAACCTGTTTTAATTCACGTTGGTGTTCTCGAGTTAACACGGCATGAGTGACATGACAACAATGGAGATTTTTAAGCTATTTGACCTTTTTTTTTAACAATAACAAAAAAGTGCTTAACCAGTTACACGGAGTGTCTGGTGTCTAGTGTTTTAGTTGGACGCCCTTTACTTAGGCTGAGTTGCACCACCTAACTTTAACCGAAGCTACAACGATCAGTGTTTTTTGTATGGAGTTGGTCAGGTTTTTGACGTTTGTTAAAGTTAAAGTAAGATGGTGCAACCCAGCCTCACAAGTTTTAGGTTAAATTTTCAGTCCTATCAGTGTAATTGGTCATGTCAGACTCCGGATGATGTCTAATCAAGTCTGACATAACCACAGTTGTTTAAAACAGGATAGATGAATGAAAACGACGCTTAATACTGAGATTTATGATTACCTACATGATCACACGCTTAACGTTGAAATTATAAGTAATGGTAATAGACAGACATCTTATGAATCCTCATAAGGAAGTCAAGAACTAGAAGCCAGTACATTAGTGAGTGCAGGTAAATGCATTGTGATATAACAGCCCATTTGCGGTGTATCTTTACCGTCAGTAACCGTATATGTGATGAAGACAATGTATGGTCCGCAGCACATCAGAATATACATTTTTGTTACAAAGTAACACTTATTCCAATTGTGTAAGATACAATAGTGTTTAGATTCATGTGCTGTCGGCGCCTATCTTGCACGCCGCGTGCTCACTCCTGTGTAATTTAAAGAAAAATAAAAACTAGAGTCAGTCCCCGAGTGGTTCAGTGAAGGGAGATAAGGCAAGACTGGCTGTGGTAAATTAGCCAAACCTACTAATGCTTAATTGTGTAGTAACTGTGTTCCTGGCTATAATTGTAGCGTTAAGAAACTAGTTCCTTTTACGTAAAAGATTGGAATGAAAAGTATCTAACAGCCTTTATTGGAAACACAGCAAATACCACTTAAATTCGTTTTTGAAACATAAAGCGATGTCGGAAAAATCTTTATTATTAGAAACTCAATTAGTTATCATTACCACTAGAGATGTGCCGCTGAGAAAGTTCTCGTTCCCGGCAATATTCCCAGTGAGAATATTCTCGAGAACCGAGAACGCTCCCGGGAATATTCTCAGTGTTCTCGACAGAACACATTTCGTTTTATTTTTAATTTTGTTGTTTATATGTGATATTATTTGTAATGTTTCGATGTTTTATTAACTGGGCGTTAAGACTAGTCATTATAAACAAGGCATGAAACGAGTGAGTGAGATATTGCTGTCTTGCTCACTCTTTTCGTGGCGAACGCGTACCGCGGCTTTAGGACTCGGCTACGGTATTTGAACATCAGTGTGCCTCTGAGTTTTAAGGCCCTTGCCACCCTGGCGGATTGCAAGCGGATTCAAAGCGGATTACGCTTTTAATTACTAACAGCACTAAAAAGCTAAAAATCACCAGGACCCTGGACATCATCTAGCATTAAAGTGCTCGAAAAGACAAATCCAACGAATCCAAACTCGATGAGTTTCCGCCGTTTCGTTTAGGATTTCCTATGGCTACCTTCTGACGCCATCATTAGGACCCTGGACATTATCTAGCACTTAAAGATCTCGAAAAGACATCCAACGAACCCAAACTCGATATGATTCCGCCGTTTTGTTTAGGAGTTCTTTTGGCCACCTTCCAGTCCCATCATCAAACCAGCTGGTACCACAATATTGTATTGTCATTTCTAATCTACATATAATTGCCAAGTTTCATGATGATACAAGACTTAGAAGTGCGTGTAATTAAGATTCTAAGATTCCATTACATAGTTAGTTACGTACACGACGACCTAATAAGAGCGTGTTAAAAACGAAAAATGGACAGTTACATTATTTAATTACGTGTAAAAAGAAATTTCTGCCATCTTACATATCGTTAAAACGACATTTCACGACGAAAAAAATAAAATAAAATAAAGGTGCAGTTGCCAAGAATATTGCCGAGAAAGTTCCCGAGAATATTCTCGGGAACACTGAGAATATAGCCTTTCACTGCAAATAGAGTGTATTGTTTAATATACACTTATCTGTTGACTTCATTTAATACTATTTTACTTAAGAAAGTTTGTTTATTTCCATTTGATAAACATGATTCTCAACCTTTCTCACTTAGGAGAACGCTCCCGGGAACGCTCCCGAGAATATTCTCAGTTGAAAGAGCGTTCTCGGGAACGGCACATCAATAATTACCACACCCTCAAGTTGATAAGAAGTTATAAAAGAGGGTTCTAAGCAATTTCAAGCTATCCTTCATGTACAGAATTTCAGAAGAAGACCTGACAACCACTTTTACTTGAAGCAGTGAGATGCACAGACTTATGACACAAAAGTAAAAGACAACAGCGATCTATTCTCTTCAAACAAGACAATTTGTGGTATGTTGACATGCCATTGACTGTACCACACAACGAAACAAATCGGTAACCGACGTGCAAGACCCAGGCCATGCGCAGTGCGCACGGGTTACCCCATCGGGCCTAGTCGCAGTCACGACACTCAATGGAATGCTTGCAATGTGATCATAGTGTCGGACCTTTTGTTGCTAGATCCAGTCAGTTGACATTTCGGCCATTTTGAAAGAAGCGTGACGAATCGCCTTGTTCAATAGTCAATACTCAATAGCTCGTAGAATGCGAGTCGTAACTGCAAATACTTGTGCCGTTTGTGAGATATTTAATTTTGCACCAAGTGCGTATATTATTTCCCTTGCGTTTTGGTGGTCGTGGAACCTTGAAAATGCATTCACGGCAGCTGAATGGTTAAGTATTGGTTACGCAAAGGTCAGAAGTAACATCCGATGTATCCGTATGGGAGGCGTATTTATTAAATACTAGCATTTTAATTAATCTATAAATGCAAATCGTCGTCATATAAGATTGAAATCATGACAATTGGATTTCAAAAATACATACATACGAAAGCATAGGGTATGTATTTTTGTATTAAGTACGAAGTTTACATTTAGGTATGTCTATCTAATGTTCGAACTTCGAAGTTGTACCTACTCTATGTCATTTTATTTTTAACTTCTGAATATTGTTTACGTCATAAAGTCTGAAATTTTAAATTGCTATTAGATAAAAGCGCCAAGGTTCGCAATGTGCAATATCAATACAACCCAGTGGTATAAGCGAAGTGAAAGCATTGTCGATAAAGCAATAGCCAACGCCAACAATTGGTCACATGGAGTCGTAAAAACGTGGCGGCCGTGAACAATGACTTCCGACTTTAATTTCTCTGTACCACGTTCATGTATGGGTAAAAGCGTGATTTTCCACAATGATGCAAAATGCAGTTTACACGATAATATATTTTTATGGAAGTGAGGGTAAACAGGCATATGGTTCATGATAACTACCAACGTTAACATTTGCAACAAAATTTTTCTTTCCTGGCCAGGGAACAAAATATAGAAATCATGGACTTTTGTGATTTTTTCTAGTCAATAATCTTAGAGAACTATTTTCTCAGCAGCAACATTCTACAAATGCAACTAAATACATTTTTACAGTAACAATATCAAATTCGCAAAAAAATACATCCCAATACTAAATTAACAATCGTTCAGCAACCATGTTCACATCCTGAAAGGTTTTGGAAATCATTCGTCTCTTCAAACCTGAATGGAATATCAATTTTATTAATTGATAAACAACTGTCCTTGAAAGCCTTTACGACGCATGAACATAGCACATTTATGGCGTTGACAATTATCATACAAAACAATTACGCAATTGCAGTACACGCACGTAAGTCCTTGAATGTGTTACTACTATACCCACTAAAACTTTCCGTGTAAATCTTACAGTTGAAAAATCCAGAGTATTTCGATAAAAATATAAGCATTGAGGCCCGGCAAGCGAAAGGTTGTGGGTTTGATTCCCTTCGTTCAGGAATTTCAATTATTTCAAGTTAATTTAAAAATAAACAGAAACATTGCACTTGAACTCCTGTGTAGAATTTAACTTGACTACCAATCCAAGCAGTGTATGTAGGCCACGATGATCCCAGGAGAAATTTTTATTGCCAATGGGTTCAAAATTGATCAGAATTTCTTTCCTTCAGACAATGATTCAATAAAAACAGTTAAATGTTGTTGCCGTTTTCTACAATAATGGTGGCGTTTTATAAATATCACCGTGTGCTGTTTTGAAAGGTGTTACCTCGTTATCATTACCCTTTCAAAACAGGTCGCCTGTTGAACAGACACTGTGAAATAAAACGATAACCGTACGTACAAGTGACGTTAAAAACAGTTTAATTTAAAGAACAATCTTGTATTAAGTTGGCCGCCTTTGAACTTCTTCATCAGCTGTATAAGGCCTCAGCCTCGAACTTAGCGGGCAGCGGGGCGGCGGCGGCGCGGGAGCGGCAGGATCTTATGCGTAAAATCAAATGGACCGGTTCTCGAAAACAGCGGCGCGGCAGCGGGGCGGCAGCGTGCAACGAGCGGGCAGCGGCGAGGGAGCGGGCATCGAGCGGGGAGCGCACTCCTTCTTTTGCCCACAATAAATCGAGCGTTAGGAATAAATTTGAATCGAAATAAAATTGTCGCCGTTGTTCAGACATTTAGTTTGCGAATAAAAACAAATATCTCGACAACACAACCCCGAACACAACAGTTCGCCGCTAAAGCGCCGCGCGAGCTGCCCGCTTGTTTCGAGAACGGGTCTGCGTTGCCCGCCCCGCTCCAGCGCCGCCGCCGCTCCCGCCCCGCTGCCCGCTAAGTTCGAGGCTGAGGCCTAACTTAGCTTAGCTTTAAGCATAGTTTCCGCTCTCTTTGATCTGTCTAAGAAGTATAATAATAGTCTTTATTTATTTACTAGCTGTCTTCGTAATTCGTACCGCCTATGTTCATCAGAAAGAATTGATGAAATATTTTTTCGAATTGCTCCGGTACTTTCGGAATAGGTAACTATAAACTAACAGAATAAATAATACTTTATCAATGCAAACAAATATCAATAATTTGTTAAAAATTATCTTTACCCGACTGCGCCAGAAGGAGGGTTATTATGATATTAGTGTAGATTCTATCACGTCACGTATGAAATGATGGTGATGAGAACTTAAAAAACATTGAATTGCCTTATGAAAGTATCTTAGTTCAATAAAAGCCGGGAAGCAGGTGAAATTCAATGAATAATGATTATTCACAGACATACCGGGACAGGTGCAGTCAATAAACGCTTGTAAAAACTAAATATTAAACAGTCTCAGTTACATGTTCTAATATGATCATTAGGCAAATTCAATAAGTAATCAATAAATCGCTGTATTATTAATATTATTTATTACGCTTTTTGAGGAAACACGCCCCAGATTATAATATTGAAATCCGGTTTCAAATCCTGCTAGTTTTCTATTATTAATATTGACATGATTAATTAACAACTGCATTTAAATACAATTTTAACTTTTTCTTCTTTTATAGCTGAACATTATTTAATAACAATCTCATAAAGAAAGTAATAATCGTTATGATGACTCTCTATTTTGTTAATGAATATTTTAATGAGTGTATGAATAACCACAAGATTAAAAAATAATAAGATGGCGAGATTTCTAATAATTTCTTAGTTAAAAATAGGTTTCATTTATGATGTTATCAGCGTATTATAATTAATTATTTGGTAATAATAGATTACTATTAGAGTGGTTCAGAACAGGAAACAATTGTGTAACTTACATAATACATATTTTAATGCCGGATTTTGATAGCAAAGATTTAGAGTACCGGATTTGTTATAGCAACTTTATAACCACTGATAAGTAGTATCGGAGAACTAGTTTCCAAGTATAGGAAACGAAAGGCGTTACCTGTATACGATCAAACAAGTTGTACCAATATTTGGCGACGACCCACGAACAGTTCATGTTACGAAATGCTTATACAAGTGCAAGATTTTACGAGGAGAGTGTTTAGAATGTTATGTAAAGTTATAAGCGTAAGATTCAAATCGGAGTAATTAACTTTCTAGGTTACAAAAATACGCTGCTACAGCGGTTGAAGAAAGTGAGTTTGCACGAAAAGGTGTAACATTATGGAAGACATTAAGGTCGGATGTTTGCTTAGAAGTCACGAATGGGATTTTTCCGCTTAACAGTTAGATCCACTTTTAGAAACAGGCAGGTTTGTATGCCGTGACGACTTAGAAATGGATGGGTTGTTGATCGACTTAATGATGCGTGACATCGTCGAACTTAGCAAACATGTTTAATGTAACATATCAATTAGGGATGTTTTAAATGTAGGTATGAGTAGGTACTAACATAGAACGCGAACAAGGGTTGTGCGGCTATGCATTTACAAAAGCTGCACAGTGGTTTGAAAGTACCCACTGCCTCCTCTAAATAGCTCACTAAGTACTGATTGCCACTGTAGCTATGTTATCTATCAATCATAAAGAAAGATACGGCTAAAGTGCCTAACATGCTAGATTAATGCTACAATGAGTGCCTACTTGTGTAGACGCTTGTTAAATGTTCTGAGTAAAGTAAAACTAAGACAATAAAGTTTCTTTAAAAGAGAAAAATCGAGTTAGATCCGTAGTCCGTGACTGTTAACTGGCGCATGGAGGATATTTCGTCGTGGCAGAACAGTTTATTGACCTCACTGGTTTTTGAAACCTTACTGATTTTGTGTGGTTTGTAGACTGTGAGATAATTCATTATTTAAAACGCTGACTCGGAGGTTTCTGATTCAGAAACCTCCGAAAACTTCTTAAAAAAAGGCTTCAGAAATTCTGAAGCCTTTTTTTATGAAGCATTTTTTTTTTACCAGATTGGTTTAGGCAGAATGAAATGTTTTACTCCAAGACAATAAGCTTTATGGAGACCATATTTTTGAAGCGAGATTTTTTTTACCAGACTACTAAGTAATACGCCTCAAAGCATCTTTGAAGAGCAGTTTTCAACCAGTAAAATAAACCTTTGTGGATTGCAATAATAGTTAAATGTTTATAAAATATTTCCAAGATTGCAAAAGTAGGTACTTTGATTTTAGATAAAAATAATAATTTAGATAATATACTAAAGGAAATAAGAAAGATGTTTGGCGAAGATTACAATTAGTTAACGTAAGCTTATCAAAGACGGAAAGTAAGTTTCCGACACACTGCCTCAAATAAACAGTGGGTTCTAACCGCATTATGACTTGATTTATGCTGTTGCATGCTATTATAGCAAGTGTGTAAGGCACAAGTAGCACGAGACGTCAATATTGCGCTAACGTTTGCGGCCTCTTTATGTCCTAATAAAGCTATTGTTCCCAACCGGTGTGAATTTCATTACAGCGTGCATTTCTGAATGAATGACTATGTTAACAAAAAGCTGTAATAGTCAAAACTAATTTGGCCGTGTTCTCTTTGCTTGATTTCGCACAATAAAGTAGGTCGTTTTAGGCCGATGGCCAACGTAACTGGCGATTTCAAGTCTAACATAGTTCTCTGACAAGATTTATTATCGGCATCAGCCATGTAAGACGCTTCAACATTAATGTGTTTCTAAGGCACAAGCGGATATGATGTATTTGGGATGTCAGTACTATTCAAACACTTTTATCCGTGACTGACCACTGTAACGTGACTTATCTTTGTAAATCTTACTCGTCCTCATTCGTAAATAGGAAGCGTTGTGATTGCGTCTAGAAATATGGCTTTGTCAAGTTTGTATGCAATCTGCGAGAGATTAGAGCCATTTAGAAAGGTAATGACTTAACGGATATAAGGCACCAAAATAGATTTCGTAAGACCTTCATAATTAGATGACTAATAATTCTATACCAATCTAATGTATTTGTTGTGGTTTTTTAAATCGGTTTAACTGTAGATAGTGCTTAAAGTTTAACTTGGTATTAAAACAAAAGTTATGTGATTGAATTTAGGCATTTGTCCAGGCAGTAGATATCATTTGGTTGAAACGCACGAACGAAATCGAAGTTTGATCCTGAAGTGTCTAGCGTTAGCGCGATGTAAATACGCACAGCGCCATCTCTTGCCCAAAAAAGGTTTTAACTTCTAGTATATTCAACAAACTTACCCTGTAAACTAGGTGCAGAGGTAGGCGCGGCGGGCGGGGGCTGTTGAGGGGTGGGGGCGGGCCTCCGTCGCCTGGGAACGTGGAGCCCCGGCGCGGACGCCGCCCGGGTCGCCGTCCGGAAACCGGGCGCGCGGTACCGGGCCGATTTGACCGGACCGGCCGGGACTGTGTTCGTTCCCGTAATTGACGGCAGGCGCGGAAGGGAGCCTGCTCTTTCTTCTTCCTCCGACTGAAATGTTAATGGAATGTTAAGTTCGTTCATGATCTTCATTAAATGACGTCACACATTGAACTTTTGATCCAGTTGCCACGCCCATTTGCCAAAGCTAATGTTAGATGTCAAATAAGGCGCAGTTCAACCGGATCTGAAAGCCTGATAGTGTGATCAGCAAAAAATCGACGAAACTTGTTACGTTTGGTTATTATTATTCTTATATTGGTTATCGAAGTTAGATTTAAAGATTTTTATATCTACGAATATCTCAAAATGTTTACTACTTCACATCAAATTAAGGAAATCTTAACTAAAAACTACATGCAGACAAGTTGTTGTAAGCCAATACCTATTCAAGACAGGTACAATTACAACGTCACCTTAATTTTAGTTCCCGCTACAACACGACTTCCAAGTGGCGTCGTGTCTCATGCATATGCCGTCTGTTTACACATTTGTAAAGATGCCTTTATAGCGGCAAGTTGGTACGTGGCCAAACTGTTATAGCGCTTCGCACATGTTAGGTACAAATGACGGCACGTCAAGGTAACCACTGTGGGTTCTTGTGCAGTTGTAATAGAGGCGAATTTGCAACAAAAATGGGTAGCCTGATGTGCTGTCGTGTGTACATTGAACGTTTAGGAAATCAGTGTGATTTTTTCATTAGTTTCATCAAAGTTTATTTACTTGATAAAAGTTAAGCAATCCAATTAGTATTGCGAGATTTTTGTTTTATTTTTTGGCTTACTCGATGGTACAGCTACTTACTGACTCGGTATAAATCAAGGCACGGTGAAGCCTTATTTCAAAAGCTTTGAAGCCAAATAAGAACCTATTAATTGGATATTATTAGTATTACAGCAATGTTGGCGAAAAGTTACGGTTCTTTAATATATTATGACGAAATTGGCAGGAAAAATGTAGGTATTCGACTTATCTAAGGTTGAGTTGCGCCACCTTACTCTAATCGTAACTATAACCATAACCGGTGTATTTTGCATGGATTTTAACAGATTTTTGACGTTTGTTAAAGTTAAAGTAAGATGGTGCAACCCAGCCTTATAATGCCAGTAATTACAATAGGTACTCGTGAAACCAGCCTACTGTTATTAATCCTAGAATGGCGAAGATAGTGTTTATAAATAAATAAGCGTCGACCAAATCCAATTAACCAGCCTGCTGAGGCAGAAACTTCTTTATACTTTTATAGACATGACCTTGCTGAGCCGTTCTTATTTCTGTTATAACGATACAACAGACGTTGTTAAATTGAGTAAGAAAGTTGTGACACATGTATTTACTTTACTTGGTTTTGCTGTGTGTAAGTGTGTTCTCTATTACTATCACTTTCACATGTATCTTATCGAAATGTTTGATTTTCTTTTTGATGTCTACATAGATTACATCAGATAGATACATTCCATTCTGATATCAGTTTGAGATAAGATAATGTAAACAAATATTGTGAAAAGTTCATGGATTGCAGTACAAAAGTAATTTATTGGTTTGCGTTTGCGGTTTAAAAATTTAATCCTGTATTACTTAGCATTCTAGATGTTTGCGCGTTCAGCTGTAGTTCAGCCTCAAATAGATTGGTGATTGAATAAGTATTACACAATGCTTGTAAAGTATTTGATACGCAGTGAAACATTAAGAAATCAATTAATATGATTATTTGAATTAATTTCTACGACGACTATAGCAATTAATTGTTATAATAAAAGGAAATTTACCTCTGCATCGGGTGCCGATGCTCGCCGCCTCCCGCGCCACAGGCGGTCCTCACTGCCTCCAATAGCCCCACAACTCCTCGAGTGCGACCTCTGAGCGGCCAGCTCCACGCCCGCCGGCGACCGCCGCGCCTCTCCCGTACCTCCAAGCGTCCCTCGGGAATCCGCGGCCAACAAAGCCGACTCAAAACTACCCCGCCACGAAAACCGTTCACAGTCACTCGCAACACTCCCTCTACTCGCCGCCGCTTCCAATATATCATGAGATCGACTACGCGCCAGCGCTCCAGGCTCCGATGCACTATCATCGTCGGTACTCGGAGAGGCACCCGCCGACACCTCGTGCATTAACGCCACCAACCGACCTCCTATATGCCGCATCACTTTCCCGAACAGCGGCGGCGAGCCCTCCCCGGCTCTGCCCAGCGTTGCCGCCAATCTTCGGTATGCACCAGCCGCGTCCCGCTCCAATGAACCCGCCTCGCTGTTACCTTTATCGAACTCATCGATTATTTCGCGACAACTGTCCGATATTTGTTTTCTCAGTGCGGATCTGTTTTGTGTGCCTTCCAAATCGGAACCGGCGTAGTCAGATGAGTCATAGGAGTCGCTCCACGTATCTTCGCTTGATAAATATTCTACAATTTCACGCACTTGCTCGTCACGGATACCCGGTACTGTTTTCATTAATCTTGTTAGTTCGCTTTCAAAATATAACAACTGTGGTGGTTTAGGCGGTTTAGAGCTTTCGGAATTTGACGATGCCGGTGTCGATGTTCGAACGTTGTTTGAGTTTATCATTTGTTTGAAAAACTGACGCATTTTTGTCATCATAAGATTCGTTTCTTCGTCAGACGACCAGTTATTAAAGCTATCTTTACGAGTCAGTGGGCTTGGCGGTGGACGTGATGACGGAGGGCTTTCTATTCGCTCCTCGGTATCTGTTCTCATTTCTTCAACGATTTCCTCTAGCTCTGTTTTAGGTTCGTGAGATCTAGCAAAGTCTGAGCTAGAATCGCCGTTCCTTAACAAGTCATCACAGCTACCGACGAAGCCACTGTCTCTACTCGTTTGTTTTTTCGATTCAGATAATTCAGATCCAAGCGGTGGGAACTCAGTGTGAGGTGTCGTCCTGCCGTCTTCGCCTTCCGATACCGACCTTGTATCTTCGCGAGTTTCCTCTGTAAACTCTGCTGATTGGCGACGTTCGTCAGCAGGCGATCCCCGGGTCTTTTTGTTTTGTTTCTTTCTCTTAGATTCATTTTGCATATCTAACCTTTCAGATGAATCATGCCTGTCCTCGGTTTCTGTACTAGACCCGTCCGACACCTCCTGTGCATCTTGTGATGGTTCTTCGCCTGTTAGTAAGTTATCCAAAGAGGATGAATGCGACCGCGGGGCCCCTCGAGCGCGTACAAGTCGCTTCCGCCTCTGTTCTGGGCTTTGTTTACCTTCACTGTCACTCCCAACACTGCCTGAACCATCCGAATCACGATTTTCTTGATTAAATCCCATGAACCCGGACAAGAAATACTTTTCCAAGCGCGAGGACACCAAGTCGTCATTATCACTACTATTTCGTTTTGGTTGCTCACTATCGACAATCGATTCACCACCTTCACTACACACACTTGACGTTTCAGACACCGCATCCTCATCGTCGCGAACGTTCCTGCCATCGCCCAGTCCAAAGAAATAGTACTTTTCTAGTTCCGTAGCTGAAATAGGTCGCGGTTTCTTGGTCGTATGTTCCGTTTCGCTTTCTTCGCAGCTTTCTTCGACGATCGTATGCAAGGTGAAGTCTAGCGATCGTCTACAGTAAGCGAAATCATCCCCTCGTGTGGGTAGAGTGGCTTCATCCTCCGAGTCGGAATCTGAGGGCGAAGTGACCTCGTTCTCGTCATGGCTGATGTCCTCGACCCACGAGTCGTCGTCTGCGAGCCCCTCCTCGAGGCACACAACCGCCGAGAGCGTGTCGGCATTGCTAACGACAGTCACTCCGCCCGAAGGCTGCGCTGCTTCGTCGTCGGATAATCGTTCGTCGTTTTCGTCTTGCGTCGTGCCTTCGGGTTCGTTTTGGGAGTTAGTGTGGTGCACTGTGATGTCGCGCATGAGCCGCGTCGTGTCCGACGTGACGACGGAGACGCGGTCGTGCGTTATCATTACGCGGCTCGTGAACCGCGCGGAGGCGTCCGCACGGGCGGTGCGCGAGCGGCAAACTGTCGCGTCAGGTGTGCAAGCGCTCCCCTCCGCTTCCGAGCTAACCGGCCGCGGACCGTGCATTTTCTCCTCATCTTGCTCCTCTAATAATTCTTTCTTCAATAGTTCACTAAGCGTACGCTCGATACCTTTGAACAGGTCTATTTCTGCTACGGGCGCTGAACTCGTGGTATTATTTTGCCCGGGTTCCGGTGAAGGTGCTAATTTTGATAATAAACCGCACGAAGCTTGGCTAGAAATTAAGTTTTCATTGTGTTTCTCATCGGGCAATTCGACCGAAACTTTTACTTTCATATCGCTTTCGGTATTATCTAATGAATCGTATTCTTCATTTTCTGATAAACACGATGGCGGATTAGGGTCATTATCGTTCTTATTATCTGTGTGATTTGTGCTACAATGTGCATTAAAACTATTGAATTCTTCGCAGGTTTCGCTTTGTAACATATTTTCATCGCAAAACTTAAAGAATTCTGACCTTTTCGCTGCATTTTCGTTGCTTGATTCCTCACTATAATTACCATACGGTATAACAGGATAGTCTTCTGTGAAATTGACCGATTCTATAAGCATTATGTTTGGGTTTTCATTGTCATTATCATTACTCTGTGAACTATTGTCATTGGATTCGGCACTAACATTTATTTCATTCTGTACATCCACCGCGATAGCTTCTTCCAAGTTGTCTGATTTTTTGTCGAAGGAGTCGTCGCAGTCAATGCCACTGCTGTCTGCATTATCTTCTAAATCAGATGAAGAGTCCGCCGGGTTCACAACAAACACGCGTGAGAATCGGCCGCCGCCGCCTCCAGAATCATCTGAGTCCTCGTCAGAAGTCGCGGGCTCATCGGGCGCACCGCTCGTCAGGTCATAGCTTCGCCGGGCGACTCCTCCCTCGGAGTCGCTCGAATCATCAGACTCGTTAGATGAATGGAAAGCCTTCTCCGCATCCAGGTGATCCGGCATAGCGTCTATTTGCCCCGATAAAACCGAAATCGAGTCCTCCTCGGCGATCACTTTGATTCCAACTGACGTATCGCATTCGTCTGACCGCTCGATATTGTTATCAACCTTATCGCTATCGGAGGCCTCAGGCAACTGTGACGCTTCAGACTGTATCGCTTTATCGGTCCGTTCTTTAGTAGTCATCGCGAGTTTTTGCGTTTGCGTCGCGGCTGCGTTGGCGTTGGCGGTGGCAGTGGCGGCGGCGGTGACGGCGACGGCAGCGGCCGTGGTGAGCCTAGCGAATGCTGCGGCATCTAGAGGCGGGAAGCCGGGGTAGGTGTTCCAGTGAGGCGTGGGCGGCGTTTGTGTGGGGAACGCGAGTAGGGCGGGCCAGAGGGCGGCCGGGACGGGTACGGGTACAGGTACGGGTACGGCGACTATTCGGGGTTCAGCGCCGCAGGAGCAGGGTCTGGGACAGGCGGGCGGAATGTGGCGGGGGGGCGGGGGCAGCGCCGGCGCCGCGCCCGGCTCGAAGTAGTCCCAGTCGCAGTCGTCGGGCGCGGGCGGCGCGGCGGAAGACGCCGTGGAGGAGGAGTCTTCGGTGTCCTCGCGGCACGAGGAGTCCGAGCTGAGGAACACGAGGCGGTAGTCCTCGGGACGCATGCGACCGGCCTCCGGTTCGCTGGCCTCGCCCGGTTCACTGTTGACGCCCCACTCTGTAAATAAAAAAATAAATTCATTTTTCAACTGTCACACCATGCATAAAGTAACCTAAAGGATAAGCACTCCGAGTGTGTTACATGTGAAGTTATATAGGTCTACAGGTAGACTGGATTAACACGGGTAATTCGAACCCGCAACCGCAACTGGCACTGTAGTCCGGTACTCAAACCACCAGGCCCGACTGCTACAATCGCAAAAAGAAAAAAAAACTTGGTATGTAGAGTAAATGTTTTCAAAGACTAACACTTAACACATAATTAATGAAGTTAAACCTCATGCCTAATATAATGCAACAATACCTCATCGTTTTTATAAGCTTGTTACGCGTTCACAACACAATAGATTTAATAATGAACCTAGCGTTTTCTCACAAGCAACAAGTGCCGGCAACGTGGACTCTAGTCGGTTATGATTCGCAGGCGTTTCATTCTATGAGCCCACGCAATGCGCAATAGTGATTATTATGATCTACCTACATCAATTAGATAAATAAATATTGAGGTAATTTAATTAATCAGGAATTAATTAGTCATGAGCTAATGAATAAGGCTCTTCCTACATCTGAGAAATAAATACGATTAATGATTAATTAAACATAACTACAGTTCCTAATTAACAATAATTATGATATTATAATTATGATAATAATTATGATGTGCTAGCACACCTTATATAAACTTTAAAATAATACGTTACCTACCTACCGAAAAACACATAAAAAAGTCGTGAACAATGTTTATTATTAACTACAACAAAATATTAAGACGCGCTTTTGAGTCCTATCTGACATAAGGCATGAAATATTAATGAAGCAAAGTGAGTGTTTGAGTCTGGAAAACAACGTGACAATCTTTGATTGTCCCGTTCGGGACCTGTCTGGTATTGAATTTGACTTTACGTTTGGAATATTTTTGGTGTTAATGGGATTCTAGTGCTTCAAACAGGTGGGATAAACTCTAGAATGGCGTGGCATTAGGATCTCGATAATGGTAATGCTGGCAAGCAATCGGTAGAAAGCAACACGGATGGGTGGTCCGTGAGGCGCGCGACGTCGTGAGTTGAAAGCGACATGCTACACGAACCTATCTCGAGTCTATGTGCACAATAATATCGTAGGCTGCAAGCCAAACGGACGTAAAACCAATAATAACCGTATGTTTAAACACCTCTATTGCTTGTGACATAACGCCTGTTGTGCAATACCAGCAATTTTTTTATACGCTCTTTTGTCTGAAACGCAAGATATAGTTTTAAGATGAGCGCTTGAAATTGGCATTGTCGGTACAGACGACAGCTTGTCAAGCTAAACACAGTGACATCTTACGCAGTTGTAACAGGGGTGATTTTGCAATATTAATGTAGGCATCTATCTGGTCTGTACATTGAACACGAATTGTTTGTAGTAAAGATGTAAAAATGGAGACATTTATTTAAGTTGAAAAACTTTTTTTCATTAATTAAGCCTGATTTTCAACCGCCAGAATACTTTTATCTACAAATTATAATTGATATATTTACAGTTTTTGTAATAGAAAATAGGCAGGTGCGTCAACTTTATTATTCGTTACAAGTTTTGTATCTAACAATGAATTGGAAAATCGGTCCTCAATTCTAATTCATTGAGTAACTTATTACGATCACTTCTAATTAAATTATCCAAGTAGGTTCTAATTTGACTGTACGTATTCAATGTTTAAATTAGTGTCTCACCAACGCTGTATTTAATGTCTCTAATTAAGAATGAAAAGATTATGGTGCTTAAACGAAACATCAAACAAAATTAAAGAGAAAAGTGAAATTTTGTTCATTCCACAAGGGACATAGCGTGATGATAAGTGGGCAGCTATGATAATTGGCCAGCAGTGCCCACTTTCAATAAACCACAGCACTTGGTTTCTCCGAATGAATATTAATTTTTCTTTTATCTTAAGTATGTTAACATGGCTTAATTTTATTGATACGGGCGCTGTTTGTTATTTTTGAATAGATAGGAATTTGATTACTCACCGATTTCTTATAAATTATCGTTCGTCTTATCATCAATCAGATTGTTTAATTATTTTTGTAATTTAATCGATATCATACTTGATGATAACGATAACGATATAGGTAACTACCCGAATGCCTACTGTTCTAATGGTTTTCTTGAAACATTCGTGAATGTAAGCCAAATCCGAAGTAAAACATTCGATTGTTGACAGGATTAATTTTGAAACCGATCTCTTTTCAAGATCCACTTTATGTGTGCTGGGAACAACATCAAACTAGACTTGAACAATAAAATTTGGTTACATGCTAAGTGCAAACTTAATTATACAACTGATGTATTATCAGATACATATTACACCATTACTATTTTGCAATTCAAATCAACACAATCGACTGAGATCTATTTTATTTACTGCTAATATTGGAATAACAATCCATGTTATGTACTATCATACGTGTCATGTAATCTAATTTACACGTCAGCCGATCAATTAGCATTATTAAGCAATGAAGTGAATACTAAATACACATTATACAAACTATTAACAACTGTAGAATACAACTATTCTACTACTGTTAAGCATTGTTAGTTTTGCCTGGCTCATTCCCATTTTATTTGGGGTCAGCCCTCCGTATCAAGTGTCTCCAGTCGGCTCGGTCCTAAGTCGTCTCTCTGTTGACTTGGGCCTCTTTAAGGTCCTTATTAACTACGGACAATGTCCGGATGTCCGTCGGACATCCATGCGATTCAAGGTCTTCCTCGTCCTCGGGGTTTAGTTTCTATGTCTAGCACTTTTCTGGTCATATGGTCGGGTGGTCGCCTCATAACACTACTACTCTTCAGCATTATTAAGTTTTATTCTAACAGTAAACAAACGATATGCTAGTTAATTTCCTGGTCAGAAATCTTAAAGCGTGTACGTGATGTGATGCATCATTAATAAGTCAATTAACATTTACAATAAGAATTAGTGCTTAAGTAATAAGATTCAGTGTGCCTACCATGAGTTTACGTTAGGTGAGCTCGCTAGCGAATACGTCAAAAAATTCTATGAAGATTTTATTTCTTGAAAGTAGCCGCTAGGGGCGCTGCACAATA
This sequence comes from Ostrinia furnacalis, assembly GCF_004193835.3. Taxonomy (NCBI): domain Eukaryota; kingdom Metazoa; phylum Arthropoda; class Insecta; order Lepidoptera; family Crambidae; genus Ostrinia; species Ostrinia furnacalis. Next base: position 38,362 of record NW_021131484.1, on the reverse strand, counting down.
TGTCATACATTTAAATGTCATTTTTTTACGCAGTCGCTAGCGAGCACACCTAACGTAAACTCATGGTAGGCACACAGTTCTTGAAGATTCTATGGAGCTAAGATTGCGTGAGAAAATTTTCCCTTTTGTACCCTTTGCACCACCGGCCTGCACCACTGGTGGTGCAAAGGGTATTTTTAAATCCCTCTTGCACCACCAACAAATAGTGCTGTGCTACCATCGACTGTAAAACTAGTAGTAGACTGTAAAATACTTAATAATTTAATTGTTATAAATGAATCAAAACCTACCTAAAAGTTTTAATTTGTGTGTGTGTAAGTGCCTATAAACATTTCACTTCAGACCCACGATACCCCGGGCCTACATCCTACATACAACGAATAAAGTACCAGGGCAACATAACCATAAAGGAGCTATTTTATGATACATGTTTATTTCTCGGGTCAACCAAGAAGAATTTGATATAGCTCCTTTATGATTATGTTGCCCTGGTACTTTAGGAATATTATTCGTTGTTGTAGGTATGAATGGTTGTTATTAATTTTTATGTTATGTTGTCAAATCTGTCCAGTAATTTCGGAGCCTATTCAGTACAAACAAACTATCAAATCTTTCCTCTTTATATAATATTAATATTATATGATTATAGATAATCGTTTTACAGTTAGTGGTAGGGCGGCACTATTGGTGGTGCAAAAGGGATTAAAAAATACCCTTTGCACCACCAGTGGTGCAGGCCGGTGGTGCAAAGGGTACAAAAGGAAATTTTCCATCCACACTTTCGTCTGCAAATAAAAACTCCATGTTGAGACTTATTGATGAAGCAATTATACGAGTAAGATGGCAACCGTAATTAGAAAATTATCAAGTAATACGGCTTTTGATTCCAACATTCGTTCGTTCGTTTCTGCGAAATGACGTCTACTGCTGGACAAAGGCCTCCCCCAAGGATTTCCACAAAGACCGGTCCTGCGCTGCCCGCATCCAGGCAGCTCTCGCGACCTTCACCAGATCATCGGTCCACCTAGTGGGAGGCCTGCCCACCGCGGCGTAACCTGAGACGTGGTCGTCGCTTACTATGGGATTCCAACATTATTGAGGAAAAAATTAGAGACTATAATCCGGTGGTCCTATTGATCATATAAGACGCCTATCGCGGGTCATGAAGTCTGACACTAGAGTTAACCTTAAGAGTCGTTACAACCCACACGTAAAGATGCTGCTATAACTTTGACATCGTTCGTTCGTTTCAGCCAAATGACGTCCACTGCTGGACAAAGGCCTCCTCCAAGGCTTTCCACAATGCACGGTCCTGCGCTGCCCGCATCCAGGCTCTTCCCGCGACCTTTACGAGATCGTCGGTCCACCTAGTAGGAGGCCTGCCCACGCTACGTCTTCCAGCCCGTGGTCGCCACTCGAGAACTTTTCTGCCCCAACGGCCATCGTCTCTACGAGCTATGTGCCCCTATATGTAACTTTGACATGCCTGACGCCTTTATGTAGGCAATTTTCTATTTGACACTCAACTAAGGTTGTATGTATTTTGCAGAATATCTACCTACATATACGTTATTTCATTATATATTAGTTTATGGTGCGGGGTTTATAGCAAACCATACATGTTGTGATGTTTGAAGTACCTACTTAGGTACTTACAAACTGATTTCATCAATAACACGTCATTGTGACTGAGTGATACATAGAGTTTCTTGCGCTTCTTCTCAGCACTGGCCCATTTTTTTTTTATGCTAGACAAGGCAGGTATTTGACCGCAAACGCACCTGGTGTTAAGTGAGATGCAGTCTAGGATGGTTTTACTGTCCCGAACCGAAGCAGTGGTAGGGTTTGTACTGGGACGTGTAAAAGTGTTTTTTAAAAGCCTATTTGCAAAAAATCTATGAGTTTTATGAGTTTTTTTATTCTTTTTTTCAGGTAAACACTGCCTATTTGATAATAATTTAACTTACGCCCCTATATGTGGCGTCTACTGTGCCAAATTACACGTAGGGCATTCCGGTAAACAAGATAGCTCGGCCTAGATTTGGTACGTTATAATATCGGCTTCTAGTGTACCGACTACATCTAAACACTGAAATCTCCTATGTAGTCGTAATAAGGACGAATCTGTGACATGATCTGGTGGTCTATACATTGACGGCTACCCTGAGCGGTCCAGCTGACAGCTGTCAGCCCACAAATACCAATTGATGGCCTCATTGTTATCAAACCAGCATTGAGTCGGACAATGAAAGTGAGTGCACACGTTGGCGCCGACTCAAGGCTCGTTGCCTAAGTCGGCGCTCGTGGGATGCGAGGGGGCAGAGCGAGGTCGGTGCGCGAGCGCACAAGGCTTTATCCATGTCCTTTGTATGGTATAAACACTTTTACGACCTTCTGCAGTTAATAACAGTTTGATAGCACTCATAAGTGCCACTTGTGGTCTAAACTGAATAAATATTTTTGATTTTGATTTTTATAGACGAAAGATTTGCACGCATCTTACTTCCTTTTCTTTTGATGACTTTGAAGTTTTCATATTGCCTTCGATTTGTCCTGCCCATACTTACGCCCGTATTCACAAACGATACTTGCTTAAGTGAAGCAGCAAGTCGAACGCACAGCGTTGAATAGAGCTCTGTGATTGGTTCATGTATCACCCTGTACCTACGTTCACGCGCACTGTGAGACCTCATAGTAAGTAATGTTTGTGAATACGGGCGTTAGTTTTTTTGAGAGTGTAAGAAGCAAGAAGTGTCACATTTATTTGAGCTAAGCAAAGGTAGTACATATTCTAATATTTTTTGTTTAAGTCCAGAGTTTGCTCATTGGAATGAGTCAAATAAGATTTTCATAAACAATTTTATAAAATAATGTTTGATACACTAGCAAACACTTAAACAACCTTCCTACAACCTACATGTTGCGGAAGGTGGAAAATAATAACTACATACGTAATATTATAAACAAATAAACCTATGCGGGCGTGAAAACGGTAGTCATAAAAATTAAAGACACCAAGTTTAATTTTTAACTAAACGCTAAAAACAGTAAGGTAAATTAGTTGTTTAGTGTTCTGCTTTTTTGTGAAGATACTAGTTTAATTTCTTTCGGAGCTAAATTGGACATCGATTTTAATTTTTTACTTTGTACCTATTTGTTTTCCTACAATAATTAAATTAAAACAAAACAAATTAAACAATACTATGTTATTTAATTGTTTATAAGCGGATATGTTAACATTTCCTGCACTCCGGTAGATAACATAATAGGTATTTTTTATTAAGTAGGTAATTTTATGTCATAATTATGTGCTTTACAATCCAGTAGGTACTGGACTTAAGTCAAGAAACACCACAGGAAATGGTAAGAGGCCTTTTTAACTTATTCAATCACTTACGGTCCCTAAAAGTTAATGAAAAGTGGAGATCCAGATACAGATTCTTCAGTAAATGTCTTGGAAAAGTAGTGCAGGAATCTGCAGGATGCTCGTCAAAGGTCCAACGACATCGTGACTCTCTCTCACCACTCACACACATACACATACACACACACACANCACACACACACACACACACACACACACACACACACACACACACACGCACACACACACACACACTACAATAACAAATCCTAGTGTTCCTTTTCCTTTTTTAATTAGGTTAATTAGTCTAATTAATAGTTAATACGCTGCCCTTGTAATCCTTGCCATACATCACTACCATGTCTGAGTCAATAATATAATATAATATCGGTTCTCTAATTAATTATAAATTGTGCCAATATCTGGGGTGGTGGGAGCCTGATGACCTGTACTACAGGTATGCAAATACCTATCACAGGCGTCAGTCTCACACAAACAACTTTGTTTTTGAATTGTAATTAATGTGCTTAAAAACTTGTGTCATTGTAATGTTTGTGATGAGAAAATAAATACTATTTATTATTATTATTATTATAAAGGTTTCATATAAAGTATGTTACTGTTTACATACCTGTTAAAGCTTTGACTAAAGGGCGACCACATTTCTCTATTTTTTGGTGAATTTATTTTTTCTTTCTCTTTTGATGGCATCACTTCCAAAATAAAAATTAATTGTCGAGTTAGTTTTGTTGCTAACCGTTTTGCCCAATGTTCAGTTTGTTAACACAATTATCATAACATACGCTATCTGATCCCATTGTTTTAGCACCATAGCTGATCTGGGGCAGATGGTATCACGGTACTTTCTAGTTTTGCAGACTGTGCCTGCTGGCTAACTGATGACTGATAGTTCTGAACGAGTGATCTGAAGTCACCGACCAGTCATGATTATGATTCGCGGTTTTGTAACAAATGGTGTTTTCACGACGATTTGATACGATATCAGATGCCCTATTTATTATAAGTTATTTTACAAAACGTGAGAAATAAATCGCTTCAAAAGGCATATCCGTATTGTGGTAACAGCAAGACTAAACGATGATTCAACACCTTTAATGGGACTGGACAGATTGTGATGAATAGCTTCATCAGAGAAGAAGGCCATTTAATATAATAATAATAATAACTTTATTTTATTTGTCCAAAACACAATCGTGATGTTAAATAAGGTACATGTTAAAAAATTTTGTAGTACATTGGTAGGCGAGATTGACAACTACCCTACCTAATATAGCTGAATAGGAATAATTTAATAACTATAACACCAATTATAAGTGTGTTGGTACTATTGAGTTAAGCTGAGCTGAGTTAATGGATAAACTGATAATTAACACACATGTATGTGTTAATGTTTATCCATTCATATTACATAAACGTTACAATGCATGTGCCATCACAGTTTGTACGACTAGGCAAGATGACCGTCAAAATTACATTGTTTATAATGCATTTGTGATATCTGCATCTACGTGCCTTATCATAGAACAATAAATCTTTGTTGCAATTCGCGCTATGATTCAACGCAGAGCTATAAAAGTTGCTGACTTTTAGGTCACTCAATCATCATAAGATTACCACCATGTATGGAATTCTTTATTTGGCGTTTCCTTTTTCATCATGTACGTACTACTACGTACACATAATAAATAACCTATGGTAGCCCACTGAATGTATGCCTTCATGGAACGCCATATAGCAAATCTGCTTTTTTTCATCCAGGCTCTACCAGCTATCTTCATGATCTGCCATACCAAATGATAGAAATTGTTGATGCTAGTTACCCATACCGATACGCTATAAGTAGAGTTTTAGCACAACTACAACTATTACGTATTGCAGGTCACAAAGCGTACCTTGTACGATTGGCTATATCACAAAAAAGCATAACTGAGCTAGCCGACTCAAATTATCATTGCGTCATTCTATAAAAAAGCCATGAAACATTGATTTAATACAATATTTTCTTATATCTGCCATGAAGTTTTACTTTGAGACGAACATCGCGGTAAAATTATTGTACAGCTATTCGTGTGCCTACATCGAATTGATACTTTTTGAGTCGTCGACCATTTAGCATCAATTGAAGTTAATTCAGTTGAAGAAATACAAACCAGTTGAAAATAAAACCCTAACCAAAAATCTTAAGAAACAATTGTAACTTAAAATATAGTGGCTCTACATCAGGAAAGAGAGGTAACCAATTCCGAGTACGTGATGCACATGGAATTATAAATAGTTTACAGGTATACATCAAATCGGCTGTTGGAAATCAGAAACTAAACAAGTGGAAAAACCAACCACCGTTGCGTTTAATTACTATGGCATCTCAAAAGAAAACATTTTTTATTTTGCTTGGCAGGTATAAAACTTTGATTTAAGGTTAACTACACAATAATAATAGGCATTTCAAAACGTATCATTACAAATACAATCAGATTCTAAAACTGTTTATAAATGGAAGAATTCAGTCAAAGTAACACATCTACTTCATTAATTGGAAAGTCTACGTCGTAAGTAATAATTTTGTAATTAAGTTTTAAAAAACTGAGCATGTAACCATTTTCACGCTCGCAAACACTGGATGCCTAGAATATTTCAATAAAGTTATGCAATATTGTCTTTGGTGTATTATCCCGTTTATCCAATTACCGTCTACACTCACATTTTAATATAGCCGCTTGAAAAGGTTTCCTTGTACGGCTTCATGAATGAGTTGCGTTCACTGCACTTGTAATAATAATTGATGAATGAAAGCACACACTAAAACTTGGATATTGGGATATCGGGCACTGCACTATTACCTACGTTTTTTTTAATGTTCGTTTTTTGAAATAAGTTAAGGTTCGTTTCGCAGGGCTGTCGGCGCGGGCGCGGGGCTGAGCGCGCAAACGGATGTGCGCCGAGCCGGCCGGCCGACTGTTGCTCTACCAGTGCTGCCCGGCATCGATTGTTTACGCTATCGACAATACTATTTGTGGTGGTGGTTGCATTTTTTGCGCTGACTACACTAGCCATTTTACTTGGCGCATTTTCTTGCTAGTAAAAGTAGCAGAAGCATTGCTGCTTGCACTCAGTAACTTGCGTATTGCTGAGGTAGAGTCGCTCTAAAAATAACTAGGTATTTATCATACCTAAGTAACTTTTATGTGAGCTAAAAAAAGGATTCGTTGTACAGTTCTTGCTTCGATGAAAAAATAAGTGATTTAGTTGTTTTCAAGATAGAAAACGATATTATATTTTTATCATCAGATTAATGACACAAGCAACGCCATTATCGTTATCATTTTATTGTTATCAAACTATGCATCTAGATTGTGATACTGCAGCGAACACCCTTAGCCAATGAATGTGAAATTATGCTTCAATAATGGAATTTTCATTTTCAATTTCGGTGGATTTTTCGCTGTAACATCGACAAATTATATCGACTTTTTAGCGTACTAACAACGTGACTCACCTCGCGTCTCAACGCCAACAACAAAACGTATTTTGATTCCAAAAAGCCTTAACCGACAGGCACCAAGCGGAGCACGTCGCCCTACCTCAACGGAGCGCACCAACAAAAAACGTTGAAACTCAAAGCGCCGGGCGTTTACGACCAAACCGAGTTCGGAACTCCGAACAATGAACTTGCAGTGGCGAACTAGACCAAACAGCGAGGGAACTAAAACAGATTTGTATATAGAACAAGTCGCTCCGAAAAAGAACGCCGTGGCTTTGTTTGCGGTACGTAGGAGGGCAAGCCCACGCACGTTTTCGAAACTGAGCGTGAAATGTGTACCAGTACCTCTAGTAGGAAAAACTTTCGAGTTCGTTTCGTAGCGTATTCAAAGTGTCATCGAAAAATTTTGTATGAAAAATTAAACAGCGCTTCCTAGGGCGGCTATAATATAGGGGGCGCTGTTTAATTTTTCATACAAAATTTTTCGATGACACTTTGAATACGCAACGAAACGAACTTGAAAGTTTTTCCTACTAGAGGTACTGATTATTGTGTTTACAAGAACTAAGACAGTTATTAAAAATGAATTGGTTACAGCACGTAGCGGTCCAGCTCACATTAAGACATAAATCTGTGCTTCGAAGAAAAATGAAGCGTAAAAGGCCTGCAAAACGAGGAGGTTCGACCATTGACGGTCATTGTTCTCGTGAATGGGTTTTTTGTTGTCCAGTCAACAATATGTCGTCACGTGGTATTAATGATTCGTGAGAGAAAGATATTATGAAACAGCCTATCGCACATAATGCCTATTTATCTAATAAACCACCACAAACCTCAGTCCATACCGCGCGGTATACCGTGACGATTTTAAATAACAATAAAAACTTAATCGCTAAACCAAAACCAGCTAAAAGTTTTTATCGCATCGCCTAGCTAGAGTTTTTAGAGATGAAACCTTGTACGCTCCGAGGTCGTGAAATCAAATTAATCATCGCTAATGTAAAAACATTTTACAGATTGTGCTCAGCATGAGATTTTGAAGATTATAAATATTATACATCACAATTCTCGTGCATCCTGGTCAAAATTAAGTATTAGCACGTTCTGAATAATCTTAGAGACATGGTAATCACATTATCTTACTTTTAAACAGCTTATAAATAAACACGATTTCATTCTAAATCTAATATAATAAAAAACGTTTAGATAAAACAAATAATGCTTTAAAGCTGCCAATTATAAGGAAAATACAGACACGAGCAGAAGCCATACAAAAGACTTCAACGACGTCGGCGAGTCGCCAAGTAAAAATGGTTGACAGATAACGCGTTTCAATTTTGCTTGTGATCTCTGGGGTTCTACTTTTTGAATTTCTACCAGGCAGGGATTGACCTTTTCTAACAAATACTACGAAATAATATACCTACAATAAAATTATATCTATGTTACAGTCAAAACACTCATAACCCATGATCGGTCAAAACCACTACAGCAAAAATCAGTCAAAAGTAATAACATCTACAGAGTACTCAATAGGTACTAAGTTCATTCTTATTTATGTACTCGTATATTGAATGTTGTTGACTACGAGTTCAATTTCAAACGAACCAGCCCAAATGATGTCTTCCTCTGTCATTAATTCGTATCATAAAGGTCTGGCTGGTAGTAAGAATTTAGTAACTATAAATATGTGCTATTTATTTTCTTGTTCCTCAAGTTGCATCAGACCGAAGTGACCGTCCAACATAGTTTAACGGTAATCTATTGTAAAAGCGTTACATCAGACAATTCAGTAATTAAAATTTAACTGTCGACTCCAATTTACGAGTGATGTTCCGCTATTTTGTGGGTTTGTCTTTGGGTTAATGACTTTAAAACTTTCGTTAAACTAACACCTGTTTTTACATCAAATTAACAAATTACAGATCGTTTATGCAATTTGTTTTAATAATTCTTGTGTGCTGAGATTACGACTCTACGTAAAATTGTAGGTAAAGTTTAGTAGAAAAAGTGAAATACATAAGAGAACGATGCAAATAAAGGACGTCCATTCCATTCCTAGCAGGTAGAAAGAGACTTCCTTCCTGCCATAAAGCAAGCAAGATGCTCATTATATCCGGTGGGTTTGTACCTGAATGAATTTTGCCTCTAACCTCTTCGACTCTTGTAGTTTTATAACAGACGCTAATAAAATTGGAAACGGGAGAAGAGTATAAGCACAGTAGATATATGAGCTAAAGCAGTACGGAAACTTAGCCCTTTCGGCGAGTTAAATACCTACACTTCAACTGAGTGTTAGGGTTGGCACTCTTAATCTTTATAAAATTAATAAGGTGACTTACTTATTTATTAAAACGTTTATTTAGGGTTTTTTAATTATCAAATACCTAATGGAATAAATTAATTGACTAAGTAGTTAACAAAAAAATAAAACGTTAATTAGGTTCTATAAAAATCGAATACATAATCGAATAAATTGATTAAGTACTATTAGAGGCCGGTAGAAGATATTCTATTCTCATAAATAAAATACCCGATACTTACTTTCACACAGCCTATTGCCTCATTTTAAATACAGTTCATCACTTAGTACAAAAGCGCGCGGAGCAAATTACTTTATCAAATAGAACACATAAATTGTTAAAAAGCGTAATTACGTAATTTAAAAAGAACTATTACTAAATCAGATGTAAGCACTTTATTTAAAAAGTAATATTTAATAACTTTTACAATTCAAAATTATTACGAAGTTTAAAAAATTAAATTTCTGGTTTTGAAGATGCCGAGTTCAAGCAGCCGTATACTACGCAATACACTCGTGGCATGTTTTTAAAAATACAGCGGACAGTGCATGCAATAAAATTATTATTAAAAACAACGCGCGCGACACTCGCGACGGATGGACTGCGAGGTTCGCTTAGAGCTCGTGTAAAGCGTGCGTCTGTGTGCGTGAGTCTGATTTCGAGCGTTTGTATGAAGCTTCCGTACTGTTTGATTTATCTACTGTGGTATAAGTTATATGTCTTTACAGCCATCTTTAAAAAACACGTGTTTGTATTTTCATTTAATGATAAAAGTAATTTATTTGTGCAATTATAATTTAATTATTAAAAAGCACTTTAAAACGCCCTAATTTAATTTTAACCCTACCACTTCGGGACAGTCATGTACCTACGCCAATGAAAAAGCCACGTAACTCTTGAGTTCTTCTTTCTCACTTTTAACGAATAACACTTTTTTACTAAGGGTTTTGTAGCAATAAAGCCATGTTAGTCCGTTAGGTTAACTATGTACCTATTCTCTAATTTCCATTTATCTTAAATTAGTTTTAGTTAAACAGTTTTACTGGAAGCCTCGGCCTTAATTCTTTCGGTAATAGGCCTAGAACACGTTATTGTACTATTAGTAAAGTGTGTCTCACTAACAGTAGTTAGCTGTGGAGTCAATAGCCAAACCACTTGACACAAAAAGACGGTTGTTTTGTCACTACAATAAGTTTTTAGAGTTCCGTAGAAGAAGAGTAAAACGAATAGCACTAAACATACTCTAAGGCCGGGAAATGTGCCTCACACATTGCCCGAATGCAATTTTGATAATATCAGCAAAAAAAAATCTTATTTTCTGACAATCTTTCAGTCAGGCCAGGCCTGGCTCACTCCGCGCGGTACATCCGATAATTACCTACAGCGAAGCGCCCCGCCGGCGGGTATTAATCAGTCGAGTGTCACGCGCGCGCCCGTCAGGACGCTGGCGTGCGTTGTAGTATGATTATAATTCTATGATCGAAGTATTATTTAAAAATGGACATAAAGAGAAAGAAATATTGTGCGGCGTTCGGGTGTTTAAATTCGAAAAGAAATCTACCGGATTTATCTTTTTTTTTTCGCTTCCCAAAGATACTGAAAGGTATGTTGGCCATGTAGGTAATCAATAATTCTTAGGATAGTATAGGAACCTAACCTACTATGACTACTGCTCAGAATGCGTTCGTTCGTTTCAGCCAAATGACGTCCACTGCTGGACAAAGGCCTATCCCAAGGTTTTCCTTAATGAATGCATACTTACCTACATACGTAGGTATCTCATTACAAATAAGTAGATTCATTATTTTTTCACTAGACAGCAACCCTAACAGCGTAAGAAGAGTTCAGAGGCACGCGATAGAAAGAGACAAAACTTGTAGGTGAATAAAATTGTAGGTACGTAGTGCTGTGCGAGCTGAATTCTACTGTATCGCGTCGCAGCAAGACTCGCATTTATTTAAATCGTCTTGCGGAGTAATCCTTCTGTACCTGTACTATTACTTATTCTGTGGTCAGGCATAATATACCATTATATTCATAGATCAATCAGTTTATAGATAGCCTTTCAGTATTAATTCGGGTATAAAATATCAGTTTTGTTTTAATAACATTTAAGACCCAGTGAAAACAGAAACTGAGTTTTAGTATTCAACAAAATGGTACAGCGTGGTACGGAATTCTCTACCAAAAGGTCAAGTTCCACATGGCTTGCTTTCTGTTACTATGGTGGTTCAAATAATTATTCCCCAACCGTTGTAACTATCGCCGTATCTGCCTCGTCTAATCCACGCGTTTTATTACTGTCATCATCATTATTATTGCCAGCTTTCGTATGAACTCATCTCCCTTCACTGATAGTACCTTCCAGCTATGAAATGGAAAAGGCTTAAATAGCTGTAAGCTAAAACTTGACTTTACAGTTTGAATATTTTGAAATAGATATTTTATAAGGAATTTTTTTTTTCAAATAACTATTTTTCTAATTTACTCCGCAAATAAGTTCGCATAGGCTCCTATAGATTTAGGGCAACTCATGGCATCTATCACGCACAGCAATAAAATATCGCACCGCGAAAAAAACAAGGACAATAAAATTCATTAAACATTATAATGGTAAATCGAAACTAATGAGCAAAAAATTATAATAAAAGAAAAAAGATCAAACCTGATGTACTTGCTGAAACTCACTTACGATACATGCAACGCCATCTAGCTATTTGCTATGGTACGAAATACTACTGCAGTCTACGGTGCGCATTCTACATGCTTTATTTTACGCCAACTGTTATTATGTGACCGCAGTAGATGTCTCTACAATCGTGTTTAAAGTGTAGTACATGTATTAATAAAAATGTTTTTAACAGATAATACGAAAACGTTGAAAAAATTAAATCTTTAACAAATGTAAACTTTTTGTAATGAATAAATTAACTAATAATTATTTTAAGTCAAGAAAAACCATACGCTTAAATAGGAGCGAGTGTTTCTTCATCATAATCATAATTCATAGGTGTCGCTAATTTACAACTGCCTCTACATTAAAAAAAAATATTGGGAGACCCTTTGTCTCGTTTTCATAATACTGAAATACGTTTTTATGTGATAAAGGGCCCTGACTGTCGTTTAACACCTACTACCCCATAGTTTATTGTAAAACTATAATACCTAAAGAAGGTGTTAAATAAATATATAATGTGACTAGTATTACGGACTCTATAAGGATGCTGTAGTGATTTGCATAATTATTTTAGTTTATTATAGAACTATTATGGTTATATGAAGTACGCGTGTACCTACTTCGTTTTCATTTTGTTAAGAAATCGGTCACGTGCATGAGAGACAATTTCCTACATAATGAATATCATGTCAACAAGCATAGAATTTCAATTAGTACATTAATGGTTGGAAAACGACGTCTATGAGTAACATAACGTGTCTTATATTTTAATGTCTTTTAGTCCTTCCCTTACGCGTGGACGTGGGTCCCGTTTTACCCCCTTAGGTATTTAATTTTGAAAAAATCCCGCCTTACTGAGTAGGTACGTAGGTGACGTTCTAAAATGAACCCCAATGCAAAATTTGAAACTTCCAGCACTTGTAATTTCTGAGATTTCGTGATGACAGTAATTAAAGAGAAGATTCCACACCCTTTGAAGGCATTCAGTGTTAGTTAAATTTCTTAACACCTGCTTTAGTTCATGGAAGAAAGTTCTGACTGCAGTTAGTTCACATTTCTATCCAGGTATCGTTAAAAGTAAAAGTTGCCGGTTTTGCATTAGCTCTATGGGCACTAAACGCTGAATAATTCACGCTCCAATCAAGATTTGCACCTATTAGAGTTGTAAATGCTCATTGCCTTGGAAGTTCCACATAAAGTCAATATTTTGCATATCTTCTAGCTACAACGTTAAGAACACGTGATAATATAATCTTGCTTCCTCATCGTATCAACACTATCAACTAAGGTTGCAAAATAAATAACTCGACGAGAAATAAAACCTAGACCGTGACCGTTAGGTTACGTCAGTTCAAGAGTTTAGAAATGATTCACAATGTACACAATAAAATGATACGTTCAAAGCATACAAACGCGAATTAAAATTGCGACGAAGGACTAACCTTAGCACATCTAATAATCAATAAGGACGCATCTAACAGTTTGAAAACAAACAAACAGTTTCAAATGTGTAAAACATTTTGGGAAAAGTATTTCGCTAATTTAGAACCAGCTTTGTAATCATTGATTCAATTTGTGCATGACCAAAATGTAGCCAACAAAATTACGCTGACATTTCAAATTATTTCGTCAAGCCTTTACTTACGCCATCGCTATTACTGGCTTGTAGAAAAACGCTCTATTAGTTCGTTGATTAAGCTAGATTAAATTAAATTACATGCACTGATGAAGAAGCTTTTACCTGGGTTTGCTGGCGTCCTGCGACGTCTAGCCGAAGCCCTCCTCACAACGGTTGACACCAAAGAATCCATCTCACTCCCGGAGTCCCACCGCGGCCTTTGCGGCACCGGTCGGAGGACTCGTCCGTCATCCTCCGTGTCCCTGTCACTACTCGTCGGGGGGAGGTTCGACTCGTCACTCTCAGGCGGCACCTCCACTTTAACCTCTCGGTTGAACGCACCGATCATCGCCACATCCCTAATGTCATCTGAACACGTGAAAGGATGGGTCAAAGTCCTCCGTATGTTACTCTTCCTATGTTTCACTTTCACTGACCCCTCGGACAGAGATCGCTTACTCAACTTGCCATCGGATTTTGTGTCCCCCCGCGTGCATTTCAAGTCGGACGGCGATAATGATTTCTTTCTAGAGTTCCGCCTTTTGTTGCATCTTTTTTGTCGGCTCGATTCGCGTGTTGTCTGCATTGTGGCTGCATTGGGATCTGCAAAGAAAGAAATGGATGTTAAATCATGTGAACCATCCACTCGCGGGAATCATGGCACGATCAATTATTTGATAACTGGTTGGTAATAAGTATGGAAAGGGCAAAAACTTGAAGGTGAATGTAATTTTGCGAGAAACTGATTTCATGCCAGGTCATCATTATTTTAACAATAAAAACAGTATTTGAAAATTATAAATAACTTGAAAAAATCGAACTGCCTTTTTCAAGTTATTTATAATTTTCAAATTAGTTTGAGATGCGACTCTAAACGCTAAAAATTTAATAACTAAATAAAAACAGTAATTTTCTATAGTATGGTAAATCGGATAATACGACTTGTAGATTTGCTGACTAGTAAGAAACAAAAGATAGTATTGAGCTTGAGACCTAGTTGAAAATAATAATTATTGGACAGATAAAATCCAAACCTTGTGATAGTTTACGAGCACAGTTGCAGCTACTTGCATTTTATCATCAGCAAGTTATGCATTTCAGATTGAGATTAGCCAAGGCAACCGTTTTAGTTGGTTTCATTTGCACACAATGCAATCCAATCTTTACTCCGTGGGCACATTTATTATTGTTGATTCATGAATAAATTTTGTCGAGTTCCGTTGTACATAAAAGGTGAAATTTGAAACCTACTAGTGTAAATAAGGCGTATGCGGCCACTGGTAAACAGTTTTCCACTTTCTTTACTTATAAACTACTAGCTGACCCGGCGAACTTTGTTCCGCCTTAATGGCAATAAATAACGGGATAAAAAGTATCCTATGTCCTTCTCCTGGCTCTAAACTACCTCCCTGACAATTTTCAGCTAAATCGGTTCAGCCGTTCTTGAGTTATAAGCGAAGTAACTAACACGACTTTCTTTTATATATATAGATAAACTGGATATTTAGTAATGTGGATAGAATTAATAGATCTTTTTGTGAATAATAAGCAATAACTACATAAACACAGAACAAAAATCTGCTCGAGTAGTGTGAATAGATGCTACCCCTGAATAGAATGTACAAAAAACGAAATAATTAGATTTACAAGAGATACAAACAAGGTGCCCTCGTTGTTCGTCATGCTATATCATGTGTGAAAATCATCAATTAGCACTGTATATGCTACACCGCACTGTGATATTAATTCATATTAAGTACCTACTCGAAATTTATTAATAGATGCCTAAGATGCATATTAATTATCTCACTGCAACAATTAAAAATTCGTCGTAAATTAATTATCATAGCAAACTTTCTCATTTCTAGTGACAAACGACAGGCAACAAATTAACCGGTATTTGAAAATAAAAAGGAATTCGTAATGACATTGGATTTAATTCTATAATTATGCAAATGTATCACTTATCTACGATTATGCAAATCAACAGATGTTTTCTAAATAATTTTGTAGCAAGTCGAAATGTGACACTGGTCTTGTTGCTACAGAAAAATTACCTTAGACGTAGACCGCAACCGCAAACCAAAGAAATATCGTTGATATCACTTCATAAAACAAACACAATGTCCGCTAATTAAAGATTAATAGATAACGAACACATTTTACACGACGATAAGGTTGTTAGTTAGCGCACTAACTTTATCTTGCAAAAAAAATACGATCACTTCACAGATAAGAAAACTGTTTTTCTTTGGTTCTTTTTTTTAAAACGCGCGCTCTTTTCAGCGATGGCGGGCAAGCACTGGCTCGTATTCAGCCAGTGCAAGTAGGCACAGGTGGTTTAATTGTTTCAAAAATTAAAAAGTTTAAAGGTCGTCGTCACGGTCGCCAGTTCGCACTCGCGAGGTGTTCGCTGTGAAGGCGTCTGTTCTCAACGGACCGGTAAACTGTACTGTCTAGTGCTTGCTCTCCCTCTTAAAATATACACATAGCAGTTATTATTTGATAAAGATTCGCTAGTTATCTCCTCGAGATCAGTTTGCAGCGCTAAATGCACGAGTTTCCTTAATTGCTGAAGGTTACGGAGGCAAAATGAATAGATAATTAAACAGATAGCTTCAACGGTTCGCTTTTCACTTGTGAAAAAACATTCGTTTCGGAAGAATTTCTGAAATTTACTGCCGTTGAAAATTGTTACGCCCGTTAGGCACAGTATTTAATAAGTAATTGCTCAAAATATTTCTCATAAAGAAATTAGGTATTTCTAGACAATAGCAGCAACAGTAATGATGCAACACCCGACACTCAAATGTCGATAAATTAAAAGATTTTGACAGGACAATGCTCAAGGGACCGTGCGCAAGCACAGGTTAAATCAATCACGCAGAAATATTTTCATTAGACTTTGTCGTTTTTGCCGCCTGCCATATTCGTCCCTCGAGTAGTTGAGAATGTTGTTAGAATGTAGCCGGCGCTATAAAAATGTTGTATCTATGCATTCATTTCAACTGAACTACTGGTGTGATCTGGACTCAGAGAGCAGAAATAACAGGAGTGGAACTGACAGGCAATCCCCTCTAGCAATGTAAGTAGACCAGTGGTTCACTCAGTTTATAAAAACTAGTTGCAGCGCCACCAATGACATATTCCAAATGTCACTATTGAAGAGTAACGTGCTGCGATAAAAATGGTGAATTGCAGTGTTTTTAATTGTAAGAAGAGATCTGAAACATCAAATCTTGAAAAGGACAACATTACATTCCATCGGTAAATATTATTTTATTTATTTCACATTAATTAATACACTAAATTTGCAAAAAACTAAATTTNGTGGAAATAGCCTGCCAGCTTCGTCGTACATCTCTCGGCTCCGTACCGCTCTGCTTTGGTGGAAACCGGGCCTAAGGCTGATAGTCGATCCCCTTTGCCAAGGGAGTGTGGCCGTGGGTCACGTTTGGTATATAAGAATATTAGGTACCTATTTCATGGGTAGTGTAGGGTAATGGTGGTAGGGTTAATACTGGGACGTGTAAAAGTGCTTTTTAAGAGCCTATATAAATGACTTTTTAGTTTTTTTCATATAACTCTTAACTTTCACAATTCGTATTCGTGCTAGGGAAGAAATGCCAAACTTTTGCGTATTTTCCTTTAAATAGAGATCTGAAATGTTGAATCTCCCATAGGATAATAAATTAATTCATATCATTTTTTTAAACGAGCCATAGACTATGAACCATAGAGCAATGATTCTCATCGACAAAAATATCGATAGTGTCTCAGCGCCATCAGCTGTTACACAAATGTCATTACCTCGTCCCCCTCAGGAAATGGCGAAATTTTTTTGTATGGAAATAAACGCGCGCTGCTACTCCTGTTATTTCTGCTCTCTGTCTGGACTGGACATTGCCTTATACCACAGCATGAAAAATAAATTTAGGATCTACAGATTTATCTGGATCGAGAAATTCGACTATGAATTCTACGGAGTTAAAAGACATTAACTATCTTTATGACGAAGTGTTTTATAGAGCAAGGATCACTACATCTGACATACTCGTTTAACTTTCTTTTCCAGCCCATTCTTTTCCAATCTGAGTCGGTCATCTTTGTACCGGCAGTTTCCACAAAAAGAATTTATGGTTAGGTTGTGACGCGTAAAAAATGTTTTAATTTTAGCCGGTTACGGGAATGCATCTCTCATTACCATTAGTATTCCCAGTAATAATTAAGCATTCGTTGAATAGAGAACAGTTACGTCGATAATGCGTTGGAACTATGACAAGCTCACCTTCCCATAGCAGGGCATTCCCATGACTACTCGCAAACAATGGCACTCCTATGGTGTTTTAGCGACCATCTGATACCGTGGTATCGCAGTGTCAAGTGACAGTCACAGACAACACCGTAATAGCGGATGTATGCGCACTAGAAACAACTGGGTAGTGTCAATTGACCAGTTTGAAGTACTGACGCGGCACATCAAAGTAATCTGTGGCAGCTTATGTCATTGCCATAAGCTCTATTTTTCAACATCGATGCTTAAACCATTTTAAAGTACCTAGGTAGGTTCACCTAATAAGGGCTAATGAATAGTACTTTATGATCCACTTTTTAAACTAGCTTTACTCATTGAATGTTGTAAAATTTTGCGCGAAATGTAACATCTTAATATTTTATTTCAAGCAGTAAATCAAATTATTTATTTCTTAAATTATCTACACTACACACATTATTAAATATAACAAATTATGATCCAACTTCTTCAATGTAAAGTGCAATATCAATCTTAATAATTAACGATCAAACAAAACAAATATTTTTTATTGAAAATCTTTAAGTGCCTATTGTGCTTGTTTTGCAACTTCTGTTTCAAAAAACATTGTAAAAATTTAGCATGGTTCTTATAAAATATTTTTTTCATACGCAATAACTTCCGAATGATATAGAAATCATAAAAATATAGTATGTCTCTGATGATGACGAATTCTCAGAACAAAGAACTTTCACTTTATCACTTAGTATTATGAAATGATTGACACTCAATACTCAATTGAAACTCAATCGTTGAAACGTGCGATTGTTTGAATTACCTACTATAATGCTTAGACCAAACGCAGGCTTGTACTTAGCTTAATTTTATAATTTAAGCAGCATAACGGGTCTTAACGTTAAAAGAGTCGCATCTCGAACTAAAATAATAATCGTGGGTTCGATTTCCACATTAGGCAGTTGGATTTTTTAAAGTTATTTATAATAATTAAGCCTATAATTGGTCATCATCTAAGTTATATAATGTACTAGCTGTGCCCGCGACTTCGTTCGCGTGGAAACCCGTTTTTGCATCATTTTTCATTGTTGCTCTGCTCCTATTACTCGTATCGTGATGGTATATAGCCTTGAGCTTTCTAACATTGAAAGAATTTTTCAAATCGGACCAGTAGTTCCTGAGATTAGCGCGTTCAAGTAAACAAACAAACAAACAAACTTTTCAGCTTTATAATATTAGTATAGATTACAACAACTAGAACTTCAGTTCTGCTGCCAAGCTTCTGCTATTCTTTACGGAGTTTACGGTATTCATAGGTTAAAAGAGTCTGTAGTTTCTTTTGAAAATACGAGCTAACAATCGTATTTAATTTATCCTATTACGTAAAATAGAAAATTAATATTCTTTACTACGGTTTAGCGAACCTACGAGCTAGTCTTACTGCGGCTATTTTATACCGAACTACAAACTTCCTGTAACTAGAATGTAAACTGGTTGATATAATCTAAGCCGCAGGGGAAAATGGAAACTTCGTTCTATATTTTAATTGAGGAAATCCAGTAAAGAAAATATTTTACTGGGCAATGTTCTACAACAACATTTTTCCTCCAATTTACATTGAGATACATCATAGTAAGTGGCTATAGCAAGTCGTATGCGAGTTGGTATTACGGATTAAAGATGCAACGATGGAGGGGAGAAAGCCACATAAACACGGACGGGACGAGCGATGCCGTGTTCCCGCAAATTCTCTTTCTTCTAATATTCTTCTTCTTATCGTATCGACAACAAACCTACACAGTGTCAGCCCAAAACTCCGTCACAAGAGTGGTGTTGTCAGCAGCATTAATTAAATCTTCTAATATTACAACTACATATTTGTTGGTCTCGTTGTTTAGTTTTTGGATTTTTCATACGGTTGTCAGTCGCTAGTTTACGTCAAATAATGTATTTTTATTTCTTTTTAACACTAAAAATGTTGACACAAGTGCCGGTCTGTATTAGTCATGGATATTTGCTATACTGAATGTAAATATAACATTTCAGATAATATTTACAAGTTGGGTCGTTACTATTTTCGTATGTGATCACATTGTTAATAACATTTTGAGATAAACGCGCATTTTCCAAAATTGGCACCTTCAAGGTTTGTTTTCTCTGAACTCTACATTTGGTGGTTATGACATGAGCTATGTTATGGTATGAGGAGTATGATAATGCAACGATGTAGCTTTGTGAAATATGAGCGTTTTTCCAATAAAAATGGATAGTCTAATCTAATGTGATGTATAATGATATTTATCTTTATTTTACACTGTTATTTTCCCATTACAAAAAAAAATACCTTTAAGTAATTTTAATGAATTCGCAATAATTGGCCTCCGAACAGGTGGTAGGAGTGTGCTTTGTTATAATACCCATTAAAGTTTCGCAAAAGGCAGATTATTACGAGATTATTACAGACATTACAAAGATGTTACTTTTTCTCATTTCCTTGCATTTCCGTTTCGCGTTCGGTCTCTAATTTGACGATTCAGTGACATTGAGACGGTAATGAAGTGTGAAGTTCGTGACGAAGTTAATAAATGCATTGTTGTGGATATTTTGTTACAACTTTTTCCACGATTCGGGTGCTAACGTTACGGTTGGTCGTCTGTTGAGCGGAAGTAATAATAACTGCATAATTTAAGTTTTTATATGACTTAAGTACCTATATGTAGATCAGATACTTCTTCCTACATCCATTTAAAAGATGTCAAGAAGAATGAATCCATGTAAAAAAATATTTATCTAGGTGAACACTGTGGCATATTCGTAGTTGTATTAAGTGAGATTTTTCAATAATTGCTATTGTAAAATCTCACTTATTACAACTACCTAAGAAGCTAAGTCTAATACTCATATTGACTCGTGTTGACTGTATCTACCAGTAGACTTCGGCAATTTTGCAAACAAATTATACTAAGTGAACTGAATGATAGTGATGATGAACTGAGATTCTTTGATAAGGTATGATCATTAGAAATAGTCGAGAAGGTTCAGGATCTAGACTTTGTTATGGAATAAAAGCCTCAATCAATCATCGGGCATAATTAAATTACTCTTTGTTTTATAAAAGTAACATAAGTCAATGTTATTTTTAAGTTTATTCTATGAAAAAATCAATTCTCTCATTATGTATGTTGGTTGACTATAGTATTATGTATGCGAGAACAATACTTATTTGAACAATAGGGGGTTTTTCATAATATATTTTTGTATTGAGTCTTGCGTCCGGGTTGTACTTATAGTACCTATAGGCTATAATGTATCTTAAAATGTATGTACCTACATAAGATATACACTTCGCGGTTATAGGCTTACAAATAAGCTTTCTACTTGAAGTAGGTACCTACATTAATATATTCGGTGCCCAATGCCCATACATAGTATAGTAGATCTACCACCTAGGCAACCACATAGTATTGTTCACTGATTATTATCGCCTTGACAAAGTCACAATGGTAACGCTGCGGTAGGTCGATAGCACATAAATCTAGACATTGTCATACATACTCTTACGAGTAAGATGCAAACCCACAAAAATTGTAATAAGACAAGTGCTATTTTGCAACAAAATTGCAGTGTTCTATGGTGTAGTGATGTATTGTCGATTATCTTTTCTACGGATATAGGTAACTGTTGTGTTGGTACTAAAATTACGTCATGTACATTAGATAATTTGTTTAGCATTACAGTTAAAAATAAAAATCTATACTCAATACTAATAATAATATTATAAATGCGAAAGTAACTCTGTCTGTCTGTCTGTCACACTTTCACGCCTAAACCAGTGAACTGATTTTGATGAAATTTGGCATAGACATAGTTTGAGTCCCGGGAAAGGACATAGGATAGTTTTTATCCCGGTTTATGAAACAGGGATGCGCGCGATAGATTTTTTCTGTGACAGAGAAAATTCCACGCGGGCGAAGCCGCAGGCGGAAAGCTAGTAAAATAATATTATTATGTGTTATAAAATATTGTACAGTATACATCAAACATTGTTGCATTCGGTCTGGGCCTTTTGCATTTTCTTCTATTGCGAGTTGTTGCCGTTCTCTAAGCACACAAGCAAGGCTACGGCTTCATTAAAATTAATGGGTAAATGAACAGAAAAAGTGATTTTAATGCGGTCATATGTCAGTCGAATTAAAATATGCACGACAGGAAACGGTAGCATTTTATTTCTTACAGTGTAAACGGTAAGTGATCACGCGATTGATTAATGTTATTAAAGTGAACCATGATATTGAAAATAAAAGGCTGAAAATATAGAATGGCTTAACTTAAAACTGCAATATTGTACACTAGCCTTTGCCCGCGGCTTCACCCGCGTGAAATTTAGTTTGTCACAGATCGTCTTAAATTATAGCCTATATGTTATTCTGGGTTATGGGTCGATCAACTTTTTAACCGACATAACGAGCGAAAAATTTTGGCAAGTTACTAAAATATTTTTTTGAGTATAAATAAACAATAATACTGTAAAGTTTCATTAACCCTTTTCTTGGCATTGTGCATTTAAAGATACGTTGACCAAAACAAAAATATGGGCGAGAAACCAAAAACAATTTTTAATTGTTTTTTTAATATAACATTAGCCCAAATACTACAGATTGTGTTACACAGTATAGAATCGCTACAGGCTGCACAGATTTATCAGTAATATACAAAATGTCAGACCATTGACAGGCGTCTACGCACCGGCTAATAATTTTAATTATTTTCGCTGTTTTTTTTAAAGAATATTGGTGATTATTTGTAGTAATATGGAAAGTAAATAAAGGTTTCTTGATGATAGTGCTGTTTTTTCATCACAAAACTTGTATAATTATTCTTGTACGATGCGGATTGTCCGAATGTATCTCTAAATGCACACTGTCAGATACGTAATAATTTACTTTCAATTTTGAATGTATCTTTAAAGACACATTGCCAGGTTCTCGTTGACTTTATTTTATGATTTTTTTCATAGATTTTATCGCATAAAAAAGGGATCATGTTATTAGTTAGTAATATTTAAAGCTGTAAATTATATGCCGATGTGAGTTTTAATTCATGTAATAAAGAATGTTGTTTTTTGGACAACTTTGTGCTGCAGCAACAAAATCAGGCGCGCAAAATGCTGGTTCTGGTTCCAAAATCTGGAACCAGGTCGAAAGTTAGTGGCGGTGACACTTCAGCTGATGAATTAGAAGCCGCACTTAGCCTCCTGATTCTCTTGGGTCGTTATCTTCCTACTCCAAACAACCCAGATCACCCCCAAAAAGCGAGCAGCCTGTGCAGGCTGCTGCATGCTTCTGGTTATAAAGCTGTTGATTGAAGAATTTCAGCCAGTTCGACTGCTGCATAGTTTCCCAGAGAGTTCCAGAGATCCATTTCCGCTATCTTGCGTTTCCACTGTAAGTTGGGTATCAAATTATCTTCAATCGAAAACGTGAACACAGTGCGGTACCAGTTGGCATCAATACCCCTCGTATTTTTTTAATGCTCTTGCAGGATTCCTATGTGTCCTATCTGCATTTGCTTCTCCTGGATGGTAAGAAGGGTGTGAGGTTCAGGAGGTACTCCAACGACGCTGATGGAGTGGTTCTCATACATCCAAATGCAGCTATACTTGCAAGGCGTTACAGACTTTGAAGTGGGTTTTTTACTTTGTTTTCAGTTTTTTGTAAAATATACTTATTTTTTATTACTCAAATAAGGAATAGCTTAAGGTTTTGTAGTAATTTTCATTTAAATAACTAATTTTTACTAACAATTAAACCATTTTTTAGTTTACTACAAAGCTGGCAATGTGCACTTAAAGATACATACTATATTTCCAAAACTTTTTTTTCGTATTTTTTACATGATTTTTACTCGTCCTAAATCCAATATTTATAGTGTAAATCACAAATATTAACCAAAACCGTCTTTGCCAAGTATAGGGTTAAAAACCGTTCAGTAGTTTTTGCGTGAAAGAGTAACAAACATCCAGACATCCAAACTTTCGCATTTATAATATTAGTAGGATAGTAAGATTAGTAGGTTTTTTTTATTACTAAGCGACGAAAGTAGAAATAGATATCATAGAAAACGTAAGAAATCCAACTGAATAAGTAGGTGTCTGAAGGCGCTCTGCGGCCAATATACCTACTAATGACTGATGAGGCCTGAGGAGGACTTCTTAAGGTTGAGGTTGGTAAACACCAAGCTTAACTTGTAGAGGAAGAGCAGTGGATAGCAGAAGTGAATGGTAAAGTATGGAACGTGAACGGATGTAGCCACCATAATAATTACATTATGGTTACATGTGCGATGCATTTCTGACTGTGGTGGGCGCATAATACATTGCTTAGCTAGGCTGATGACACACACCACTACGCTACAAAATAGCGACAGACTAATTGATGTTGCAATTAACATTACTGGGCGATAACCCAGACAGTAGAAAAAATATTAGCTGACCACCGCTAAATTCTGTTTGCATTAAAAGGTAAACCATGCCTTCTTTTATGAGCTATAAGTTTTAAGTAAATAAACAAATTCGTTATTCAATTTGAAATTAAGTGCAAGGTTCAAGTAACGGGTCTTTTATTTTTAAGAGGCGATTATTATTATTAACTGCTCGCAGATTTTACTGCATTCTGATTGGCTAAATACATTCATATCCTCAAGGACAATTCGGTCATGAACTGAACTTGTGATTAGGCGATCAGTGTCAGAATCCTGTTTTTGAGATGCAGGCGTGGGCGACCCGAGACTTATTTCTGTTTGACATTGAACTGGAATCTTAAGCAACCTATTGTTAATCTCATGTGTCGAATTTAATTAAGCATTTTTGCTCATGAATATTCAATTCAAGATTTCGTTCATTAATCATGAGTCTCAACAAGCCAAGAGCAAGACTTTGTCAGCTTAATACCGTCGGAAAATATTCGTTCGTTTCAGCCAAATGACATCCACTGCTGGACAAAGACCTCCCCCAAGGTTTTCCACAATGAACGGTAAAGGTCGCGGGAAGAGCCTGGATGCGGGCAGCGCAGGACCGGAAAATATTACTTTCACAAAAATAAAATAATTTTTACCAATAGATTTACCGCAATTTTTTTCTGAAATCTTTAAACACACGAAAGCAGTGAGTAAACTAAATAAAATAAAACCGACTCCAAAAAACCTACATTAAAAAGTAGAAAAATAATTACTAATAACCTACTTATTTATTAGGACGAATTAATATTTATGTAGGTATACCATGATTGATACTTCTGGAGTCGGTGCCAAGATTATGAAACATGTAAAGTTTGCCTGCACCGACTCCAAAAGTATCAATCATGGTATACCTACATAAATATTAATTCGTCCTAATAAATAAGTAGGTTATTAGTAATTATTTTTCTACTTTTTAATGTAGGTTTTTTGGAGTCGGTTTTATTTTTTTTTAAAAAAAAAAAAAAAAAAAAAAAAAAAAAAAAAACATACGGGTCGAATTGAGAACCTCCTCCTTTTTTTGAAGTCGGTTGAAAACCTGTAAGATAAAGTTCTTATTAACTGAATTATGTTTTGAGTATATCATATTGCTTCGCAGTTTATTGAATTAGAAACCATCAATCATGTCGCCAATTAAATTGACAGCTCTCTAACCTTGATTGATATATTGGGATGTTTGCAGTGATATATCCAGATTTTTTTTACACAAACTACATAATTATTTACTTACCTACTTCAAGGACTTGCCGAGCTACTGCTCTAACCATAGTCTTAGAGTCTTTGGATAAATCATCATCAGACCATTTAGTTTTTACTGGAGGAGAATCTAATTTACCAGAGGCAAGAAGAACTTCACTCCTCACGTTTGGTCAAACGGGTTGGGGCTTAGGGATGCCTGAAGTTCGCTTATTTTCTGAATCATTTATTCTTGTAAGATCAATCTATCGAGTAAATGTCCAGAGTTCAAAGAGCTAGCAGTCTTTCTTTTTGTACCTATGTCTGTATTGTGTCTGTTTTTGCGATTTTTGAAACCAGTTTCTTGATCGGAGTGGGAAATGCACACACCTGTGTCTAGCTTGAATGATTTTACCATATCATTAGCATTTAATTTAACACTTCATCAACGCTTTTATCATTAAAATCGCAGGCTTAACGTGTATGAAGTAATAGAAATTCAAAGTATACAACAAAATAATTTAAAAATAGTTTCTGTAGTAAAGTTATTTGAAAGGTGTTTGGGGATTGATGGATGTCGAAATGAAACATACCTAACACAACATTAGTAATTTTTCATTACTTAACGTTGTGAAATCTAGGTCTGTCTCGAATAGTATTTTTTAATCTCCTGAACGCACACGTTATAATTTTTACATTATTTTTATTCATCAGAATCATTTAAAAGCGATTAGGATAAGCAGTTTAATGTTTAAAATTGAATCCATAGAAGGATCGCTAAACTGTTTGCTCCTTTTTGTTTGTTAATTTACTTTAATCATACTTCAACTGCAATCCGGCTATTAGTATGGAATTCTTCAACCAACATGGTAAGTGATAATTCATCATGGTGATTATAGTAAACGGTCGATACAATGAGGCCGTAATTTGAGTAACCACAGATAATAAATTTTATGGTCTAAAAAGTCCAAACGATCGATCGCAAGCATTGCATAATTCTCTAATCTCAAAAAGTCAAAATAAGCCTGGTCACTTACATAATATTTCATAATTAAATATGGAATATTATATTAGTTAGTACCTCAGAGTTAAGATACCTACTCACTAACTATTTAAGTAATTTTTTGAAGTAGCCTAAAACATTCATGTTAATTTCAAATTCAATACGCAAGTTTTACAAGTGGCAGTACTGTATCTGACTATACAGTGTGAGTCACGTTAAAGTGTACATATGAAAATAGATGAAACTAGACCTATTTTTATCGACAAAAAAGAGGTCAAAAATTTTTTGAGATTTTTTTTAAATTTTTTATAGATTTCTTTTTCTCTCAATTACTTATTGTAAAGAAAACGTAATAACTTTTAAACTAAGCGGTATATCCTGATAAAATAAAAACAGTAATAATGCTAAATAACAGGCCATACTGAAAAAATACATAAAATACCCAGAAAATGCCAACAAATAATAAAAAATGATACTTTTTGAAAAAAATCTGCTTAAAAATTCGTATTTTTTTGGTTATTTGATAAATTTCTCAAAAAAATGCCCCTATAACAGGTGGTTTTTATTACTTTGTATTCTTTTCTATCGTATTATCTTTGTAAAACCAAAAATCGCATGGCTCTATCCCTATCACAATATTTGCTATGATCGTTTGAACAAAGGCCTGCCACCACATTATTCTCCGCTACAGGTAGAGACAATTTTAATTTTAACTAAAATGCTTATTTTACTTCGAAATATTTTGTTTTTATTTGAAATCTAACTTGTCTTTATCAAAATTACAAATCTAGGGCCATTTTCAGTTTCGTTGTTAACGAAGCGTTGAATAACGCGCCCGGAGAGGCTTAGTTCAAACGATCATTGCAAACGTTGTGATAGGGATAAAGACAAGCGATTTTTGGTTTTACGAAGGTAATACGATAGAGAATAATACAAAGTAATTAAAACCACCGGTTATAGGGGCATTTTTTGTAGAAATTTATCAAATAACCAAAAAAACACGAATTTTAAAGCAGGTTTTTGTTCAAAAAGTATCATTTTTTATTATTTGTTGGCCTTTTTTGTGTATTTTATGTATTTTTTAGTATCGCCTGTTATTTAGCATTATCACTGTTTTTATTTTATCAGGATATACCGCTTAGTTTAAAAGTTATTACGTTTTCTTTACAATAAGTAATTGGAAGAAAAAAAATTCTATAAAAAATTTAAAAAAAATCTCAAAAAATTTTTGACCTCTTTTTTGTCGATAAAAATAGGTCTAGTTTTATCTATTTTCATATGTACACTTTAACGTGACTCACACTGTATTAGTGTACGAAGCCAAAGTTTTTGTTCATATTTTTTTTATATCTGGACTGGTGTAGGTACATAAATTATTATTTTATTAGCGTGCTTGTTGATTAATTACGGCTTAATGCAGTTTCAGCGTGACATTAAAAAAATGTATAAATTGAATTAGTTTAATGTTTCATGCAACGTATGGTTGATATTGAAACTCGTTGTAGATTTACAGCCGATGGAACATCAAGCACTGGCAATAAATGGCATCAATATTGATGCAGATTAATAAGAGTGATCTTAGGAACTCTCGAAAAGTGTATTCATGTATATTCATCACATAGAAAAAGGCAACATAAGAGAAGCTTGATGACGAGAAAGCGATAGATTGACCGAGGGCACGAGACAATGACATCTTTATTACCCACTGTCCAGACAGAGTCAGGTTCTTGTTGACTAAATGGATTACAGTCATTGAATTTGCACCGCGTATCAGTGATACGCAAGCCGTGTGGTGACGGCAGAGTAGAATACATTTGTCACCAACCCCTACTCTTCCCGCGGGTGTCGTAAGAGGCGACTTAGGGACTACACCTCAAACAGAGAATGGGCAGCAGCGCTCTCTGAAAAACATCAATCTTTTAAACTGCGATCTCCAACCCGCCTGCCAAGCGTGGAGATTATGGCAAAACCCTCCACTATAGTGGAGGAGGCTCATAGTCCAGCAGTGGACTGTAAAGGGCTGTTGATGATGATGATGATGATGATGATCAGTGATACGGTTCACAATCAGTAAATATTACCGTCATACCTTTTTAGGCTGAGTTGCACCACCTAACTTTGACGGTAACTATGTAGTTATAACGATAAACGGTGCTTTTGTATGGAGTTTGAAAGATTGTTTACGTTTGTTAAAGTTAAAGTAAGATGGTGCAACTCAGCCTTAGTTTTTTTTTTCAGAAAGAAAGTACGAGAAACGCAAATATGGCTTTGTACCTACTAAGCTTTTTTTTTCTCTGAATTAACTAATTCCATGCGATTTTTTGAGGTCTGAAATTTCTAGTGTTGGTTCAAAATTTTTCTTTATACCTGGTTAAAGCGACTTAAAAACACCACTGGAAACAAGCTGAGCAGATAGAGCTAAAAAGTGAAAAAAGAAGTGTTTCTAATTCTTCTTTGCTATTGCTGGCTGCTCGCATGAATGCAGATTTTGATCACAAAGAATACGCTCATATTAATTACACAGATTTCTATGCAGATCTAGCGCGTTTTTTTAAACATGTAAGTTAGCTTATTTAGGCTGTAATTGATATCTGGGAGAGCCAATGCTAATCCGGGAAATTTTGTAGTAGCTGAAGGCTTTGCCTGAATTTCCAAAATTACTGTAACGGAGTAGGTAAGTACTGAGGATATTTTGAGTAGTAAATAAGTGGCTATGTCCTTCGGATGAGGAGAGCTCCGCCCCACGTAACCTGCCCTTCGCAAATGATTCAAAGCATGTTTTCCTCAAAAAAACTGATTTTATCATAGCATGGATTCTAAAGCACTTGTAAAGATCAACAACAGTCACGAGACCGTAGTTTTATTTCCTCAACGAGAAGGTTGATGTTTGTACTAAGCTAAAGGAACTGAAGGTGTTAGTATGCGCTACGATTTGTAGGAAATAACGGAATGTACCAGTTGGTGGTTGCCTGTCTCTGTCGTGATTATAGTTAGCTGTAGATGGTTTAGATAACCGATATGCATTGTTTACAGTTACTTTTGACGAGGAATATAATTAATCGCTCTATCTACCGAAGACATAATGTACTAATAATGTTTTAGTCTCACTAATTCACTTCTTTGGCTTTACAAATCAATAACAAACAAAATTAAATCTTATTAAGATCAATGCTAAAACCACAGGTTTGTTTAGCATAAAATACAGCCATGATTGATATCATTTTGGATATTGAAACCAGTGTGCCAAAATATGATTTTGTATTGTAACCGTTCAAGTACGTGATAGGCAGTTGAACGACGACGACCTACTCTATCTACAAAAGGTTCACTGCAAAATCAACTCTAACTTCTCTGTGTGTAAGGCTGTAATTATGTTTAGCATATTGATAAAATATTATACTGCAAGTTATTAAACGGTACATTTGAAGGTCTCTATTGAGTAAGCAATAAAGATCAGTATTATATGGTGCCGAACGAGTTACCATTTTGTGGCAGTCGATCGCACGATATTGGTTTCAGCACATATTCAGGTCGAGAGGTCAGGCACTCACTGGAGAGGGTAGATCTATCTAACTAAAATATTAAGTGACGTTATTGCAACTTTCACAATGTTATTAGCTTCTAGCCAGGTTAAACTTTACAGGTTTGAAGCAATTCACTGAATGGTTACTTTTTATACCTTGCGTCTCTGTTATTCACAATAGGGATCTAACATAACATGAGTACTCGCTTATATGATTCAAGAAACCCAAAAATATTGAATGATTAAAAATTAACGTCTCCTGAGGCATTCCTTTAACTAAGGCAAAGAAAGCTTCATATAAGCTACGTAGAGCTATGATGAATGAACTTTAAAATACTTAATAGATTTGATTCAATAGTAAATAACACTGTACTGCTTGCTTCTGCTTTTCATAATAAATTATTTAATTGGTTCAGTAGAGTTCGATTCCAAGAAATTGGCACTCATTATTTCAGAAAAAGGAATGGAACGGTCGTTCGATCACGTCACATCGAGAATTGAAGCTTCTCCGGTCGCGTTTGTTTTACACACGAGATGGGTTTATGCGTGAATCGTAATACAGGTTTGGCCAATGCTTTTTTTTGTTAAAATAAATAAATATCTTTGGACATTTTACACTACGCCGCTAGCCCCAAACTAAGCAAAGCTTGTACTATGGGTACTAGACAACGGATATAAACATACTTAAATACTTTTTTTTTTTTTTTTGTAAATACATACATATTAAACATAGAAAACACCCAGTCCAATACAAACAAATATGTTCATGCACACAATTTAATGTTTGTACTGTGCGGGAATCGAACCCGCAACCTCCGGAATAGTAGTCCGATTCGAACCACTACACCAAACGGCCGATGCAATGCAAGATGCTTTAGCAATAGCAATACGTGTAGGGTTGCCAGGTGTCCGGCTTTAGCATGACACGGATATGTTTTGCTTTTTACGGTCTTGTCCGGCCTGTCCGGCTTTTGTTAGGCTAGGCTTTTTATGTGGCTGCCGCGCCAGGTAAAAGTCGAGCTACAGAACAATATCAAGAGCACGCATCAGGCAGGATGTTAGGCAACCGATGGTGATGTCCGGCTTTTAGGGTAAAATGTCCGGCCAAATGAAGCACAGAGTCCGGCTTTTGTGTTTTTGGACCTGGCAACCCTAAATACGTGGCAATAGACATCGTACAGAAGACGCGACTACGCGAGGAAAGGAGCGCGCTCGGGTGCAATGTCCTGCGGAGTCCATGCGTCGGCTTGCGCCTGCGCTGCATACGTAATGCGTCCGCCACTGCGAGCCGAACTGTATTGGGAAACTAGATTTGAGACAAGAATAATATTCTCGAGTCTATTAATAGCGGCATCGATCATGGCTGGAGACAGGATGATTTTTAAAAAGAATTTTATAAGATGTTAAAAAGATGGTGCGGACGGACCACTATTTTGACGAGATAAAAATATTTTTTTCGTATTTTTAACTATGACATTATTACTGAAATATAATTAACTATAACAAACGTCAAAAGTCCGTCAAACTCTATACAAAAACCACCGGTTATCGTCATAGTTACGGTTAAGGTTAGGTGGTGCAACTCAGCCACAGTATTTTTTTCATAAAAAACGCTATCTCATCGAAATTAGATGCATTTTTCCTATCTACGAGTACCTACAACTAACTCAATTTTGAATGAGTTTAGGCCTTTTACTTTTCACACTCAAATCTTACCATAAGAAATTGATTAGTACTATAAAGTATTGGCTTATCTTATCTTTTAAAATTGACATGCCTGATGCCATTAATACAACAAAAGGTTGCGTTGCGTGCGACTTTCAGCGATCTCTTAAACCAGTATCTGCTAAGGTGGGTCAAAAACGGCACAGTTAATTTTGTACCGAGCAAACAGTTAACTTTTAAACGATTGCATTGCAGTCGCACTGGCCAGTGATGCAATATCTGCAACCAGCAGGTCTCAGGTGTACCCTAGCAACCAGACTGGGTAGCTAA
Organism: Ostrinia furnacalis; assembly: GCF_004193835.3. Lineage (NCBI taxonomy): Eukaryota > Metazoa > Arthropoda > Insecta > Lepidoptera > Crambidae > Ostrinia > Ostrinia furnacalis. Next base: position 6,421 of record NW_021131484.1, on the reverse strand, counting down.
TGCAATATTCATAACTGGAGCAATGCTCAGTTAATATTTTTCCGTTCTAATTTATAATCCTTTGAGATTAGTAACTTAGTTGGTTTTCGATTATGTGAAAGACCTACCTAGGATAATAACCTAGATAGACTTATTGCAAAATTATCAGGTTTACAGGAGAAGAAAGTGTCTTTAAATGCTAATGTCGTTTTTGGAATTTCCCATCAAGTGATGAATCACTCGTTTGTTTTGAGTCATCATTTTATTCGCGGAAGGTTTTGACTTTTAAAATGCCGTGGTCAATTCATCTACAAACGAGTAACCGGTAGTGCATTACCCTGTGCGTAATTGGTAGGCAGCTAGACACTTTATATTGACATGCAACTTTCACAAGAATATGAAGGGCCAAGCGTTCAACTCGGCGGATATAGGCAATAAATAATTTATTCAGCCGTCTTTACATGAGGTTGGTCATGTCGACAAATAAATCAAGAATTCAGGAACTGTTTCGATTGTCCTAGCTAGCCATAACTTGGAAGGTTGCATTGCGCACAATGCAGTTACTCCGACGCTTTCGAAATGTTACTTTAACGAAACAAACAATCACGTTTCTTATTGTTAATGGAAGACATCTTGTTTTTAAATTGAATTTCCGCAACTCGACACCAGACTTAAATTTAAATTCTAAGAAGCAATAACTCTTACCTAACGAGGATCATAAATTAACAGTTAGGGCCGTATTTTTTTAAACCTACTCAAAATTCGACTTAAACTCAAGGATTTCGATATTTGACATGCTTGAAACTAGAGGGACTTTGAGCGTAGATTCGTATCCACTTGAAAGCGCGTAATTTCTTATGAGCCTAAAATGGTTCGAAACGCAATCGTCAACATCATGTCTTTATAAGGCAAATAATAAATAAATAAAGGTATTTAACATATTCCAAGCATCCAAGGATAGTGACACATTCTAAACGCAGTATTTAACATCAAGATTGCCTGACTGTGGTCTCAGTCATTAGAATAATGAGTCTTAAAGACGTCACCTACTTCGAATGCCTTACAGCAATTGATTTTTGATCTCTATCTGAATGGAGTAAGATTTTAAATCTTATAAACCAAACCAATAAATGATGGGCGATTGTTTTTTTGTTCAGTTTAGATTCGTTTTCGGCCAAATCAGGACACAGGCAGGAAGCCTTAAATTTTTTCAAAGTAGGTAAGTATATATGTTATAGTCAAACCTCGAAGCTCAGGCGCTCCTAGGTTTGACTAGTCAATCCTCAGGTCTGACTAGAAGTCTTAGTCAAAGCCCAAACATTTCGGCCTTTGACTAAAGAATGTTAGTCAAACCTAGGATAGACTAATTTGGTCAGTCAAACGTCGAAACTGAATTTAATGAAATCGGGGTTTGACTAGTCAAACCTCAATTAAGACTTTAAACTAAACTACACTTCATTTTGATATTGAAATTATTACATAGACTTTACCGACCGGTTCTTTCTTTAGGTGAAGGTACGAGTACGAATAACTAAACTTGTTTACTGCGGTAGTTTATCAGTGTTTCTAAACTGATCTTGAAATTATTATTTTTAGGGTTCTGTACCTTAAAGGATTAAGGGTAAAAACGGAACCCTATTACTATGACTTCGCTGTTTGTCTGTCACCAGGCTGTATCTCATGCCTTTCCCAAAATATTTAGTTTTATAGTCACTTTAAAAATCATCCCCATTCGCCATATAACAATAAAAGAGTCGTACGGAACCCTTCGTACGTGAATCCGATTCGAACTTGGTCGGTTTTCTATAATTGCTGCCGGCCTCTGTAACGCTGCATCTACTTTTGACCGAGTCTGCCAGTCGTTTCTAGGATTGACTAGGCAAAGACCGAAACATATTATTTTAGTTTCGACGTTTGACTGAACAGTTTAGGCACTTCTAGGTTTGACTTAGTCAAAGGCCGAAATAAGAATTCACTTCGGGGTTGGCCCGAAGGCTTTGGTCAAACCTAGGATAGACCAGTCATTCCGCGAAGAGACTGCATATCGACCTTTGACTATGACATATATACATACTATACATGTATATAAATAAATTACCTAAGTAGGTATTCAAAATGGATAAAAAGGCTATAGGCACTAACAATACATAAATGTAGAGTCGACAACATTTTACAATTGCAAAATAGCGTCTAACAACTTCACATAATGGTTTACCTGCCATGATGTGCTTGCTGTTCATCATGGTGACTGGACAAGATGAAGTCAAAAATGTAAATTCTAAGTTTAAATTGCGGTAGTTTGTGTAATCAATTTTCGTGAAAGGCCGATATTTAATTGTCGGTCCAATTACTGAGCATGGATCACTCAGATCATAGATGGATCATCACCAGAATGGTCATTTTCTTACTGGGTCGACATTTACCATCTCATCTGCGTTAATTTTAAAATTCTAGGTCAATTATTTACGCTTCAAAATGTAATCCAGACCCTGCCTGTAGGAACGTCGGCACCTCGTTTTCGGAACTCGTTTTGTCGGATATTTTTGTCCTCAAGTTTGTTTCTTTGCGATTCGTCCGTCTACCTGATGTCACACTAGCGGCTAACGTAGCAGGTTCGCTCTAATACGATAATAAGTCAGCAAGTTAAATTTATATTTTAAGACAAGTTTATTTAACTGACCAAGTCAGGGAAATAGGGAGTCAAGAGAATTGAAATGAAGAAATTGTTAAAGTTTTTATCTAGGTAGGTATAAATATGGTAACATAAGTAGGTAGGTAGGTAGTTACGTAACTAAATCATAGGACGAAGTTATTTATCATTGAATAACTTAAAAGTGACAAGTTTTCATTTTGGATTTGGCAATTAATGAGACATTTTAAGAGACATTTGACAATGCGAGCGGCACAGGACCGGTCTTTGTGGAAATCCTTGGGGGAGGCCTTTGTCCAGCAGTGGACGTCTTTTCGGCTGAAACGAACGAACGAGACATTTTGAGATTCATTTAAATGACGAACAGGAACGCAATAATCTACCAATAATTAGGTAGGTATGGTTATGACTGCTGGATTGGACCTACTGCATTTGATTCATTATAAAGCGATGCTGATATGCACCTAACTGTAGCAAAAATACCTACTTAATTGCCTGTGCTGTGTGGTGTCCAACCCTTCCACCACAGGTAGGTAAGTACCTACCTGCCTGCTTATTACCTACATCAACATAACAAAATAGGTGCTAAGCGGTACCTAGCTAACAAATTAGCAATATTATTTGGCAGAACTTATAAATCAGTTAAATGTGATGGAATTAGTTTAAAATAACATTAAGTAACTACCTAAGTAGGTAGATACCTACTTAAAGGCAAAGTTAAACTTAGTCTTAATCAAAAGCCAAATAGTTCATGCTTATGGATAGTAAGTAAGCAAATTTTAAAGTAATGTAAGTAAAAAGGATTAGTGAGTAAGTATTATAGTAGATTAATAGATATAACTTACCAATAGCTTTTTGTCATGTCCGATGGCCTCATCGGGACAAAAGAAATGTAGTCAACAGACTTCCACACACATACGAGTTTACAATCAATTCCTACAATACATAGTACAAAATCTGGTTCTTCAATACCGTTGCACTTGACTCAATAAATAAACACGTTTCATTTCGAAATAGCTGACACAACACAAATCTCTAACGAATACGTGTAAGTTCGATGTATAAGTTCATTTAAATATACAGTAATGTTCGTTTTGTGGAGGCGTTCGTTCGATCGTTTTTGTCGTCCGACCGGTATCACAAGGCGCTTTACCTGCCTTGCACCCGCCGACTAATCGACTGTCTATGCTTGCCTGCTATAGGGCACGTGTTTACGAACGCGATGCGTGTGTGCGTGCGCAAGAGAAGGCTTCGCTGCGCGTGCGAATACAGTAATGTTGCCAGTAAAGAATAAAATGCAACATTTTAGGGATATCACTCACACTGATTGGAATACTGTTTCAAACTGTGCAAGCTGCTAAATATGTTGAGTATTAATTCATTTTACAGAATAAATTATATATTTTGTAAAAAGTTAAGGTACAAACTTCGTCATTTTTGAAAGTAGTTAGTAGCAGTAGGTTTATTAAAGCAAATATTGACATCTTTACATCTGGGGGATTTCGTTTTATTTATTGGTGTTTTGGTTCGTAACGGACCACTATGCTAGAGGTTTCGGGTTTGATTCCCGCACAGTATTTTTTTTCTGAGCACAATGTTTAATGTGAAGTTGCTAAGAACCTGTGTAATCTCCACGTCGTTAACTTGCAAGAGGTGGCGAAGGATGAGCCGAAGTGGAGATTCTTATTTTCGGAGATCAAGAGTCAAGACTCACTTTTTTGACTCAAGAACATTTGCTGTGTTTTAGTAATTTTAGTTTCAAAAGTAAGGTGTTCAGACTTTTAATGAAAAGTGCATAAGTCTGTTGTTTTGTCTTGGTTAGCGCGTGAACTTTACCGTGACAACAAATCGCACATCAGCTAGAATGATAACGGAGTGCGACTGGAGATGAAGCGCGAATGATTTGGATCTACATTGAAAATTAGCGCAATCGGTGCAGGCGGCGCAAGATTGGTCGTTTTGGAAATCCTTGAGGGAGGTCTTTGTCCAGCACTGGACTTCATTTGGTTGAAACGATCGAACCTACTTAAAATAAATGACGACTTCATAGTAATATGACTATGATGAAATTGATATGCATTTGATGTCTAAGTAGGTTACTAAAAGTCTGTCCGTAGGGACATTTTATCTAAAAATATAGCAACACCTTCTGAGATCTTCGAGTAGTAGGCACCAACGAGTAAACCATGAAGCTACAGATAAAAATGGAGGCCACACTCCGAATACCTACTTGAAGCACAAACTATGTATCACTATCTCGCTCTCTGTGGGCAGACTCGCTCTTTCTAAATAAACAAAAAATATAAAATTGCTCAAATTCAATGAAACTCAATGTAAAATCTTTATTTCTTGACATAGGTATCATTAAAAATGATAAGTGTAATTACTGGTAAAACGTTTTAGGAAGAAATTACTGTAAAAAATGTGAAAAATGTTTACAATGATCCATTGTCGGAAATCACGAAATAAACACTTACGCGTGGAATCTTATGTCACTTCCAGGAGTTCCAGGACACCACGTACTACCGCAACCACGCACTACATAATTTTGCACCAATTCTTGTGATAAAACAATGATTATTTCCTGTAAACAATCTCAAACGAAATTAACTGCTTAATAAACAAAATAGTAAACAACCGCCATGATGGGCCGGATTGGGCCGATGTTGCCACATGGTACCGATTACCCAGGAATTGGGATTGTAATTCCCTGATTCGCCAACACATTAAGCCAAAATGGCCGACAATTTTGTGATTTTTTATTTAACTAGGTAATCTTAGTTTCAAATATTAATTATTTATTTGTTTAACTTCTGATTTGGTTAGTGAATTGGCTATTTCGAAAAATTTACAAGGAGATTTAAATAAGAAGATAGCAATACTACAGTTCACACTAAAAAGAGAGGTAGGGCCACAGAGAGCGAGATAGATATAAGTAGGTATTTGACTCAAATTTTTGTTCCAACTTTGCCCTCCATTTTTATCTTTAGCTTCATGGAGTATACAACCTGAAAGCTGGCTCCATAGCTTTACAACATTCAAACAGTAGGTTTTACATCTTTTATTTTTATTTATAATTTAGTAGTCTTATGGTTTCAGTTTGTATGTATACCTACGCAGAATTCTCAGAATATAATCCAGTGTTATTATAATTAAGTCAGTTTTAATTTAACTGGACAAGTTTATCCGGTTTTACTTACTCATGTTATGAGGCAGGTCATCGGTCCGAATCCAAAGTTGGGTGTCTATTTATGGTGCATTTAATTAATATTTGCAATAAATATTTTCAAGCATCAAGTTACTTCACCACTCTGGTTATAATAATATGTACCTGCTATACATCTATTACATAAATAGAAGCACTTAAAATATTATATAATAATTTAAATTTTGTACTATATTTTAATAAGCATTAAATGTTTTTTTCTTTTTTCTTTCAATTGACGTGTACTTAAACTAAAGATCGTTCTTTTCTGCCTTAGTTTGATCTAGATATTTTTTTTAATAATTAGGTACTTTTCATAACCTGGTGGCGCTTAATAAAGTACCTACCTACTTAATAAATAGGTCTACGAGTACAAGGGACTAGTGTGATTACAAAATATACAGGGTGGAAACGTTAAGTGATCTCACTCGATTATTTCTAAACTATACAAGATATCGAAAAACTGATTACTGATTCTGAAAGTGCTTCACAAGCTCTTTCAAATGGTACTAATAATAGGTTCCAGAATAAACTGGATCTATCAGAAAATTCAATGTTTCCAGCTTCCATACATTTAGTAAAACCAC